>NC_035436.2:147501039-147859028 GCF_002127325.2 Helianthus annuus
TAAAAAATATAGGGGATGTTTGGTAGCCTCTTAATAACCATTCAGATGCTACCTCTTAATGGTTTAAAACCTCTGAATGAATAAGAGGTAACCTCAAGTCTGAATGGTTAAGAGGTAACCTCTGAATGATAAATCATCACATGTCACGTTCTCCTATCTTCTCAATGGTAAAATTCTTAATGGTTCCATTAAGAGGTAGCCTCTTAATGACTATTCAGATGCTACCAAACAGCCCCATAATGTTATTAGGCCAACCGTAGTCATAAGGCCCCTTTGTGGGCGTTATGTGACATGTGGCACGCCATGTCATCATGGGACGTTATGCAACTTGAGGCCGTAGTCATAAAGCCCCTTTGTCATCATTACTCAATTAATTAATTTTCAATTTTTTTATTAATTTCTAACTTTTTTAAATTAAAATCCTTTAATGTTAAATAAAAAAAATTAAATAAAATAAGTTTTCATAATTGCAGGGACCAAATATGTTAAAAACCAATTTTAAAAACCAAGTTTTAAAAACAAATTTTAGATATTTGAGACTTGCAGGGACCAATTATATTAAAAACAAATTTTAAAAACCCTTTTTCCTTCTTCTTTCTTCCTTCTTCCTTCCCCTTCTTTTAACCTGCAACAAAACAGAGCCCCACCCCTCTTCTCCTTTATACCGCCCCACCCCTCTTCTTCGAAACAGATCTAAATTTTGTATGTATGTATATTTGTTTGAGTGGGGAAAACCAAAAAATACAAAAAAAAAAAAAAAATCAAACTGAACGCCGCTATGGAGGTCGCGCGACACCTCAAAATCATCTTCAGACCGCTCCTTGTGGCGGTGTTCAAGGGCGCTTTTGGGCACTATGAAGGGGCATACCGCCTCACTACACACTGTCTTAGACATTTAACCTGTAAGTGGAGAGTTCAAATGAGAAAAATTTTTTGTAACAAGAAAAAAGAAGAAATTTCAACCAATAAGAATGCTTTATTTTACTTCAGTTAATATAAGTATTTAATGTTACTATAAGGGTACATTGGTAAATCTACATAGGTCATTAATTTGTAGTCTTCCTCTTTAATAGCTAATTAAATTAAATTTTTTGTAACTTATCTTCAAAATATATACTTTTTCAAAAAAATAAAATAAAATAATTTAAAGTGTAGGATAAATTACGAGTTGTGTAGGATAAATTACGAGTGGTGTAGGATAAATTTCAACGTGTAGGATGAATTTCGAAATATGTAAGATAACTTATGATGTGTGTAGGCAAAAAAAGTTAGTGTGGAGGATACTAGTCTTTATGACTAATTAATTAGTCAAAAATGATAATAAATAAGATAAGTGAAAAAACTATTTAATGTTTTACAAAATTACCATTTGTTCTTTTTTTTTTCTCAATTAAATTTTATTCTCAAATGAAACTTCCCATATAACTAAAAAATTAATAACATACAATGTAAAAAATATAATGTTATTAGATATTTAACCTCTAATATCCATTTAAATTAACATTTGCTCCCGCGTCAATTTAAGAAACCTATATAAAGAAATATTTTAGTTCTATGTTTTTTTTTCTATTATATAATGTTATTATATGTATAACCGAAAAGTTAGCTTCTATATTTATTTAAGAGTAAATTGCAATTTGCGTCTCTCTAGTTTAATGGCGGGATCACTGTTCAATATTACTTCTTTTTGTCATCTGAGTCCCTGTGGTTTATAAATGCTACACTATGAGCCCCTCCCTCTAACTTTGTTAGCATATTCCGTTATTGATTTAACGACATGGGGGACATTTTGGTCTTTTCAACCCATTAAAAACCAAAACCCCCTAATATATCACTTATTCAACAATGTGAGTCCTTCAATTTCCTCACCTACCCTCTCCCTCGATCTCCCTCCCCTCTCGGACTAACCACCACCCACGACCATGGGCGGACCCAAGCCCAACCCAAGGTGGGCGGGCGCACCTCCGGGGATAAAAAATTTTAGTGCTAAGTTCTGTCGAAAATCTCGTCCGCATCCGTTGGAATTTTTCGTCCGTACCCCTTCGGTAAAAAGTGTTAAGAATTTATTTTTTAAGATTTTTTTAGTAAACTCTTGTTTTTTTAAATACTACCTAAATTATATAACTTTTAATACTTAACTAACTAAACCCAAATACTCAATACCTTTACCCACTTATAATTCCTAACTAACTAGCCCATTAAGTCTTAGCCTATTAACCAAACCCAATAATATTTCAAACTATAACAAAATAATTAAAGCCCAAAACCCTTAGAAATTTTCTCCCGCTCTCTCTCTTGCGTCCCTACACTGCCAGCGAACAACACCACCCAGCGACAACAGTCTAGCAGTCGGTGACCACCGTAATCAGCCACTATACCACCGCCGTTCGACACCAAATCCAACCGGAATCCGAACACGGGTAAGTTTCTTTGTTATTTTAATGATTTGGTTGATATTATAGGAGAAAAAGGTAAAGTTGTTAAATAGGTTTGAAATTTTATGTGTTTTGAATGTTGTTTAGATGATTTTTAGGGTGATTATGTTGTTTAGATGATTTTTAGGATGATTACAACTTACATTATGATTTCTAGGGCTTGAATAGTTGGAAATTAAAATTGAAACATTATCTTATGGACCGATTAACTTATATTATATAGAGAAAGACTTGCTTAAGAAAGTAGCTTTATATGATGTTTTGGATAGATTTCAAAAAATGAAAACCCGTAGGGCGACGTTTTAATTATGTTTGTAACAAGGTTTGACATGTTTTTGATGATTAAATAAAATTAGTTTAATGTTCTTTTGTTTTACATGACCCGGCCCGACCCGAACTGACCCGATACGAACCGATTTTTTACTTATGTACCTAGGGGCCTAAAAATTTTAAAAATGTTCCGCACCCCCATGAAAAATTCTTGGGTCCGCCACTGCCCACGACACCCTCCTCCGACAACTAGACGCCTCTGATGGATTGTTACCCAACTCAACATCCACCATCCTCCAATCATCACCCACCCACCTTTGATCGTAACCCACCCATCTTCGATCTTCAGCCACCAACCCGATCATGGGTTTTTCTGTTGAAGAGGTGATGATTGCACAAGCGGTCACATATAACTTCAATTTTACATGATCTTGATTAGTGACTAGTTGAAATTTAACATGATACAAGTTTATTTTGAACATTTTTAGCTGGCATTAGGGTAACGGTACCCTAACCCACCTCGTTATGCACTTGAAGGTAGGCTCTAAGTAAATTAATAATAATGATTAAAGTATATATCATTATCAATGTAAAAGTTACGTGAATTGATCACAAATCCTCCTGCGTAACGAATTTCCTGCGTGGAGGGGCTGTTGATTAGAATGTTGACAACGTGTTCACATGGACTGGGAATCACAAGGTTGGACCCTTCCTAGCCTTGTTGACCCTGACCACCAAGCTAAGTCCCCACCCCTGACCAGCCCTCTCACCCTCACTTCACTTACAACTAACTTTTATTTTATAATGTTTCAATCCATCTTTAAAAAGAAATAAGAGGGATTTTGCAGTCTGAAAAATGTCACTGTGTTTGTTACAAAGTAATTTTTAAAATGTTGAGCCAATAAGAGAAACAAAAATCATATACTTATCGATCAAACTAAGTTAATGAGCTAATATACATTATACACGTTAAACAATTATCAATTGATCCATGTTAACTTGCAATTTTCTCGATACGTTGCTAATGATGATTGACTAAAGTGAAAGTGCAAGAAGGATTAAATTAGCATTTTTATTAGCTTTCTAGGGCACTTATTCATATGAAATTAGTCATACTCAATCTTGATTAATTAATTGATAAAGTTATTTGATTAAGCTGAATCTTTTTGAGTTGGATGAATGATGGGGAGAAGAGGGGAAGCATGTGATTATAAACTTTTTCCCCACAAATTATCTCCTTCGAATAAAAAGGTTTGGAGCTATAGAGTTTGGCCTTTTCTAGTGTACTATTTGTTTAATATGTAGGGCATTTATAGTTATTATAAGGCTTCCTAACCAAATAGAATTGTTTAATATGTAGGGCATTTATAGTTATTAAAAGGCTTCCTAACCAAGTTTTGTATTCGGTCAATAACTAATTTCACGGTTGTAAATGAACCGAACGGACACGAACAAGGCGATGTTCGTGTTCATTTGTTAAGGATTTTAACATGTTCGCGAACTGTTCACGAATGCAGGGCCGGCTCAACCATTTTGGTGGCCTAAGGCGAAGTAAAATCTTGTGGCCTTTTTCTCAAAAAAATGTATGTAATTGAAAGTTAAACTTGAAGGGCCCAAGTGTAATTATTTGAAAGATTGTGTTAAAATTTAAAAACAAGAAAAAAAAATGGTGAACGAGGGATTTGAACTCGGGTCTCACCAGCATCCATACATACACAAAACCACTATACTACCAACCATCAATTTGTTGATAACCCACACCCTAAATCTTTTATAAATGGACTGTGGTTTCATCAAATTGTGGAGCCCCTGTAGTTTTGGTGGCCCAAGGCCCAAGCCTCATTTGGCTTACCCTTGGGCCGACCCTGCACGAATGCATACCGAACATAAGTTTATGTTCGTGTTCGTTTGTTAAGGAAAATTCAGTTGTTCACAAATAGTTCGTGAACACTGACCTCGAACACAAACGAACGCAAGCAAATAAAAACGAACGCAAACGAACATTTAACTTGAAAATAATAAAAATAAAAACATTATTATCCTTAAACATTGGATATAAGTAATCAATACAACCATCAAATTATAATCAAAACACAAGAAGTCTACTACACCACCCAACGATGAATCAAGTTTAACTAACTTAGATATAATTATCCCCAAAAATGTCTTAGAATGTCCAAATTTTAGCTAACTAGGGTTTCAAGTTTTCAATATGTTTAGATTAAAGGTTTATTATTTTTTTAATATAATCAAACGAACATGAACGAACGTAACTGAACATATTACCGAACGTTCACGAACCCAATCGAACGAATGAGACATGTGTTCGTGTTCGTTCGCTAAGCTATCCGAACAAAATTTTTTGTTCGTGTTCGTTCTTTAAGCTAATCGAACAAACATAAACAAACTTCCCGCCGAACTGTTCACGAACTGTTCGTTGAACGCTCGGTTCGTTTACAGCCCTAGTCTAATTTCATTAGTTTGATTCAACAAATTCATTTAAATCCTCGTGATATAAGAAACATCCACACATCATAGTTTACAAAAACTCGCGAACTCAAATGATATGTCATGTCTTATATCATCTATTCCAAATGAAATGAATCGATAGCAAGTTTTCTTAAGGTCGTATTGCATCATGGCATAATCTAGTCATCACGATTCATTTGGAATAGATGATATAAGACATGACATATCATTTGAGTTCACGAGTTTCAGGGCCGGCCCAATGCTTATCAAAACCTAGGCTCAGGCCTAGGGCCTCCAAACTTTTAGGGCCTCCATTTTTTTTTGAATGGCAAAGATTACATAAACACTCCTCCTAAATTACATTAATTCTACCCCATGCTAGGATTTGAACCCTGGTCTCTCCCCAAGAGGCACAAAGCCTTTACCACCCCACCAAAGTGGTGATGGCGGCCTCCATTTAATATAAAACTGATATAATATATAATTGTTTTGATTATGTAGATATATTAACTTTGCTAGAGTAGTGGTATTAGTCCTGCCCTAGTCTTGTAAAGACTATAACTCGAATCTCATAAGCAATTTTTTTTTTCTTTTAGCGTATCCTTCTGGTGACATTAAAAGAAAGACTCATAAGCAATATAATTGGTTTTTTCCTTTTGGCGCATCCTTCTAGTGACATTCAACGATAGACTGAGATATATTAATTAAATAAAGTTGTGATACTAAGTATTTTTATCAAATACAAAGCAAATAAAAAAATTAAATGGATTTATATTGTGTAAAAATAGAAAATAGGGTATTAATGTCTAGGTATCTAAAAAACCCGATTTTCTAATACTCGATCATACCGAAACACGGTTTGGTTCCCGAAATTGGGTATTAGAAAAACCCAATTTTCGCACCTCTAATGTTAGTCAATAACGAAATTGGGCATCCACTTTGTAGTTTGCTTAGGGCCTCCGAAAACGTAGGAACGGCTCTGCGAGTTTTTGTAAACTATGATGTGTGGATGTTTTCTTAAGGTCGTATTGTATCATGGCATAATCTATTCAGCTAAATACGTCATATTGTTATGTACCGGTTGTCATGGCTTCATGCCTTTCTTTGGTATGTGTCATAATCTAGTCATTACAATCTTTTAAAGCTTTTAGAAAGGAAAGGGATGTGCATACTAGCCAATATGCAATATACAAATAAACACTTTGATTATTTAAATTGTGTTCAAATGTGGCCAAGAAACTTCCAGGTACTACAAGCAAAGCACAATGTAGAACATATCAAACAAAGATTGAATGAGTGTTTTATAGATATTTAAATGACTTCCTTTTTAGGGCATCAAATAGTATTATGATCTAGTTTCTTTTTTAGGTAATACCAGCCTAGCTATAATACTTTACAGCAAGAGGCCGATTAATATGATTTTGGTTCTAAAGCTTGGTTTTTGGAAAAGAAAGTGTGGTTTTGGATGAATATGCTTTCTAAAAAGCAATATACATATAAATTAAACAAATATCTTCTAATTATTCCCAAAAACTTAGTATAATGCTTATCTATGATCACGCATTCCCGCGTATTCAACAAGTAGTTGGAAAGTTAATTGTATTAGCATAAGCACAAATAGATACATACACACATAATTATATACATCATCTTGTGATTGATTCAAACTTTTAAACTCTTAAAATTTAAGCAGCATTTACATGTATTCCTTTTTAACAACTACATCTTACATAACCAAAAAAATCAATGCAAATATATTTCCACCATAAATAAATAAGAGTAAAGGGTAATTTGCGTCCCTGAGGTATGATGGCCGGATCAACATGAGTCCCTCTTTGAAAAAAAATGATTACCTACGTCCCCGTGGTTTAGTTTTCGCTACACTATGAGTCCGTCAAGCCAACTGCCGACAATATACTACGTTATGTGCCTAACGGAATATATTGTACTAGGAGTAAGACCGTCTTTTCACCAATAAATAAACCTTAACTCCGCTTTTTCCCAAAAAACTAACACATTGCATCCTCTCCCCCCCCCCCCCCCTCCACACAAAAATTTGTTCTTCATAGTTTTCCACTTTTAGCAAATTCCCATTATTTTTTTTTTTTCAAATCACTCGCATAAACTAGCGCTGAATCCAAGTTGGTCGACGAAACCTGATGAATCTCATTGCACCGATTACACTTCGTATCCCAAAACTAATCCAAACGACGTCGTTTCTCCTCCTACTACAAGAAAAATACCTTTAGTGACGACATTTTTTCAGCTTATAGGGAGGACATGTTATCTATATAAGTCTTTTTCACCTATAGAGATGATACGTTGTCTCTGTTAGGTTTTGTCTCTATAGTCTCGTCCCTATAGCCCAAAAAGTCGTCCCTATAAGTGTTGTTACTATAGACAAATTTATAGAGACGATATATCATCTCTACAAGTCTGTGCAAAAAAATAAATGAAAAATAAAATTAATATTTACCAAATAAGAAAAACTTATATTAAAATATTTTAAACCCAATAAAAACTTATATTAAAATATTTTTAGGGTTTCTAATTCATTAAACTAGAGAATATAAAAAATACACAAAAAATATTTTCACCCTATAGAGAGGACATGTCATCCCTATAGAGTAACCTAACTCAAAAGGTACGAAACCCCTCTCGAAACAACATGTCGTCTCTATAGGGTAATCTATAGAGACGACTTATGTCTTCTCTAAAGGTGTCGTCCCTATAAGGGTTTTTTCTTGTAGTGTCCAGTTGTTGTCATCGGTGAGAGCGGAACATCTGTCCCCGTCGGTTCTCAACCGAAAGCGCCGTAACCACCTGCTGCCGGAGAACCGGTGTATACGACTCTTTCTAGGGCATCGGATCCTTGCCACAAGTTTCAGACGGTATAACTAGGGGTGCGGCAACAACAATGCTTGGTGAATCTAATCCTTACGTCACTCCTGCTCTTGTTCTGGCATCTTCTTCGAAGAGTGAGTGTTCAGTTGAATTTGTTTGGAGTTTCAACCATATGTTTATCTGACAATTCCGTAGAAATTGAATCAATGATTTCACAAGAAACCTTTTCATTATTTTCGTTTGGAGTTAAAATTGTATGTTATTTGACATTTTTATTTTGATTATGAATGACGATTATGGAAATCATGAAAAGGTTTCTTGGGGGTAAAGATTTTAAACCAAACCGAAAACTGAAAATGTATGGTGGTTGATGCGTTAATTGCAATAAAGATATAAAAGAGAGATGCAAATGAAAGGGTATTTCGGTCTTTTCAACATTATTCAAACATAAATGTGATGTTAGCAAGTGGCACTAGTACAAAACCATTTTTTTGGTGGTGTAAATTTCATTTTTTGGTGTTATCTTATAATATAAAGCACCAAATAACAACATTATCACATTAATAAATAAACACACCACCAAATAATAGATTAAAAAGCACCATTAAATGCTCACAAGTTATACAACACCATAAAATTGATTTTTTTAGGGTGAAAGTTATCAATACCACCAAAATACACTATAAAATTGATTTTTTTAGGCTAAAGGTTGAAAATACCACCAAAAACTTCCAAAATTCAAATAGCCTCTCTAAAATTTTTCCCCGCTCATACAAAATTCATTTCCCCCTCTCTAAATATTTTCCCTCTCATACGAAAACACATATATTATAAACACTCATATAAATAAAATTAGGGTTTCAATCGGACTGCTAAAACTCAGTCGTCTTCAACCGTTACAGAACGTCTTCTTCAACAGATTATAGGTATTGTCCTCTTCAATCCATTGCTAGAATCAGTAGATCCAATTTAATTGTGTAAAAACGATATTATTGTTTGAACTTTTAGTGCCAATTTTGTGACGATGTGTTTGATTGAAATTTGTGTTGTTTTATGCAGCAGAATGAAGGTTGTCGCTGCTTATTTGTTGGCTCTGTTGGGTGGTAAGACGCGTCCATCCGCTGATGATTTGAAGAATATTCTTGGTTCAGGTATGGTTAAGGATTTATAATTTTATATGTAGTCTGTGTATGTATATTTGAGTTTGGTTGTTAGTGTTGTTGGTTTGTAAAGTTGTTACAGTGTGAAACCCTAATTTTGTTGTTTGGTACCTGATTAGTTCTTATTTTTAAAAACATATGATTTATCGTTGATTGCTCGTTAAATAAAAAAAAAGTAAAAAAAAACTGAAAATAAGTTTAAAAACACAGCCAAAGAAAGCATTTTATTCAACAAAATTTAACTTTTTTAGTTGAACAATACAATCTTTATTTGTCTATGGATAATCTATTGCACGCGTTTATGGAGAATCTATTGCATTTGTTGAAAAATGATGTTATGTTTTTGTTAGAGACCAAATATGTCTATTGAGTTTTTGATTTTGTTTCCAAAGCTTAAGTGCTTGGGGGCTTGGGAAGAATGATTTAGAACAGTTTATATATATCACTTTTAGGTTGAGTTTTTGATAATTGTTTGATTTCTTAAAAAAATATTTATATTTTCTATGATCAATTTAATATTTGTTCTAAAGTCTAAGAAGGTGCAAGCCTAACAAGTGTTATATGTTTGTTTTCAACTTTTATTGTATAAAAAGCTCGTTTAGCTGTCAATATAAGGTTAATTTGATCATTTGGACTTTTTGCATACAGGTGGCTGATTTTGGTGTTGCAAGAGTGAAGGCTCAGATGTTATATTATCACAACAGAAACTGGTACATATAGATGAATGGCTCTCTAGGTACCTCATTTTTGTCGAGTTTTCTACTATTGCTTACTTATATATATGTGGGATGCGGAAGGATGAGCGGGTTGGAACTAGGATGTGTTATGTAATGAGTTAAACAGGTTCGGGTTGAAACATGTCTATTTTAACAAGCACCAAGCATGTAATTAGGAGAATGTGCTATTTTCTTTTTTCTTTATTCCAGAATTATTATTTTTTTATTTATTTGTTTGTGTTTTTCTCGAAGACTATTTTTCTTTGTTCAATGATAGGAATGCGAAGTTCTACCTCCATTTGTAGCTTTTGCAGTTTGTCCAAGACCTGGGGGTTGTCTTATCACTTGATCAATGTTTTCTGATCTGCTTTGTACTTCACACAAAAATTGAGAGAGCGCTACATTCATTTCAAAAGCAGCAACTTGGTATCATGTTGATGTGGCCACTGATCCGGGATACGCTTCTGTTTATAGTTGACCAACCATGGAAACATTGAGACTTTTGTAAATGGGTTGTTTAATACTAGTTAACTTTTGTCATGAGCATATGCATTTGTGTGTAATTGGATATATATTGGGAAATATTACTAAAAATTTTGGAATTTTGCAAAAATATTAAAAATTTATATTTTTTTTCTTGTCTTATATTTTGGTGCTATGGATATTTATTTTTTGGTGCTATGTATATTTGTTATTATTTGACATGTGTTAGTTCTATATTAATTTTTTGGTGGTGTGTTTAAAGATTTAATGGTGCACTGACTTGTTTTTTATCTTTGATTTTTTGGTGGTGTGTTTGAAGATTTAATGGTGGTGGATCTTGTATTTCATCATTGATTTTTTGGTGGTGTGTTTGGAGATTTAATGGTGCTGTTATTGAACAGCACCAACAAATCCCATTATTTGGTAGTATATTTGTTGGTGCTCTATGGTACAACATAAAATAAAGCATAAAATACAGCACCAAAAAAGTTATTTTGTACTAGTGCGGGTGGGACTCATATTTAGCGAAAAGCAAACCAGATGACGCATGTATCCATTTTTCTCAAAATATAGACTCATGTTGATCCCGTCATCATATCTCAGGGATGCAAATTGCACTTTACTCAAATACTAAATACAAGATAATATTATCCAAATAAAACAGAATTCTATTAAAACTAAATTTATAAATATCCAAAAATATAATGAACTTTTTTATTTGAAGTATTTAAAAAGTGTGTATAATCTGAACCGCTCAACTCCAAAACCAGTATCCCTAACTGATGATTACTTATAGATTAATGTATTATATTTAAGCTGAAGGAAAGTGAAACAAGATAATTACCCCTTTATGTAACACATGTGCCCTTATAGTATAAATCATTTTGGAAATTGATTAATTGTTAACTTTATAAAATGGTTATATAGTTTTACTTATGATAATGCTATATGATTGTGCAACTGAAAAGGTTCGAGGAATAATCATAAAATATGTGTGAGCGCATACACACTATGATAGAAATTAGAATCTCAATTGCAAGGTCTAGTCCAAACAAAGTTTATGTATTTATAATTGAGTGTTTATCTTATATTATATAGTTGTATAAGCTTTTCTGGAAAATGAAAAGAATTTCTTAAATCGAATGGCCCCAAGAGAGATATAACCAAACTACAAGCCCAATTCTAAACTTGAAACCATTTTAGGCATCCAAGAACATCACACAATCTCATTTTTTCTGATATCTAAGTGTCGGTGATTTAAATGTTATAAAGTCATTTTAGTTAGTTGAATTTACCTAAAACAAAAAGAAAAATTGAATAAACATCGATCTAAATTGAGATGCTTAAAGTGCATGCTTGTTTAAAAACCCGGTAGTTCAAGGGTGTAAAGCCCATAAGATCTCAAGGGTTTCCAAAGGGAAGTGCCCGCGATGAGTTACAAGGGGTTGAGCACTTGGTGGGTGTCTTGCTGAAAGCTTTCGAAATCACTTATGCTTTGATCTGGTTGTTTGGTATACCTGAATATCCGTAGGAGCTAATCATCAGTAGAAATTGGTTTACTGATAGCAAGTAAGATCAACAAGTATGATGTCGGTAGCAATTGCGATCAATAGTAACTTAGGATGTTTTCAACAATTGTGATTAATAGTAACTTGCATGACCAACAACAACTGCGACTAATAGTCAATTGGGTTATCTATAGAAACTTAGACAGTAAGTAGTCACTACTGAGTTACCACTAACACAAGTCAACCATGAGGAGTTACTATAGAAGTAGTTCATGCTAACGGGGTTATTATTAATGGTAACCAAGTAACTTACAACCATTTTACATTCACTCTCTCACGAAACATTGTCTCATTACAACAAAAAAATGTGATGGTTTCCTTGTATAAAATGCAAGTATTTTGTCTATTTCGGAACATGTTTTTTATACCACATAAATTACAAACTCATTATCAATTCTCTTTGAATTACTTGATTGAGATCTTGAAAGTACTATTCATATATTCTATATAGTCTTAGAATGAAATATCAGTGAGGTTTCCTATCGACAATTATAACCCCTAAACTTTTGACAAATTGAAAATTTTAATCCTAGACTTCTACTTCATTTTAAAACTTTTGATTTATTCACTTCATACTCTCAAACTTTTAAAACACTATTAACATTGATCTTTAAGTACGTTACACATTTAATTCTAACTTTTGATAAATTAACGACTTTAACTTTTCTACTTAATGACTTGACATCTAACTTTATTTAAATTACTTTTACGACATTTCATCATAACGTATGACACATTATTATACTTTTATTTATTTATGCCTAACCACGTTAATGTCTAAATTATTTTTACGGCTTTATACCATTGTCTAAGTTACTTTTACAACTTTACACCGCAATGATCATGACATACTCTTTTTTTATATATTTCCAATGACGTTAATGTCATGAATGTAACGTGTGTAACAAACTCAAAAACACATAATGTCATGTGCAGGCACCACACATTAATGTCATCATTGTACACTGTAACTACAATGCTTATATAGGTTACAGTGAGTTAGATTAGATACGCCAAAACACGCGTTTTCATATGCTTAACGCATCACCTAATGTGACGTCGCTGCCACAACACGCAATCTATGAAAACAATCTAGTTTTTGTCTAAAAATGAACATGCATGGTCCAAAGAAAATTACAAAACCTACACAGAGGAGTAAAGGCCTACATTCTTGTTAGACCAACTAATTGTGTAAAATATATTACTTGTACATCTAAACAAATTTACAACTTCTAATTATAATAAACATAATTACAATTACAACAGATATTTATCTACTATAATAAAAGAAACTAAGTTTTAAACATGTGTCATTCATGTCATTCATAGAAGTTATCCTCAAATCTATACTTATCTTATATTAACTAAATAAATAAATAATAGATTAATATTGAATCTTATCATACTTTAATAAAATATTATCCTCAAATCTAAATTGTTAATTTAATATATTTTTAAAATAAATACCTCTCTTTCCTACTTATCTTATATTAAATATATAAATAATAAATTAATATTAAATGTTATCCTAATTTATTAAAAATATAACTTTTTTATTAATTGGTATACAAAATTATATTTATTCAACTCGTATAAACGCGGGGTTTTTAAAAATATAACTTTTTTATTATTTACTATACATAGTTACATTTATATAAAACGTGTAATACACGAAATTTTTAAAGACATAACTTTTTATCATTTGCTATGTAAAATTAGATTTATTCAACACGTATAATACACGGGGTTTTAAGGATACAATTTTTTTATTATTTGGTAAATTTTTCAACCCATACACGAGTTTTTTAAAGATACGGAGTTTTTAGTATTTAATATACAAAATTACGTTTATTTAATATGTGTAATACACATGCTTTTTAAAGATATAACTCTTTTTTAGATTTATTCAACACGTGTAACATACGAGGTTTTTTAAAGATGTAATATTTTTATTATTTGTTAGATTTATTCAACCCGATTATACACGGGTTTTTTAAAGATACGACGTTTTTAGTATTTAATATACAAAATTACATTTATTTAATCTGTGTAATAGACATGGTTTTTAAAGATATAACTATTTTTTATTATTTGATATATAAAATTACATTTATTTAACCCGTACAATATATAGGATTCATAAAGATATAATTTTTTATTCTCTAATATATAAAATTAAATTTATTCAACCCGTATAATACACGAAGTTCTAACCTAATTATTTACAAAGTAAAAAATAACTACCATACTCAACTTACCTTCAACTAATATAACATAATACCCTACTGCCTTCCAATTTGAAATCAAAAGCCTTTTGTTAGATAAGTTCTATAAGATTGTTGTATGTTTATGCGTTTCCTAATATATTATTTTAGGTATTCTCTGATAAAAATAAAATATACAATTTTGCATATGTATGATTTTTTATATACATACACATTGAGTTTCAAGTTTTTAATTTACTCTTTCATTTTTATTTTGTAAAATTATATATGGTTGCTGAATTTATTAACAATAAAAAATAACACAATATCGATCACTAATCCAACCCAAAAGAAGATTATAATGTCTTGTGACATGTTATATTTTGTATTATATCGTCACTATCTATATTATAGATTATCATGATATATGTATTTAAATATTGTAACCACTTTATTTTGTATAATTCTAGTGATCAATGAATTTGATTATGTATATAAATGTCATATTTTAGTTTTAAGTTTACATTTTGTAACATTAAAAAATTACCTTTTGGAAAAAAAATTGAGAAAAAATTGTGATTACTGGATTTATATTATTTACCATTTCCAAATCATTATTAATTAATAAGTTCAATAAAAAAGTTCTATAAGTAATAAAAATATTACTACTAATTCTATTCTAATATAATATAATGATCAATGAACTATGTAATAAAAATTATTATGTTTTTATATTATATAAGAAAATTTAAACACTATATATTATATTTCTTTTTTTTTTTTACAAACGAATTATTTAAATTATTGGTTATTAAACTATTTAGATTTAGATTAAATAAGCAAACTGAAAAGAATTTTCAATTATAGGTATTTGATTTTAATATTTTAAAAGGCGTCGCAATTTAATATTTTAAAAGGCGTCGCAATTAAATATCGTTCTTATGGATTTTGTTTATTCAGTAGTCTGTCCTGTTGTTAAAGTTAATTGGCTCCCTCGTTATCTAATTGGTCAACTTGAATACTTTGTTATTCTTGTAAAATTATTCGTCAACTTGAATACTTGTTATTCTTGCAAGTTTATATATGCTCTTTTATATTTCTCATTCATGTGATTCATGCTTAAGTTTAGCTAACTATTTTTTCAACAGACAAATAAGGTCAAAATATTCGTTGGTGCGAGAATTTATAACTGTAATTGCACTATAAAATGTTGTATGTTATCGTTATAAAAATTTATTTGAAATCAAAGGAAAATTAAGTTGTGTTACAGGTTAAGAGATGCAGAAAGTACGCTCAATTGAGACTAATCTGATTTACGTTTCTGTGAACAATGGGGTCAAAGGGGCAACAACCCAACCATAAACGTTTCATTTAAAAGACTAACATGGTTAGCCGCCATACTGATGCACCAATTGATCCTTGTGTCGTTTCATCAAAATGATGTGTTGGATCACTACTTATAAAAACATGGTTTTGGTTTATTTTGGGTGACACATTTAACATATACACATGTAGATGCTTTTTATTTTTTAAATTATCTGATTAATTGTGAGTAACTTATCGAAATAATTCAATCTTATAGAGATTTTGAATAACTTAAGTTGCTACACCCATGTACAAATATAGTGGATATCAAACAAAAATATTTTTAGGGTGAATTAGGTTTTACTGATACTTATCATCTTTTCTCTCATTTGTCTCTTTATTAATGTGCAACCTGTTGGATCAGTTCTGTTTAAACATAATGGAAAACATGAAAACATACCGTTGATTGCATCAGTACAGGCCAGCGGAGAATCCAGATGGATACGCAGCAGCAAGTTTGACATGATTGTCAGCTTGATCTGGTTCCTCGTTAGGGTACAATCTAATGATGGTGATGATGAGAAACCGACAAGGGAATCGGTTATGGAGAGGAGGTCGATTGATGTTATGTGTTATTAGGGTTTGTGAAATTGTCTAACCCTTTAACCTCCGCATTATTCTCCTTATATATGCACCCAGGAGGAAACCCTAATTAGTTAATAAGGGTAATTAGGCCCATCAACAATTACCAACTAATTATTTAATAGGATTGTTATATATTTTGATTCATATGATGTAAATGATTATAATGGCTACTAGATTAAATATAAAATAAATATATTTAATCTTACATTCTCCCACTTAGCCGAGTAATCATTTACTATGAGTATTAGATAAGCCTGATCAGGAGTTAACACTCATTTTAGCCTTAAACAAGTACTATAGCAGAGAAATACAGCCGTTGAATCATTATGCGACTCAGGACCCCCATTAGTCATACTATAGCCTTAATTTAAAACCTATTCGTCATGATCAAAATATGCATAAGCCCTTTGTTTGATTTGTAACTTTATTGGTCTATATGCCATTATGTCGACTTGACATATTCTTAGAGACATACAAAATCAAACTGATGAGGAAAATTAACTAATACTCAGTCATTCATAGTACGATATGCAATTTGCGCACGACCATTAATTAATACCCGTCTATGAGCTCTCTTAATAAGACTTATGGGTAATAGCCCTTCAGTTATAGGATCCTTAAGCATATCATGAATGTATTCGATACAAAACTTAATTTCCTCAATTCGTTCATAAACGAATAATTAATTGCGTATCGAAATTTAATGCAGCACCTCTTGAACTGTTACTGTTCAAGGAGTCATGGTAGCTGACTTTATCACACTGAGTCTTCAAAACATTATATGGAGTTCATAAACTTATGAGTCCACTGATATATTTCCAACAACATTTAGTGACTATATTATGTCGTTATAACTTAGGTTGTTATTATCAGTGCATTATGACTCCTCCATGAGATAGGTTTTGTCTGCTGACATAAAGATATACCCGAAATTACATTTTTTCATCTTTGAATATCACAAAGTTAGAGTAATAAACTGGTTTTTAATTCTCACTTCTTCTTTAAATTGTAGTATCTCGTTTCTTTTAAAGATATTGTAATACTCCATTAGATGCTTCACATTAATCTAGACATATCTAGTGTGTTGCAATGTGAGCAATATCTAAACGAGTATAGACTTAAACTTACATAAGGCTTCCAATTAATGAAGCGTAAGGAAATAATCTCATTTATCCTATTACCCTCTAAAGGAGAGCAGTATTGTTTGTTACATATGTAAGGACCCATTTAAAGTAAAACTTATGGAACGAAAGTAATGTCCCATTGGGTCTATCTCAGTATGTTATGATATCAATCACGTAAGAGATATCTCTGAGATCTATTATATCAAAGTTTGTGTTAACAATGCTTTGACTTATGTAACATATACTTGTCAAAAGAATATCATCTATATAGATAAGTTTATCTTAGTTGCTCCCACTCATTTTGAGGTAGGTACATTAATCCACTTGGTTGTTGATGAAAATAATTACGTTAAGATTTCATCACATTATGATGTTTGCATTAACCCATACATGGATTTTATTGGCTTACAAATAAAGTGTTGCTTAACCTTCAGTTTAGAACTTTCAGGTTGTTTTATGAACATGTAAATGTGTCAGCCAGTTTGTTATGGAAAATTATTTTTAATGTTCATCTAATGTAGCCTTAAACTATTAAGCTACTAGAACAGTGATGATCCTCAAAGAAATCTTTGATAATTTATCTCTTCCTAAGTATAACATTTGACAATCAATCATGCCTTTTCGTGTATTAACACTTATATTAGGATTTGGTTTAGTTATTAACACTCTTAGGTAATTCAATCAAATCCCAAATGTTATACGAACACATAAAATCAGTTTTACTAGAAAACTGTTTTATTCCATTTAGAAGATTGATTGACACTAATGGCTTAATTAGAAGAGATTGGATCAGTAAACTTTTCCATAATCCATTTCAACTTCAGTTAGGGAGGTTATGTAATCATCAAAGTTAGTAGGCTTTTAAACCTAGATGACCTCCTGAGTTGAGTATTGGGTTTGTTAGAAGTTTCAGTTTTATGGATTAGCTCTTGGTTAGGTTGCTATCATTCTCATTCTAAGTTTGTAAGAGTTGGTGTAGTATGGTGTACAAAAGGTGTAATTGGAGTTAAATTCGAAGTGAAATTTAATGACACTCTTCCCCCCGCCTCTTGTATTCCTTACAAGTCATGATAAGGATTTTGACTGCTCCCACTGACCTTAGAAATCTTTAGGAACTCAGCATGCTTAGGGTCAATGTTTAACGACCAACAAATTCTAATAGAGAAACAAGTTTATGACGTTAGTCGTTGTGATTTCTCTTGTTGAGGATTATGTTAGTTTGGGTAAGAAATCTAAGTGTGCCCACAATTAAGCAACAATGAAACTTTTGTAAGAGTAGCACTAGATTTTAAGGAGACAAGTATTGATGGAACAGTGTCTTGTACAAGAGGTGTAAATTTAGGAAATGTAAAATTTTCACTCCCCACCTCTTGCAACTATTGCAAGTTATCAGTAAGACATTTAATGCTCCCACTGATCTTTAATATCTCTAGAATGCTACAAGAGAAGTTTCAATGAGCTACGTAACGTGGGAACCTATCATATATACGTTAGACTTTATTTGATTTCTTTAATGTCCAGATATCATAAGAAACTTTAGGGACATTTTTAATAGAAATTTTATTAAGTATATATATGAATAGATTTCTTCTAAGACCGTGTGCCATATGCGACAAAATTTAGATACAAGTTGATAGTCTGTTAAATGATAAATGAATTATGTCTGAATATTCCATTTGGAATAAGTTCCACGAATGTCAATGAATGACTTATGATGGACCCCTACTTATTCCTTAAGCCAAGTCATATTTTAGGGCTTTAATGTCATGATTTAAAATCACTTAAAATGAGATTAGATGAATAATCATCCTCATTAACCATGTCATGATTTCTCATGAATTTTGGTTATAATGGATGAGATTTATAAGTCTCATTTTCCTTTTGTCAAATTCTCATTTGCCTGATGACAAAAGTTGTGAAAAGTAAGGTATCATCATCTTAGTAATGTTTCTATCCAGATATTGAGAACAAATAAAATGAGAGTTTAAGATAAGTGTGACTTTATGTTGACTATGCAAACCTCACAACCTTCATAACATTGCTTAATCATGATACTATATTCTGATTAATCTTCAGAATATATAAGGTATCGAAAGGCGTTGTTAGAAGACTGCTTATTATGGTTCTTATAGCCTTAACAATTAACCTTGTCACTAACTCTCATGTTAGTTATTTGTTGAGTTCTGGTAAGGAAACGTATGGAACTAGAGTCAACTAATCATGTGTTAATTGGAATATTAAAATTAGCAGACTTAAATATCATTAGTAAGTGACTATCTAATTAATTTATCCAACTGTTCTTTAGAATAATGGATAGTCTCGTTGCTTATGCCTAGTCTAATGACATAATTATGCATTGAGATTTTCCCTTTAAGAACCTTAAAGTTGGGATTTTGTACTTGTATTTTGTCTATGGACCTTAGAACAATCCTCTTTCAAAGTTTAAGTGGTTGTAAGGTGAGAAACAACTTATTTTCCAGCTTCAAACATTTATTTCTTTGTACATATGTTGCTTATCAAAACACTCATTATTTTGGTACTTTTGAGTGTTATAGTTGATTTATAAGGCATCAAATTGTACAAGTGAAAATCTTAGTATGTAATGTACTGGAAAAATGTACTTATTTCCATGCGTAAGCCCTTAACTTTATGGGTCATGGTATTGTACATTATAATATATTCACATACACCACTTAACTTTATAGTTTAGAATTTTAAATGAAGGCATGCATCTTAGGAGTTCTAGTGATTATTCCACAATAATAGATTAGTCTTAGGAAAGACTTAATCTAGAATAACTTTAGTGATAGCAATTATGTTAGAGAGTTCTTGATTATCATAAGAGACATCATGTTTGATTTGTCCTATTGATCATGCTCTACTTTTCTTCTGTAGTGCTTTATCAGAAGAGAGCAACAGGATCATCGTGTCTTAAGCGATAATCAAGGATTTTAATTTAAGAGCTAATTCTTATAGAAACTTTAAGCAAAACATATTAGATTTAGGAATTAGAGTGGATGAGATATAGATTTATAGAAGAAAATTATAGTGAGTAAAATTATAGGTACTAAGAATAAGGCAGACAAAATGATCACAAAAATTAATTGAGGATCATTAATATAAGGATCATTGTGAAGAGGTTGTGATATGTCTATTACTAACATCAAAATAATAGACTATTTAAAGTTCTACTTAAACGAAGACAAAACAGCTTTGGCCAGAAGTGTAATCATTTAAGCATGTGTGCAAAGTGGTTGTAACAAATCAGCTTTGGCCAGAAATTGAGACAATCACTTTAGTTATGCACTTGTTAAGTATGCCATCTATGAAGGAATTAAATCAGCTTTGGCCAGATATTAAGACATTCATGTTTATGATGCACACTTAACATAGCTTTCGTAATACTTGAATGATAAGTAGATGCATCAAATCAGCTTTGGCCAGAAGTGATACATCAGAAGCTCATTCAAGTAAAGCCATTTTGGTTTTGTAAAACATTATTTGATCCTTATTAATTGACTAAGTAATTACAAAAACCAATTATTTAGTAGCAAACCACCTGTTAGCACGGGGTTCGGGGCGGAGCCCCGAGCTAAATCTTAGTTCACATTAAACAGCCTAAAATAATAAGGTTTCAAGTCAGGTCTCGACTGAGTTATGAGATCTCGAGTCGTTATGAGGTCTCGAGTGAGATCTCGAGTTAAGTCTCGACTCAGCTTATAACATTATGAGGTCGTCTCGACTCATTAATGGTCTCGAGTAGAAACCGTTGTCTCGAGTCGAAACCGTTGTCTCGAGTTATAAAGATTTGAGAACCCTTATGATTTCGAGTCGAGACCTTGTGGTCTCGAGTCGAGATCTTGGTCTCGGGTCGTTAAAAGTGATCTCGAAACTCCTGTTAACAGCTGTTAATGTAAAAGCATAACTGAAAATTCGAATTCTAAGGGATTTTGAGATATGGTTTCCTGTTTTAGTGATGATCTAATTTATCAAATATTTCGAAAATTTTATCTGTTGATCTAATAACAGTTTTTTCGAAAATTTTAATAGTTAAAACAGATCAAAACACAGAAAAACACTCAATAATCCAAATCATATTCCAAAACATAAAGGAATTTCGAATTTTCCTAAGAACACATGATGAACCCTAAAAAAATAAAATAATAATTTTGGAACCCGAAACCTGAATTTTTAAGGTTTTATACAGATTTCGGACATTAATATTACCCATTTGAAAGTGGACAAAACAAGGAGCATTTTTACATGAATATTTGATGGAACATGAAAGTGCATCAAGTTCACGTAAGATTTGGAATCTGGGGCTTTAAAATAGACATTATATAAATTAATCCTTAAGAACATTAGAATGGAATATTATTTAATATTCCATTTATCCTTTTCGTTTACCTATTCTGAGCCTATTGTGAGTCTAAATAATTAATGTCAATGAGACCTTTATCAATGTCATCATAATTAACGTATTTCAAAAATATATTATGTAAGATTAAATACGAAGAAGCATGATGGAATAGGCCTTAAAACAGGGTTTCGAATTTTTTTTTTATTAGATTTTCAAAATTCTGTTTTCCAGATTTCAATCCCAGAATAATGGATACGAAAACAAAACTTATTTATCAACATATGCTCTGATACCACATGTTGGATCAGTTCTGTTTAAACATAATGGAAAACATGAAAACATACCGTTGATTGCATCAGTACAGGCCAGCGGAGAATCCAGATGGATACGCAGCAGCAGGTTTGACATGATTGTCAGCTTGATCTGGTTCCTCGTTAGGGTGCAATCTAATGATGGTGATGATGAGAAACCGACAAGGGAATCGGTTATGGAGAGGAGGTCGATTGATGTTATGTGTTATTAGGGTTTGTGAAATTGTCTAACCCTTTAACCTCCGCATTATTCTCCTTATATATGCACCCAGGAGGAAACCCTAATTAGTTAATAAGGGTAATTAGGCCCATCAACAATTACCAATTAATTATTTAATAGGATTGTTATATATTTTGATTCATATGATGTAAATGATTATAATGGCTACTAGATTAAATATAAAATAAATATATTTAATCTTACACAACCCTTCGTCTTAACAACCTTACCCTTCGTCTCATAAGGGGGTGGGGGTGCTCTACTTTCCATCACTCACCATACCCAATCATGTTTCACCACATCATCGAACGTGGTTCCATCACTAGTGATAGATTTTAGTGGGGGTGCCCATCACTACTAAAAAAAAACATACAAGTTCATTAATAAAGCATAAAGTCCTAAATCATCTACAGGAGGCAATAGAGAACAACGCGTTATGGCTACAACGAGTGATGAGGTTCACGCGTGATGGGCAAGGGTGGCGGCGTTGTTCCACGGTAAACAATGCATGGTCACCATGCCACCATGTAGGGCCCCAAGTGGCCTTATAGGTAACCGTACACGTAAGAATACAGAATGAACAAGAGCTGCATGAAGCAGATTCACAATGCAACACAGTCAAGCCTTTAACCTCACGTCCATTATTATAGCGTCCATTATTATAGCATCCATGCATTTGTTAATTAGGAATTACATGTACCTAATAAAGCATGTTTCCACATTCACAACAGTTCACCATTTTAGTCTTGCATCATTTTTTTAAAACATTAGAGTTTCAATAAAAAGTACATCAAAAAATTGGCTTAAAAATCATCTCTCTTCTCTCTATTTCTTGGGAGGCTGATCCTCGCGAATGGATAAATTTTCACCCAAGTCTGCTTCTTGTATCTTTGTTGGCTATGCTACATCTCATCTAGGTTATCTCTGTTATGATCCTGATACGTCTCGTACATATACTTCTCGACATGTTCGATTCCATGAGTCGATCTTTAACATTCCAGGGAGTTCGACTACTCCCAGAGCTTCTTCAGATTCTATTCCTTTCTTCGTTCCTCCTCCTTCGCTTCCGACTTCTGTTTCTTCTTCTTTTTCTTCATCTCCTCCTATTATTCCTTCCTCATCTTCTCCTGTTATTTCCTCTCCTGATATTCCTTCACCTCCTTTCCTCCTCCTCCTGTTCCGACTCACTCGATGGATACACGATCTTGTGATCATACACGGTAGCCACGCCAGTTTCCTGATCACGTTCTTTTTCATGTCTCTACTACTCCTACCACTGAGCCTTCCACATTTCGACAGACTTAGGAAAACTCTGTTTGGTGGGATGCAATGCGTGCTGAAAATGATGTTCTTAATGCCAACCAGTCTTGGTGTCTGGTTAAGGCTCCCATTGACGCCAACATTGTTGGTTGTAAGTGGGTTTACATGATTAAACATAATCATGATAGATTGGTGAGTCGTTATAAAGTCCAGCTTGTTGCCAAGGGCTTTTATAAGACTGAAGGTATTGACTACATTTAGACTTTTAGTCCTGTGGTCAAACCTACTACTATTCATCTAGTTCTTTCAATGGTCTATTCGTCAGGTTGAAGTCAAAAATTCGTTATTACATGAGGATCTTTCTGAGACTTTGTTTATGACCTAACCCCCAGGCTTGTTGACTCATCTAGACTACATTATGTTTGTCGTCTGCAGAAGGCTTTTTATAGTCTAAAGCAGGCTTCAAGAGCTTAGTTTTCCAAGCTATTCACCGCTCTGCTTACTAATGGTTTTACCAAGTGTCTTTCAGATGTATCACTCTTTGTTTACACTCGAGATTTGATACTCAGTGATGTCTTGATCTATGTTGATGACATCATTATTACAGGGAGCTATTCTGATTTCGTTACTGGTTTGATTGGGCGCTTACATTCTCAGTTTGCGCTTAAGGATCTAAAATAGTCGTCATATTTTCTGGGTATTCGGGCCACGTTTTCTAAGGATGTTTTACACTTATCTCAGCAATGCTACTTACTTGATTTAGTACAACACACAAGTCTTGCTGATTGTCGACCATTATATACTCTTATCTCTTTCGGTGCACAGCTTTCTCGACATACTGGTGATCCTTTGTCTGACCATATTATGAATCGGAGCATTGTTGGTGCATTAAAGGAAAAAATAATCAGTTTTCAACAGTCAAAATAGAGGGTTTTTGAATTTTGAACTAAAATGGCAACAAAATGCAAACCACAGGGACCCAGATGTAAAAAGTTTGATATTTGGACTAAAATGGCAAAAGTGCCCAAACCACAGGGACCAAAATGGCAGTTTACTCTTTGGATATTTTCTTGACTTTTCATTATAACGAAAGCACGAGTTGTCACCAACTCATGCGATTAACTAACTGACACATTGATTCTCTACATTATCATATTTAATTTCTAAGATGTCACGCGGATGACAAATTGCTAAAAACTCCTTATAAAAGGGAGTTCTATGTGGTCGTTTTAGTCATTCAATAATATATCATTTTCCTATAGAAGAGTTTATCTCTCTTATTTTCTATTTCACTTTCTCCTTGCATGATATGCGAAGGACTGCTGGCGTACGTAAGAGTTGATATAAATAACGATAGACTTTAACCAATTTTTAGATGGGTTTAAGTTATAATTTAGAAAACACGATAAGATACGATCACTCTATACATCACGTTGGGGTAAGTGCACCCATTGTAGGTGTAATATAGTGATGGTAAGATACCGTGGCCATCCAAAGATACAAGAGCTTTTAGTACCAAGGTGTTGTTTTTTTGTAGTAAATAGTTGTGTTTTGTTAATGTATAAAGGTTTGGGGCTCGATGTTTAGTGGTTACCCCACATCTCAACCATATTGGATAGAATCAGCAAGAAAACTCTTTGCAATATCATAATTAAACCCACATCAGTGCCAAAAAATCAGCACGGAAACTATACACCGTCGGGGTTTAGTATTATGTAAAAGTAATCATAAAGATTTTATACCACCAAACACTATGGGGACCTCTTGGCTTGATCCTATCTCTCCAAGAGTAGTGTCGATAATACAAACCAAGTTTTTGACGCTTAGATTTTGCAACAACACCAAGGCAAGTCTTTACCAAACCCGAATTCCCGAACCAAAACCTCTAACCCCTTTTCGAGCATTTAACATCTTATTACTAAATAGACATAGAAAACATGAATGTTTGACTCAACAAACACAAGGTTATTAGTTTTTTTAAGGATTCGTAAAACATACTTTAAATATGGTAATTAGTACTTAAAGTCCCCATCAATGGATTTTCCCCCAAGTCCCCATAAGAACCTTAGCCACTCATGGCTTCAAAGATAGACCTTAACATACTTGGAAAGACTGTATTAATCATCACAAGATTGATAATTACTTAATTTTTTTCTTACAATTCTTAATGATTACAAAACCAAGAGAAAGTGGGTAGAATTAGAGTGTATTAAGGGGTGAAGAGAAGAATTGAGAAAAGGAAATGGTTAGTGAAGCTTCAAATGTATAGGTAGGAGCTGGCCGCGAGGCACGACCCGTTGCTCGAGCAAATATTTGAGAATCCGACCGGGAGGTGAGGCACGACCCTTAGTCCGCTCTTGTTAGCCCCATCGGATCTTCAAAAGTCCACTAAAGATCTTTTTGTCGCATTTGGGTAGAGGCACGGGTCATGCTTTATCTACTTTTAGGTAGATCTTTAGTTTTTTGGCCAGAATTGCTTTGTTTGTCCGTTTTGGGCCTGATTTGTCCTGAAAATCACAAAAAAAAAACTAAATTAAGCTTATTTCAAATATATTTCCAAGAAAACCATCAAAAAGTGGGTTTATTTTTATACGAAAAGCATATATATTTATATGCATATCAGTTGCAATTCCGTCCTACGTCCGGGAACAGTGGAGGGGTTTGTACACTTTGTTACTATACCAGAGGTTTTGGAATTAGTGGATACATATGATGTTGAGATGTTTCAGCTCGAACCAACTCACAAAATAAACCTACAGTGATCATGATACAAGTCTTCCAATACATTGTATGGCAATAGATCAAGCTCAATAAAAGGGCAAATGAAACAAAGAAGGAACTTCTGAAGGCAATTGATGTAAGGTCAGAGACCTTGAATCAAGACTTAACTACAACTTTGTAACACCCCAAAAATAATAAATCAATATATATATATATATATATATATATATATAGGATTAGGTTCAAACGTGAACAAAATCCCAAGAATGAACTGCGTGAACTGATCTGGGCCCTTGATTTTTATGATCTTGAGATTAAATTGAGTGGCATGATGGTAATTATTTGGTTAATTTTTTCCATTTAATTAAATGCAAAAAGGGTATATGTGTAATTTCAATCTTAAATTGATTGCATAAATCTCTCACAAATCAAGTAATCAATTATCCTCTTAAATTGATTGCATAAATCTCTCACAAATCAAATCAAGGATTAAGAAAGATGTAACTTAATTCAATTATTAAAATAATTATTTGTTTAAATGCGATGTACACATGTGTATTTTGATTTTTTCCTCTTTTTAATGCGATGTACACATGTGTATATCGTCTGTTTTTGTGATATCTCATAATTTTTTTGTATTGAATGTTGATGTACACCTGTGAATTACTGTACACATATGTACGATGCTGAGTACACATGTGTACTGTTCTATTTATATCCAAGTACACATGTGTATACCGTTGAAATATGAAGCTTACGTGGATCTTAAAAATCAAAATTTAAATTCTGATGATGAAATCTGAAATAAAAATTAAAATTGAAATCTAGTGATTTGTTGTTTGTTTTGATAATTATCTTATTAATAAATAGACATAATGTGGATAATGAATTTAAATTAGGAAAGATGTAACTTAATTCAATTATTAAAATAATGATTTAAATCTAATTTTTTATATAATTACAATCCTACCCTTAACAACTAAAAAGGAAATCAAGGGTCCATATCTGTTCACGCAGTTCACTCTTGGGAGGTTGTTCACGCTGGAACCCTACCCTATATATATATATATATATATATATATATATATATATATATATATATATATATATATATATATATATATATATATATATATAGGCACGGGATCAGGAGAAAACGCCAAAAAGTGTGAGAACGGTGAGAACGCATCCTGGCCCAACACGTGGCGCGGGACATGATCAGGGTCCGAGGGGTTTTTTGTCTTTTCAATATTCTTCTTCTTTCCTGATTTTCGCGTGTGACATGCTACTTCATTTTTGGCGTGCAAGATAATTTTGGCGTTAACTATAATCATTAATTACTTGGCGTTTTACTGTATTTCTCCGATTTCTTCTCATTAAATTAATTCTTTTTGTGTCACATAGTTACTTTTTTGCCGTTATGGCGTTTTCCTGGTCATTTTTTGGCGTTCTGGGTCTTTTGTTAATAATTGATTACCAATAGATTAATATTTTATAAAATTACAATAATACGAAATCAAAATAAACTAATAGTCTTCCGTGGATGGGATTACATCAGAGATGTACCCATCGTTTGATCATCACTTTCTTCAGATTCATCATCATCAAATTTTAGATTGGCGTATAACGCCATTAGCTCGTCTCTTCTTTCCTGCAGCCTATTCTTGAATATCATTGCAACCCTGGATTTTGCATCGTTCAAAGGTGCTAAATCATAGAGTTGTTCAATGAGAGATAACCTCCCTGTTTTCAACATTTCCTCTATTGGCAATGAATATCGCACCCCGTGTTGATAAATCACTTCAACCGTTCCTGTGACAACTCGTATTTTAGAGCCTTTCATCGTGCTTGATGTAACTTGTATAAACATTACGTAACTTATTGATATGATTTGATTACAAGGGAATGTTATGAATTTGAATGTTACATGTTAGTATGAATGAAATTGGATGGAATGTTTAACTGTGTAAATGGTTGTTAAATGTTAAGTGTTGTTTTAATTTGAGCATGATCGCACAACACCGTTGGGTCACACACTCTACACTTGATCGCACACCTTCATATTGTGCACTACTGTTCTTGGCCCCAAAACCCAGCCCACCCGTGTATTGGCCTACGGCCCAGACAAGTGAGCCCGGCTCACCCTATGCGCATACACATCCATCATGGGTGATGTGTTTCGCATATTTCACAAAACACAAACACACACAAACCCTAAGGCTCTCCATCTTCCTCTCCTCCTTGTGCCACGGCAGCCTTGGTCTTGAAGCTTTCCATCTCGATCAAACTAATCACTTTGATATTCCGGTTAGTGTTAAATCTTTGTTAGCTGCCATGATCTTGATTGTTATGATCTTGTATGAGAACTAGGGTTTCATGCTAGAAAGTTACTATGAGATTGTAAATTCGGAACATGTGTTGATTATGATAGTGATTTATGTTGTGATTGACGATTAGGAACTTATGTAAACAAACTAATAGAATTGGTTGGATGAATCCGTGAATGCATGAATGTTTTGTAGTGTTGATGTTGATCCGAGTTACATGGTATGGCATGTCAAAAAAGTTTTGTTGCGTAAATCTAATTTAGGATTTGATGAATAATTGATGTTCATGATCTAGATGATTAAGGTTGCATGATAGTAATTGAAATCATTGATCTGTGAAGCCGATCGCATGTTTTGAATGATGAAGATTGATTGTTCATAATTAAAGAATAATTAGGGTGTATGATCATGTTTAATTATTGTCATTTGATCTGAATTGAAACTGCCAAACTTGTTTGCTGATGTTACGTAATTAATGGGCTGAAAATAAGGAGGTTGCTTACACCTTGGTCTCGACAGGGGTTGCGAGCCGAGATTACACAGTCTCGACTCGAGACCTCACTTGCACAAAAACAGCATGACTCGAGACCATTGGTTGCGGGTCTTGTTGCGACTCGAGACCTGACTCGAGACCACCCAGTCTCGAGTGATGAATGTATGAACCAAGATCACCGGTTGCGACTCGAGACATCAGAGGTTGCGAGTCGAGACCTCATGGTCTCGATTGATGGTCATTGTTGAAACACAACTGGGCCACAGAGGTATGTTGGGCCGCACACTTGAGACGGGCCGCGCATTGTTTGGACTTGTGTTTATGTTGTTGGGCTGATCAATGTGAACAGATGTGTTATGTGTGTCAGTAAACTATATGCGGTATATATACGTGCTATGCCATGATCAGTACTTGTGTTCAACTTGTATAATATGTGTACTATAATAGGTGTTACTTGAACCGAACCTGACTTGTATGGTAATCATAATAGGACGTAGATGACCACATTAGTTCAAGTTACTTAATCTACTGAGCAAATCTGAGGTGAGTTCACTTCTTTTGAGCATGCGACCCGGTGGGTGGGACAATCAAACGGGCATTCCTGCGAGGAATGTGTCTTTTCTGGGTTAAAACTGGGATGCTGGATATTACACTCATTCCTATCACCTTAAGTCCCATCTTATACCGAATTAGTTACCTGAGAGGTAACGGGGTATTAGTTGATAGCGCTATTAGGCTTGGAAACCTCACACCGTACCTGAGAGGACGGGCGTGAACTAATGACCTTAAATCATGACCAATGTTTTGATAGGGGCATTGGGGACGGGCAAACAATCTGATGCCATCCTGTGGTACTCGAGTTATTATCAACATTATCATTAAATTGAACTACACGCTTGACAACTAAAGTTTTCATAAAACTGTGAACTCACAAGCTTTGTGCTGATACACTTGTTGCATGCTCGCAGGTCGTCAGATTCTTTGGATGGGGAACTTGCTGTCTGGGATTGCTAGAGTGGTCATGGGTCGAGCCTCTTGGAAACACGTGACAAGTTTATTGGTTTCGTACATTTGGTTTTGAAACATTTGAACAATGAATGACTTTATGCTTCCGCTGAACCTGTTAAACTTTAAGTTATGTTTGAAAATACTTTCACGTAATAAATGGGATCTTTTATATAATATCTTGTAAATAGTTCAATGTGATTGGTGGCTGGATCCTGGTACGTCACACGCCTAGCGGGGTTCCTGCATGTGGTATTTTGGGGGTGTGACAATTTGGTATCAGAGCCACTGGTTATAGTGAACTAGGTTTAAAAACGTTTTTATAAAACTAGACTATAACCGAACAGTTCTGAAAATCGACCATGACACTCGGCTTCAGATTGCAAGGTTCATCTCTCGTTTACTTATTGCATAGCATAACTAGTATACATTTACGTATGACATTGCATGTGATTGCGCGCTTAGCACTATAGTATGAATTCACGAGTTATTTGCTTACGTTATGTGATTGATAGTGTAACATTTCCCCTAGACTTTTGAGATCCATGTTTTGTGATGTCTTTTGTTTTGATACTCAAATTTGAGGAACCTTTTAGCGCGAGTTAAGGGGAGCTGAGATAAACATGCAAATCGCATTATTATTGTGGGTGCACACATAATAATAATGTGGGGTGCATATGAGTCCCAGCGAGGCTTAGCAGACGTAAAAGGGGTTCTATTCCACTATCTGACGTAATAGTAGGACTCGGTGATCTGTAGAAGTTAAAGCGATGTTTGACTCCTACTCAATTCCGACCCTTAACCTTTTCCACTTTTCTTATATAGAATCATGAGCGGATGAAACGGTGGACGTGGTGGTGGCCGCGACGGTGGACGTGGCAACATTGTGATGTCCTAGGCTGAACTAACCAACTTGATCAATACTCGTGTGGCTGAAGCCCTAGCGGCTCAGCAAGTTGGTCAACATGCGAATCAAAATCAGAACAATCCACCTGCTTGTATGTTTAAGACGTTCATGGATTGTAAGCCGCAGACATTCAGTGGAACTGAAGGAGCAGTGGGACTACTCCGTTGGTTCGAGAAGGCTGAGTCAGTTTTTGCTATGTGTAACTGTCCCGTGGGAGACCCGGTGAAGTATGCTACAGGTACACTGAGGATGGTGCCTTAACTTGGTGGAATGCCCAAGTCCAAATGCTAGGCATTGAAATGGCGAATGCAACTACTTGGGATGATTTTAAAGAACTGATGAGAGAAGAGTACTGTCCTCGTGATGAGATCCAAAAGCTGGAAAATGAGTACTATAATCTGAAGATGGCAGGATCCGAGATCGAAGCGTACACGAAACGATCTCATGAACTTGCCAATATGTGTCCTAACTTATCACGACCACCTCATCGAAGAATCGAGCCATACATCAATGGTTTAGCGCTGCAAGTCAACGGTTTAGTTACTGCTGCAAACCTTGACAACATGCCCCGAATCATTCGTTTAGCACACAAGATTATAGACCAAGAGGTCAAACGTGGTTCGCTACCGCCTCCTGTTTCTACTACTGCCACTACTGCTACAGCTACTACTCCTGCTACGGATAATAAGCGCAAGTGGAACGATACAGACAAAGTGTCCAACTCGAATCAGTCACAGAAGAAGCCATACATCAGTAACAATCGCAGTTTTAGTCAATCGTCCTCTGTTAATCAGAATCCGAGCAACAACTCGAATCAGGGTTCTTACGCGGGGAAACAACCAAAGTGTAGCAAGTGCAATTACCATCATTGTGGACCGTGTACTCGAATCTGTCACAGGTGCAATAAAGTGGGTCATATGGCAAGGGATTGCAGGGCCATGTACCCGAAACAGCAGCAACAGCAACCTCCACAGCAACAGCAGCCACAACAACAGGAAAGGCAGCAACCACAACCAAACCAAGGTAATCGTAAGGGCTATTTCCAGTGTGGAGATGAGGGTCACTTCAGGAGAGATTGCCCTCAACTGAATCAGAATGCTGGGATTAACAACAACGTTGGGAACAATAACAACGACAACAATGGTGGGAATGGTGCGCGTGGAAAAGTGTTTACTATTGGCGCAGGGGAAGCCAGGAATGAGGGCAATGTTGTGACCAGTATGTTTTCTGTGAACAACCTTTTTGCTTCTGTTTTATTCGACTTTCTTGCCGATTGGAGTTATGTGTCATTGGGGTTTAGTCGTCAGTTAGGATTGACTCCAACACCTCTCGTAAACAAACATGTGGTAGAGTTGGCTATTGGAAAGTCAATTGACGCCTCACACGTTCATTTTGGTTGTAAACTCGATCTTATGGGTCAAGTGTTCGACTTTGGCCTACTCCCCATTACTCTTGGAAGCTTTGATGTAGTCGTTGGTATGGATTGGTTGTTTAAGCACCAAGCGGAAATTCTCTATAAGGAGAAAATCGTACGTATTCCTCTCCCCAGTGGAGAACCTTTGTTGGTTCAAGGTCATCGAGGTGGTACAATGGTTAATCTCATCTCAGCTATGAAAGCCCAGAAGTGTCCACGGAAGGGTTATCCCGCTATTCTAGCACTTGTCACTGACACTCAGCCCGAGGAAAGGAGAATCGAAGATCTACCAGTCGTTCGTGAGTTTTCAGATGTTTTTCTTGAAGAACTTCCAGGTTTACCTCCCCACCGTCAGGTGGAATTTCAGATTGATCTTACACCTGGAGTAGCCCCGATTGCTCGTGCTCCATATCATCTTGCACCAGGAGAGTTGGAAGAACTGTCTAATCAACTCCAAGAATTGTTGGATAGGGGCTTTATCCGACCTAGTTCCTCGCCTTGGGGAGCCCCATTTCTATTTGTGAAGAAGAAAGACGGGTCCTTCCGTATGTGCATAGACTATCGTGAACTCAACAAGGTGACAGTCAAGAATCATTATCCTTTGCCATGCATCGACAATCTGTTTGACCAGTTGCAAGGGTCAAGCTTTTACTCGAAAATTGACTTAAGATCAGGCTAGAACCAGATGAGAGTCCGAGAAGAGGATATTCCTAAAACAGCTTTTCGAACGCGGTATGGCCACTACGAGTTTCTGGTTATGCCATTCGGGTTAACTAACGCACCAGCAGTTTTCATGGATCTTATGAACCGTGTGTGCAAACCGTATCTTGACGATTTCGTCATTGTGTTCATCGATGACATCTTGATCTATTCTAAGAGCAAGGAGGACCACGAGCGGCACTTGCGCCTTATCTTGGAGCTTATGAGTAAGGAGCAACTCTACGCGAAGTTTTCTAAGTGCGACTTCTGGATTCGAGAAGTACACTTCCTCGGCCACATTGTTAACGAATTAGGGATACATGTGGATCCTGCTAAGATCGATGCTATCAGGTATTGGGCGGCACCGAAGAATCCTTCGGAGGTGCGACAATTTCTTGGTCTCGTTGGATACTACCGTAGATTTATCAAAGACTTCTTAAGGATCGCTCAACCTCTTAGCGCGTTGACTCAGAAAGGGGTGGCATACTCCTGGGGAACAAAACAGGAAGACGCATTTCAGCTGTTGAAACAAAAACTTTGCAGTACACCAATCTTGTCCTTGCCCGAGGGCACCGAAGATTTCGTGGTATATTGTGATGCTTCTATTCAGGGTCTCGGTTGCGTGCTGATGCAACGCGAGAAGGTGATAGCCTACGCTTCTCGATAGTTGAAGATTCATGAGAAGAATTACACGACTCACGACTTGGAGTTAGGGGCCGTGGTTTTTGCGTTAAAAATCTGGAGGCATTACTTGTACGGTACTAAATGCACGAATTATACCGACCACAAGAGCCTTCAGTATATCTTTGACCAGAAAGAGTTGAACATGTGACAGCGTCCCTGGGTGGAACTCTTAAACGATTATGATTGTGCAATCAAGTATCATCCAGGCAAGGCTATTGTTGTAGCTGATCCCCTCAGTCGCAAGGAAACAAAACCCAAGTGAGTTCGAGCTTTGCAGCTCACTATTCATTCCAACCTACCCGATCAGATTCGCTCTGCCCAAACCGAAGCATTGAAAGACAAGAACCTTAAAGCTGAAGCCATGCGGGGCTTGGAGAAGCAACTTGTGGAAAGATCTGACGGTATTCACTATTTTATGGAGCGAATATCGGTCCATTTGTATGGAAACCTTAGAGAGCTTGTGATGGACGAAGCACACAAGTCTCGATACTATGTTCATCCGGGTTCTGATAAGATGTATCAGGATCTAAAAATCTAATACCGGTGGCCGAAGATGAAAGCCCACATAGCGACGTATGTGAGTAAATACTTGACTTGTGCGAAGGTCAAGGTGGAATACCAGAAACCGTCTGGAATGCTTCAGCAACCAGAGATACCCACGAGGAAATGGGAACAGATTGCCATGGATTTTGTCACCGGTCTACCTAGAACTCAAAACCGGAATGATACCATTTGGGTGATCGTCGACCGTCTCACGCAATCAACACACTTCCTCGTGATCAAGGAAACTGATAAGTTCGCACAACTTATTGGTGTTTATCTGAAAGAGGTGGTTTCTAGGCACGTGGTGCCAACCTCTATCATCTCCGATCGTGATCCGCGTTTCATATCCGATTTGTGGCAGGCAATGCACAAATCGTTCGGCTCACGTCTTGACATGAGCACTGCTTACCACCCTTAGACGGATGGTCAAAGTGAACGGACCATCCAGACGCTTGAAGACATGCTGCGAGCATGTGTGATCGATTTTGGTAAAGGTTGGGAGAAACACTTGCCTTTGATAGAGTTCTCTTACAACAACAGTTACCATTCCAGTATCCAGGCAGCTCCGTTCGAGGCATTGTACAGACGGAAATGTCGATCTCCTCTTTGTTGGGCTGAGGTGGGTGACAGCCAGATCACAGGTCCAGAACTTGTACTTGAAACTTCAGAGAAGATTGTCCAGATCAGAAATCATATGGCGGCAGTGCGTGACCGTAAGAAAAGCTACGCTGATAAGCGTAGGAAACCCTTGGAGGTCGCTGTAGGTGATCGCGTTATGTTGAAAGTCTCACCCTGGAAGGGTGTGGTGCGCTTTGGGAAGCGCGGTAAGCTTAATCCACGTTATGTGGGGCCATTTAAAATTCTGGAACGAATCGGTAAAGTGGCCTACAAGCTCGAGTTACCTGACGAGTTGGGTAACGATGTCTTCCATGTTTCAAATCTAAAAAAGTGTTTGTCCGATGAAACACTTGTGGTACCATTTCAAGAACTGAAAATCGATGATAAGTTGCAGTTCGTTGAAGAACCCATAGAAATCATGGACCGGGAAGTTATGGTTTGTAAGCACAGTCGGATTCCAATTGTGAGAGTTCATTGGAACTCAAGGCGTGGACCGGATTTCACGTGGGAACGCGAGGATCAGATGAAGCTCAAGTATCCTCAACTGTTCAAAATAGCTGAACCAAATTCTGACGCAACTGGTGAATTTCGGGACGAAATTCCCTTTCAAGTTGGGGATGATGTGGCACCCGAGGAAAATCCACAGTCATCCTGATCTATCACTTCACCCCTCTGAGTTGCTTATCAAATTTTGGAACAAAATTTCTTTCAAGTTGGGGATGATGTGACAACTCGTATTTTAGAACCTTTCATCGTGCTTGATGTAACTTGTATGAACATTACATGACCTATTGATATGATTTGATTACAAGGGAATGTTATGAATTTGAAAGTTTCGTGTTAGTATGAATGAAATTGGATGGAATGTTTAACTGTGTAAATGGTTTCTAAATGTTAAATGTTGTTTTAATTTGAGCATGATCGCACAACACCGTTGGGTCGCACACCTTACCCTTGATCGCACACCTTCATATTATGCACTATTGTTCTTGGCCCAAAAACCCAGCCCACCCGTGTATTGGCCTACGGCCCAGACAAGTGAGCCCGGCTCACCCTATGCGCATACACATCCATCATGGGTGATGCGTTTCTAATATTTCACAAAACACAAACACATACAAACCCTAAGGCTCTCCATCTTCCTCTCCTCCTTGTGCGACGGCAGCCTTGGTCTCGAAGCTTTCCATATCGACGACATTCCGGTTAGTGTTACATCTTTGTTAGCTGCCATGATCTTGATTATTATGATCTTGTATAATAACTAGGGTTTCATGCAAGAAAGTTACTATGAGATTGTAAATTCGGAACATGTGTTGATTATGATGGTGATTTATGTTGTGATTGACGATTAGGAACTTAGGTAAACAAACTAATAGAATTGGTTGGATGAATCAGTGAATGCATGAATGTTTGGTAGTGTTGATGTTGATCCGAGTTGCATGGTATGGCATGTCAAAACAGTTTTGTTGTGTAAATCTGATTAAGGATTTGGTGAATAATTGATGTTCATGATCTAGATGATTAAGGTTGCATGATAGTAATTGAAATCATTGATCTATGAAGCCGATCGCATGTTTTGAATGATGAAGATTGATTGTTCATAATTAGAGAATAATTAGGGTGTATGATCGTGTTGAATTATTTTCATTTGATCTGAATTGAAACTACCAAACTTGTTTGCTGATGTTACGGAATCAACGGGCTGAAAATAAGGAGGTTGGTTACACCTTGGTCTCGATAGGGGTTGCGAGCCAAGATCACACAGTCTCGAATCGAGACCTCACTCGCACAAAAGCAGCATGACTCGAGACCATTGGTTGCGAGTCATGTTGCGACTCGAGACGTGACTCGAGACCACCTAGTCTCGAGTGATGAATGTATAAACTGAGATCGCCGGTTGCGACTCGAGACATCAGATGTTGCGAGTTGAGACCTCATGGTCTCGATTGATGGTCATTGTTAAAACACAACTGGGCCACAAAGGTATGTTGGGCCGCGCACTTGAGACGGGCCGCGCATTGTTTGGACTTGTGTTTATGTTGCTGGGCTGATCAATGTGAACAAATGTGTTATGTGTTTCAGTAAATTGTATGCGGTATATATACATGTTATGCCATGATCAGTACTGGTGTACAACTTGTATAATACGTGTACTATAATAGGTGTGTTACTTGAACCGAACCTGACTTGTATGGTAATCATAATAGGACGTAGTTGACCACATTAGTTCAAGTTACTTACTCTACCGAGCAAATCTGAGGTGAGTTCACTTCTCTTGAGCATGTGTCTCGGTGGGTGGGACAATCAAACGGGGATTCCTGAGAGGAATGTGCCTTCTCTGGGTTAAAACTGGGATGTTGGATAATACACTCATTCCTATCACCTTAAGTCCCATCTTATACCGAATTAGTTACCTGAGAGGTAACGGGGTATTAGTTGATAGCGCTATTAGGCTTGGCAACCTCACACCGTACCTGAGAGGACGAGCGTGAACTAATGACCTTAAATCACAACCAATGTTTTGATAGGGGCATTGGGGATGGGCAAACAATCTGATGCTATCTTGCGGTACTCGAGTTATTATCAACATTATCATTAAATTGAACTAAACGCTTGAAAACTAACGTTTTCATAAAACTGTGAACTTGCCAGCTTTGTGCTGATACACTTGTTGCATGCTCGCAGGTCGTTAGATTCTTTGGATGGGGAACTTGCTGTCTGGGATTGCTAGAGTAGTCATGGGTCGAGCCTCTTGGAAACACGTGACAAGTTTATTCTTTTCGTACATTTGGTTTTGAAACATTTGAACAATGAATTACTTTATGCTTCCGCTGAACCTGTTAAACTTTAAGTTATGTTTGAGAATACTTTCATGTAATAAATGGGATCTTTTATATAATATTTTGTAAATAGTTCAATGTGATTGGTGGCTGGATCCTGGTACGTCACACGCCTAGCGGGTTTCCTGCATGTGGTATTTTAGGGGTGTGAGAGTTCCTGCTTCTTCATGCATCACCCAACTGCTAAGTGTTGGTAGAGGAGTATCGTCAATATCATCATCATCTTCATCATCATCTTCTGCCGGAAATTTTCTCTTCAATCTTCTTATTACAGTTTGGGTTCTTTCACAATCGTTGACTATTGGAACCCTAAGGGCCAGGATATCCCTCTGAACCCCTTCATTCATACCAAGAATGGCTTTGATTGTCCTTACCTTCACCCGTCTCCTATCAGAGAACTTTATGATGAATCGTTTCTGCTTCCTTGCAAACCTCCATGCAATAACCTTAGCCATTTTTGAAGTTTTTGGCGTTTTGGACAATATGTGGCGTTTTTAGTCAATGTTTTCGGCGTGTTTGAGGTTGTGTTCTCACGGTCTTCTTTTATATTGACCTTTTTTTCCCGCGCATGACAGGTAATTATGGCGTTTTGAAAAAGATAAATAAGTTCAATTCCCTAAGTATTTGGCTTTCAATATAATAAATGTTAGTAATTATGTTTTCGTCGTTTCATTTTACTGTTTTGCAGTTACCGTGTTTTGTTTTCAGATTCATCTGTTTTTATGGTGTAACACGTCTAATCTTGACGGCTGTAATTATGGCGTTTTGTTTTGCAATGGCGTTTAGATAACGATGGGACTTTTTGTTTTATTTTCTTTGCACATTTTTAAGCTTTTTTTTTTAGATTTATTATAATAGTACTTGTTTAAAGTAATTTTGTTATAGTTTGGTAGTTTTTGGGGCGTTTTATGGCATGATGGCGTTTTACAAGCATTTGCCCGTTTGGCGTTTTATTAGATTCTTCATTATAGGATTAATGTACTTGTTGTTTCTTAGCTGAAATTACATAACAAACAACAGATAAAGAAAATAAAAAAAACAAAAAGAAGCAATTTATGATCTAAATATTCAGTGTCATCAGTCTCTTTCTTCTTTTGAAACTACAAGATCTGTCACAAATAAATGGCGTTTTGGTTTGGCATGGTTTATTTTCTTTGTTCACGTGTTGAAGTGTCTTTGTGGATGTTGGAGATATAGATCGACTCCGTATAGGTGGATGTCATCTGCCCGTCGTCTTCATTATAATCATCGAGGCCAAAGTAGCTTTTACACTGGGATAGGTCTCTTCTAATCATCCAAATCTTCTTCAAGAACAAAGAAGACAAAGTGACATATGGGTGTCATCAGCCTCTCTTTCTTGAATTTTGTCCATCTCATGCAGCAAAATCTTACTCCCCTCACCTAACAAATCATTCAGCGAAACTTCATGCAGAACATTACTAAGTATCAAAGAAAAGATGTTTGCCATCGTTGTATTTTTTGGCGTTTTACATTGAGTTATATTTTTTAGGAACCACCGTGTTTTTTGTGTGTTTTTTTTGGTGTGATAAACGGAAGGTGGTGAGACGTTTCTATTTATAGGATTTTTTTCGGCGCGTAGTTTAGGCGGGATATTATTTTTGTAACAAAAAATGCAATTAACATTTATCCGGATGTAAGGCTTGGCGTTTATATATTATGGCGTTTCACATTTTGTGGCATTTTTGTACCCTGAGAGCTTATATAAAAACACAAAAAAAAAAACTACACAGTGATAAAATTGGCGTTTTGTATTTATTTGGCGTTTTATATTTCAGCGGCATTTTATGTGAGAAATGATGTTTTACCTTTTTACCTTTAATGAAGCGCGTCCACGTAATAAAATTGATGTTATTTACGAAAACGTCACCGCACCAATCTAGTTCAAAGATTGTTTTGATCGGACGACCCATAACCGTTATCATATTTTCCACCGTTTTCTCTAAATCCTGACCATATATATATATATATTTATATTTGCATACATACATATACCTTATGTTGCTCACCAACTTTTCAAAGTTCACCCTTTAATTTTCCACATGTTTCATGTGATAAGGTTTGATGGCATAGGATCATATACAAACAGGTATATTTGTACAAACTGTAAGAACCAACAGTTTAATGACATGTGTCCTCAATTAAAAAATTGATTTAAGTGTATTTTAGACTTTTTATACATTTTTATTTATATCTAATTAAAAACGATAATTAAATTATCCCTAAATTCATGCAAGATTAATTCAAATACTAATCTTCTAATCTATTCTTCGTCGTCGAATCAACACCATAATCAGCATCACCGTCAACACCGTAATTAGCACATCGTCAACATCAGCACCTCCGACGGTAACATCCCACACCACCACCATCAGCACATTCTGTAATCAGCATAACACTGTAATCAGCACTATAATAAGCACAATTTTATGTTTTTTTAATTTTGTAAACAACAGATACTATTACATAACTAGCACAATTTCATTTTTTTTTTAATTTCATAAACAACACATATTGTTTCATACTAGCACAATTTCATGTTTTTGTTTTAATTTTTTAAATAGCACATACTATTACATACTAGTAGAAAATAAGTTTATTTCCAAATAGCCTTCCAATAACAACCCAAAAGGAAAAAAGTAGCAACACATAAGAATTACACAAGAAAATAAAACTTACGTATAGATTTAAATCAACACAATACATTTTTCATACTATCACATTCCAACTACATAACTAGCACAATTATAAAACAACGTTTTATTAACTATTTAGAAATCACTTTTATAAATAAAAAAATATAGTAATATGGTACTCATATTAAACATTAAAAATACTTGATTTTATGATATATCTTTTTTTTTTCAAAAATAATGAAGTATATAAAAGTTATTTTAGTTTAAAAAACTTGGTGGAATTAATATTTAATGAGAAATGGCTAAATGACTAAAATGCCCCTAACTTGATAGTATTAATTATTAATTATAGGGATTTTATTTGTAATCAATACCAACCATTGATTTAAACTATGGATGGCTCAGATATGGTCTTACGATTCTTACAGTTAGCACTGTCTATACAGGATCTCAACTCAAGGTTTGATACTCCAAGACTTGCTACACCTAGGAATCATGGACTCAGATTTAATTAGTTTAAATTTATGTTTCTTTCTTTGAACAATTTGTTATTTCCTTTATCTAGTACTGATGATTTCGGATTTATTTAATCAATATTTAGTTTTAATAGTATCCATGTGCTATTGAACAATTTTGTACTGTCCTGATGTTTCAGCCATCGCTTGGGGTGTTACACAAGGGCAGGTACGTGTTACTCACGCGTCTGCCACTTGAAACACCACTTTCCATCCGACTTGTAAGTGTTAAGCTTGTCGCTAGCGTTCATCTTGATCTAGAATCGAACTCTCTATGAGAGTCATAGTTGTGTTACTTATAGATTCCTTGTTTGTAAGGAAAGCGGATTCAGAATTGTCTTCGTTCCAAGGCCTAACTTGCATCCATGCACTTCATACTCGCCCGAAGTTCACTCTTAACAATATAACCATCTCTTTCTTTTCACGTGAATCCCACAAGTCTCTTATCCATTCTCATTCAATCACGTCGAGGAAGCAAATCAAAATGAAAAGCTCACATGGGGTTTAGGGATAATCAGGCTCGACCTATGAATTCCACCACGTCAAGTTGACCCTCTACCGTTGAGATATATCCCTTCCATGTCTCCATCGAATAGAACTGTTAAGACAAATGGTCGAGAAACTGAATGACACTATTCTTAAACAACTTGGACAACTATTCTTAAACAATTTGGACAACTATTTTGGAAAGATTGTGATATATTAACTAGATACACTCCAAATTTATTTAATCTCCTTATTTTTTAAAAAGTTGTTTTTCTTATTTTAATACTTAAAAATACAAAAAAAATATTTCTTTTTTTTTTTATTGTCTAAACTTTCAAGTTAACATAGCATTTATACTTCATGTTGTATTTAAATATTTTTTTTTTTAAAATTAGTAATGATGACATCCAATTCGGCTAGTTCAACCAACAAACGGGTGAGACGGATGGTTCAATTATCAATCCGTCATTAAAAAGATTGCTTGTAATAGAATTCACCAAACGGGTTATTTATTTTATTTCTTTTGAAGGGATATATGTACCAACTAAATTAAAAAAATAAACCCTTAGCTCATGGTGAAATTAGCCACGTATACCAAGTGTCATCCTTTATAGCATAACATGGCAACATGGGAGCCTTTGAAGGAATATAAACCACCTTATAACTAATGCAAAAAAAGAAATCAATATTAGTTCCTAAGCAAGATCTCAAAAGAAATCTAGTATTCAAATCTTGTAAAGATTTACAAAGATTCCTGTATTTAATTATGGCCTCTTGTTCCTTTTTAATATAACAATATTTCAAATTTCAATAAAATGGAACACTAAATTGAAGCCATATCATTGGCATCACAAATTTGAGTGGCATAAGCTATGAATTTAGATTTTAGTTTAACAAAAACTCCCATGAATTAAGGAAATTTTCGGCTCATACATGTACCTTACATTTGTAAACTGAAACTTTTAAGTTCCAATCTTCCTAAAAAATCCCAAAATATTTGTTAAGTTTGTAACTAGTGCCCAATATCTTCATAAAATTGTGTCATCCACATGTAATATTTTCTAATTTTGTGTCCAAAACGACATAATAAATTTCTTTTGTAGAAAAAAATTTAGATTCACCTTTTAATGTCGAAATGCATAGAAGTTTAGAGTTAAGGGTGAACGGGGCACTCTCGGTAACCCCATTCGGTGACCCAAGTCACCTAGCGGGAACACCGCCGCCATCAACGAGGGGAGTCACATAGGGGAGCAAGATCGGTGGAGCTTACCGAATGAAGGAGGGGAGAGAGATGGTGGGCCACCCTTTTTTCAACCAATCAAAACATTTTTTTTTTGAATAAAAAAACAATGGGAGTTAAGAGGGGAGTAGCGCCATCAAATTGAGGGTGTGAGAGGAGTTAAGAGGGAAGTTTATGTGGCGCGTGCTGATTGGTCGTACGTAAGAGAGGGGACTCCCCTAAGAGGGGAGTGCCCCGTTCACCCTAAAGATGTGTTTTAGGATTAGGAATAAAAACAAATATGATCAGCAAGTGTCATAATCGTTCTCACATGACTAGTATATATGCCCTAAATGGTTTGGTTTCTTAAATATATCCTAAAGATTTTTCTAGTCCATATTATTTAGGATTTTTTTGTTCTAAATAATCATAAAATATAATATATTATAACGGATTTTAAAATGGGCATCATTGAAATAACTTATTTGAAAGGTGAGTATCACATGATTAATAATGGAGGAGGTCATTAATGATAAGAGATATCTCACTCTGACTTTATTCCTTTTAATTTAAACTTAATTCCAACAATAATATATACAAATCCCTTAATAATTACTCTTATAACACATGCATTAATAAGTTGTACTAAAGCCAAAGTTCGAATATCTGTGCCTAATGTACAAGTTGATTTTTCCCTAGTTAGCACCTTGTGGACCAACATTTTCTGTTAAAAACTATTACTTAGAATATTTTATTCAACCATTTAATTAAATAACTATAGAATAAAAAAAGGAACCACTCCCGAGGGGTAAATGCAGTTGATAAAGTCGATAAACCGGTTTGAATGAATGTAGGGTGAAGTCATATGGAGCCACTGCACCTGGCTTAACCATGGTGCACCATGTGGCAATTAAACATTGTAGCTTTTATTTATGAATTTGGTCGTTATTTTATACTTTAGCACCTCAACTTGCAACTCTCTTATTTCAAAAACGGTATTTGCACACAATTCCACAAACATGTTAGGTTTAGAAATCCCAAATCCATGTGTTTTCCTCAACGACCATATCCTAAAAATTACAGTGTAAGATTTAATATCTGATTGATAGAAACTTGAACACTAAGACTATAATACACAATAATTACATCAGCTATGAATTTCAGACCGTTACATAAGCGGTTACATCAAACTCTAAGCTAACTTTAAAAACTTTCATCTTTCCTCTAACCTCAAACCATTATAAACTTTCATCTCACACTCCAGTTTCTATATCAATATATCAAAAAAATGTTGATTGTGCGTGTGAAGCCCACACCTTTGATTCATTGAAGTCCTTGGATTCGGACACACACAAGAACCACCCCTTCTAACGCAATCTTCAGTCCGTGTGTTGGGTTTGAGATTTCAGACCTTGCTACATCACTTCCATTGGAGGTGCTCTAATAGCCTCCATGATGTACAACCCTACAAACCTACACAAATTGACCTCTTATCGTCATATCAGATTTTCAAACTTTCCTAAAATAACCACAACTTTTTTTCACAATGTACAAACCTTAGTAAAAATATTATATATGTGTGTGCATGTGAGTGAAGGGCCCCTCCCGTCCAAAATGGTGTACGGATTTCCGGACCTAAAAATCAAATGCAAGCTCCAGACTCCACTCATAAAACCACACGTAGTGGGGGGTTTTTGATTCCCCCCCCCCCCCCCCGCGCCATTACATGCCCCCTTGGCCATTTTTTTTTCAAAATTTTTCGATGCGGCGTGCTTTATAAAACGCCAAACTCTTGCCCACATTTCAAAATATTACCGTTTTTCAACAGTAAGAAAATTAAATTTTAATTTTTTTATTCCACTTTTCAACCTATATAATACCCCACTTCTCACACATTTTTTTTTTTTTTTATAAATTTTCCCTACTCTCTTCTATACTTCTTCATATTTTTATAAAAAATTACATCAGGAATCCCTTCCGACCCCCTTTCGGTGTTCCGTCTAGACCCGGTAACCCCACTACATATCACCCGAACACTACCCAACCGCAACCAAACTTCAACTTTCAAGACATGGATCCTAATATGTTTACATACGCGCAAATACTAGGCATGGACCTTTCTCAACCGTTCTTTCAAGGTCCACAAGCCTTTCCATCCAGGCGGTTCATAACCGTCCACCCAAGAAACCGAACCCAAGTTAGAAACGGTACCAGAGACACAACCCGGGCCCATTGCCAAGATATCTCAATGTGGTAAACAGTCTCACAAAAAGAAGGATCCAACCGTTCCTCGTCAAAAGGGAACCTACCTAGCTTGGACAAAAGACGGGGAATACGCGTTAACACGGGCGTGGCTCGACATATCGGAGGCCCCCGAAGTTGGTAAACGTTTTAGAAAGTATATTTATTTTATTTATTTTTAAATAATTCGGTCAACTTTTCACATATTTTTATTTTTATTTTTTAAGAATATAACATTATATTCTTTGTATTTTTTCTAGCAAACTATCAAACTTCACCAATATTTTGGAAAAAGTTTCGTGAAACTTTTTTTAAAGCAATGGGTAAAGATGAATATCGGGACAAAGATTCGATATCTAGCAAATGGACCGATATAAACCAAAAATGACATCAATTCCAAGAAGTCTTTCAACGCACGAGGGACAACTAGGGAAGCGGACAAAACGATGCGAATATCTTAACAAGAGTATTGGAAGAATACAATCAAACGAAAAGGTTTGACTCTTTTATGCTTGACATCTCGCTAATCAGACTTTGGTTTTGTGTTGATAACCTATCAACCTCACCATGTAATTCCCGACATCTTAAACAAACAGAATTATTGGGATTAGATTTTACCTCTCCTATTGGTTTGTCTAAGTTTGCCATGAGAGCAGCAAGTTTGGCTGCCATCTATTTATATTCAGCATCCTTTTCATCAGCATCCTTTCATCATCAGACTTTAGATTTTCTTCTTCAGCTTCTGTTGTTTGATCAGCCTTAACTTCTTCAGCTTCAGTCACCTTCTCTACTTCAGCATCTACCTTTGATTCAGCATCATCACCCGTGACTATCTCTGCCATGAATGCATGTGTGACGTTTTCATCACCTTCAAAATGAATGCTCCAATCATATGAGCTCTCTCGTGAAGTAGAGATCAAAGCCTTTGAGCCAGTGTTATTTGATGCATTCCTGTTACTTGAACTATGACCTGAAGACTCAGTTTTTGGTCTTTGACATTCCCTAGAAAAATGTCCATAACTCTGACAGTTAAAGCACCTAACTTTGGTCTTGTCAAAACCAACACTCTTTCCCACAAACTTCCTTCCTGTTCTATTCATAAACCTCTTAAATCTTCTGGAAATCATGGCCATTTCCCACTGTAGATCCATTTCTTTTAAATCATCAGGGTCAATCTGATCATATCTTCATCAAAAGTAGCAAGATCAGATATCTTTCCCTTAATGTAGTTCTCGTAAGAGGAAACAAATGAAGCTAGCAAGGCAAGATGTTCTTCTGTAGCCTTCACTGTGACAACTGTCAAAAAATCCAGGTATCCGTACAATTTAATTAACCATGGTTAGTGCTTAATGACTGTGCTGAATTACAAATGACTGCTTTCTGATTACTGCATCATACTTACATGTGCATCACATTTCATAATGTCACATCATTTTTACATACAAACTTTATTGACATAAACGATGCACAAAGCACAGCTAGCACAGTTAGCGGATAACTCAGAAAAATGTTGACGAAGTTCAGTACATAGACGGACAGTGTTTTGAGACCCCGTATGGGCTAGAGACAAGGTACTACACTAGTATAGTGTGTAGGAAAGTGAGGATCACAAAATTGCTTCCCTAGGTTATAGTTTAAGTGCCGAAAAGTGCGTAAAACCCACTTAAAGTGCTGAATTTAGCATTTTTCAGCAAAAATCAGCATTTTAACAAGTTGGTAACATGCAAAAATATGACTAGATGGTCCTGAATGCTTCCCTAAGTGTCAGGAATTAAAAGTGTCACAAAAGGGTACATAAAGAACACTAAACGATATAGTTTGACACTATAACGAACCGGTATCTAACCGAACAATACCCGAAACACCAAATTATACAAGAAGCATTGTTTTTTTTATTTCTGAGCGAGTTATGATCCCGAACACCCTAACACACTATATAACACATCATATGCATAACACCTAAACATTACACTTAGAATCTAACCATTAAACTTAACTTACCATTGAAACCCAACCAATATCCCCCCCCCCCTCCAATTAACGGTCACAAGTGGGTTCCCCACTTGTGATTTCTCTTGATCTCATAAGCTTATGATCTTGGACATGCTTTGTACTTAAGGAACATGATACCCATTGGATAGAAGAGTAAGATGGTTATAAGAGTTGGATGAAGGATCTAATGCTCATTATCTCACACACATCAACACACACTACTCCCTCTCCCTCCTTCTTCCCCCTCTCGGCCGAGCATAACCCACCACACCACCACAACCTTCATCCACTGATCATCCATTCCAAGTTCATCCTAAGGTGCAAGAAGTTGTCTAAGGAAGTTTGGAGCTCTTGGAGTGATGTGCGTGAAGTGTGTTATATTTTTGATGTATATTTTAAGCCCTTTTTACACTTTTAGCCAAGTTTTAAATTTATAAAACACGATATTTACTAACACTAAACACACATATGGGCAAGTGCACCCATCGTGGACGTAGTATAGTGTTGGTAAGATACCGAGGTCGTCCAAGGACACAAGAGCTTTTAGTACCAGTTTATCCTCAACGTCTAATCAAATCAAAAAGTTAGAAAAGGTTTTTAAACTAAGAAAATAAAAACTAACTAAATGCTGAAAATTAAAATAAAAATAAAAACAGATAGACAAGATGAATCACTTGGATCCGACTCGTGTATTAGTATAACCTTTGATTATTTTCGCTCTTTTGCACTTGTTTAAGAGATTATCTTAGTTATTGTAGTAGGCCCCTCTTTTGAAGGTGACGTTACCCTCAACCCAGTAGTTTGAGTCAGCAAGGATACAATCCTAAAGGGTTGGATTATTGGAAGATAATGAATTAAGTTATTAATGCAAATTATGGTAGGCCCCGCTTTTGGCGGTGACGTTACCCTCGACTAAGTAGTCTGAGTCAGCAGGGATACAGTCCTAAATAGTCGGGTTATAGTATTAATAGTAGTTAACTTATGAGGGGGTCAAAGAGTTTGGATCCCCGCCATCCAATACCTATGGGCATTGAAGGAGATCCTACTAAATTTGACCCAGGTCCCTCCCTTGCAGGACCTCTAAACGCTGAACAAGGGCAAGACCCTTACCAAACCGTTCCCTTAACCCCCGACCAGGTAGCCAACATACCTCCATATAGACCATGGAGATATGAATGGTGAAAATCTTTTATTTTATATAGACAGTAAAATAATGCAGAGACACCACGGACAAACGATAAGGAAAGATCACCTTCAACATAAGCAACTAGTTATTAAAGTCATTAATACAAAACCAAATAAAAAGTGCAAAAGATTAAAAATAAAAAGTATTATACTAAACACTTGTCTTCACCAAGTGATGTAAGAGACTTAGGCAAACATGGCCTTGATTGTCAAGAACTCTTACGATCAATCTTGGATCCCGAGACGACTCACACACTCTATGATGGACAATGGATGACGGTGGTGGATGATGGTGTTATGGTGGTGGTGGGTGGTGGATGAAGTGTGAGAGAGGTGGTGTGCCAAGGGATGAGTTGCAATGAAACCAAGCACTCCTATTTATAGGTTAAACAGAAGGCTGGACACGACCCCGTGTCCGCTGGACACGCCCCCGTGCCTGTCTGACACTCTCTCTCTTCATTAATTGTAATTCGCAATTACAATTAATGCGCCTGCTGTACTTTCGCCACGCCCCCGTGTCTGCTGGACACGGCCCCGTGGTGGGCAATAGAAGCTTCTATAGGTTTGTCTTTTCTGCTGCTTCTTGGGCACGGCCCCGTGCTGGCTGAGCACGAGGTGTGTTCAGTCTTCTGTCTTCTCTATTTTGCTTGGGAGGATGCTGTTGAGGGGTCGGGCAATCCACTTGTGTTCCTTTTCTTGTATTTATGTTAGATTTAGCTGTCTTTTTGCTTCTTTTGTGAATTTGAGCTCATTTAATCCTGAAAATACAAAAGGAAGACAAAAGCACTCTTTTTCCAACATTAGTACTTAAAAAGGGTTAGTTTTATGCCTTATTTGATGTATTTTATATGTTGCATTTTACACACATCAAATACCCCCACACTTGAACTTTTGCTTGTCCTCAAGCAAAACTCTTTAATATGTGGCTTACACTCCCAAATGGAATGGGTAGAAGAGAAGGTTTTGGCTTGTCATAGAGTGTCGGGAATCCAAGATTTTTTTGGGTTTTATTTTTATTTATTTACAATCCTATTCACTATGATTTATTTAGAACGTTTCATAGGATAAATTACTTATTTGGGCATAACATGCCTTTTTTTTAAAATTCCATTTATATACAAGTTCACATACCTCACGGGAGAAATCACTCACACTCGGCCGAAGGTGTATTTTTAGTGAATCACTCGAGAGCGGCATGGAACTTATTTCCTACCATAAGCTTGCCAAGCAATCAATCCTCCTCCTTTTTAACTTGTTACCTTTGTAAATATCAAGAGGACTTTTTGGGTAAAGGCTTGGGCTAAAGGTGGGTGAATGGGTTAGTGGTTAGTAGAAAAGGGCGAAAAGCGTAAAAAGCGTCGGTTTTCGTAAAACATTTTGTTTTAGTGACTTTTTATTTTTTTTGTGAAGTATTTCTTCAAACAAGCTTTTTGTTTTAAGAGCTTTGTTTGTTTATTTCAAACTTCATCATCATTTTTTTTTAGTCACACGAAAACCGAGCTTGTTACTAAAATAAAGGGTAAAAATAAAAAAAAGGGTTTTGGTGGGTAAAAGGGTTTTTAGGGTAAAGAAATGAAAGGTTTAGGCTCAAAGGGGTTAACTAGGGGGAGTTTTTAGGTGGGTGAAAAGAAAATTGAAAATAATGGTTTTGAAAGAAAAAGAGTTAGTCCTAATGCCTCCATCATTTACTTACTTGGGTTTAAGTTGGTAAGCACCGGGAATGAATCGTCGTGGCAAGTTCTGGAGTCGTAAGAACCAAGCGGCTATTCACACAAGAAACGAAAAATGAGCATTTAGTCTAAAGATGTGTATTTGTATGCTCAATAAAGGCTCAAAACTCACTTTTTGTGGGAATGGGTTTTTTCTATGTGATCAAGTATATATAATCAAATTTTTACTTAAGCTTGTCATGCCGTTTCGTAATTTTCGTATGTTGGTTCTTTTTATCACGACGCTATTGGTTGTAAACTTGTAAAAATATAACCTTATTAATCTTAGAATTCCCAACTTAAACTTTAGACAAGTAAAGAAAAATTGAAAATTTTGAAAAAAATTTGGGGTGATTAGCGGTTCCAATAGAGTTTTGTGTAAGGCTTGTTTTTAGGACTTACAAATTTCAAGGTTTTAGCATCCCCCCACACTTAAATTACACATTGTCCTTAATGTGTCCCAAAAATAAATTTTTAGGTTGATTAGATGTGTAATATGGTGTTAAAAGCAAAGATTTTATGTTACAAGCAGTCCGGACACGGCCCCGTGGGGACCGGACACAGCCCCGTGTTCAGGTGCCAGTAACGAAAATTAAAGAAAAGAAACAGAAGCCTGGACACGGGGGCGTGTCTGGTGAACACGGCCCGTGTCCAGTTACCTGAACTGGGCGTTTTTCTGCAGGGGGTTCAGCACGGGGCCGTGTTGGTTGGACACGGCCCGTGTTGAACCTTCTGTATTGGAGAAATTGATGTCGGGTTGCCTTGTTCTTGTGCATGGGGTCATGTTCCTCGTTCCCCTTTTCATCCTTTACCACCATGAGTGTGTTTTATTTATTATGGACCATTCAAACTTTAAAACCATCATTTCATTGAAACCATAGAGAGACCTTACATAATATTCCTAAAATAAGATAAAACAAAAACTTAACTAAATAGGTCAGGAGGTACACGAGGTTATCATAAAGAGTTCTACTATTTTAAGAAAATTTCGAGAATAGTTTCCCGATATAGTAGGACTTTTGGCCGAAGGTTTTCTTCCCTAAATGTCATTTAAAGCCATTCTTCGATCTCCCTCAGAAGGAAGAAGGCGGCTTCGTTTTCCTCAGTAGATTGTGGCTGAGGGGGAACATTCACCGGGACTCCTTGCACCACCCTTTGCGGAGGCTCTTGGTGCATGACGTGCCACTCGGCTGGAATGATGACCTCGGGCACCACGTTCCACGCCCTTTGGGTTATTATAGGTACCAAAGGCGGGGAGGCGAGAAGGTTTAACCTCTGGTGCAAGAGGTTTACCTCTCGGAGACAGCCCTCCAGCCCCACTGTTAGATGGCTGATACGGTCGACCAATGCTTCCTCCACTCTCGTCATTTCGTCAATAGCCTCTCTTAGAGCGTAAACATAGTTTACAAGAGAGTCCTCTGCCGTTGATGATCTCCTCCCTTGTCGGTTATTTCTTGAAGATGATCCGCTTGTTCTGCTTGCCATTTTCTGAGAAAGAAACCGAAGAAAGCTAAATTTTTACGAAACAGTGCCTCAGACACGGCCCCGTGCTCGCTGAGCACGGCCCCGTGTCCATTTGTCTGCAGGATTTTAGGCTAAGGAGTCTTGGAGTTTTAAATTATTTTCACGATTTTTAGCTGGGTTTTAAGCGTAGATAATTTAAAACAAAGTTATACAACTAACTTTAAACAAGAATCCTTAGCAAATAATCTTACAAACTTCACATAGAAAGTTGGAATCATGGAGTTTCCAAGCTCCCATGGAGGAAATGTTGAAAAATTTTGAAAGAGGAGGAAATGAATAAAAGTGGAAGGGACAAGATGATCCTTGGGAACCTTCTTTTAGCACTTACCTAGGATGGTATGAGTGAAAACCCCAGGGATCTCTGTCTTTTGAAGTGGTCAAAAATGAGCAGGGATCAGGCTGCATTTAAAGAAAACGACAGCGCACTGGACACGGCCCCGTGTTGGCTGGACATGGCCCCGTGTGCAGAGAAAATCCTGACACATTTTGTCCGTATTCTGACAAAATCAGCAGAGAATCTTTTAGGTGAGCACGGGGGCGTGTTGACCTGGGCACGGCCCCGTGTCTGGAGGCTGTCTTATGGAGTTTTGTTACTTCTAAGGATTTCGTTGATATTGGGTGGTTCCTTACTGGTTCGGACAAACCCAAAGTGCCTAAGATACCTTAATTGTCCTAGACTAAGGCGAGAACGCAAGAGGTTGTCGGTGAGGGTAATTCCTATTTTCATTCTAGGTGGACAAGTCCAACCCTTTCCCGGGCTCTCGTTAAAGAAGGTGTATGCCGAATCGCTCAGGTCTATGTATGCACCGAACGAAGTCGATGGAGAGTCCTTCACGGCACAATCGGCACAGGGACGACTATCGTCCAAGTCTTCGCTAGGAGTGAAGGTATTTTTGGGAGCAACGAGGTTGTCGGAATGCGATCCCAACATTTCTTCATGGTCATCGTCTTGGGGCGGATCAATGAAATCCTTCCTAAGCTCTTTTGACCAATTTAGAATTAGCTCTTCTAGTTGAAATAACTCGTCAAGGTGCATTTCTCCTAGAATATCTGGCTGGGCGCATTCGAGGGAGAGATAGTGCTTATTTTTACTTTCGCCCCTCTTAAGGTTATAAGGAATCGGTGGGTCTATGTAGTGGGGCCTATAATTTAGAAAGTAACATTCTAACTCTTTATGTTCGCCTCCACATAATTGACACCACGTACCATAAGAGTGCCGAAAGTAAGAAGAATTACTATCACTCATATTTGTGTCAGAAATTACCAACCGCCGGGATCTAACGGTTCTGTTTTCAGTAAGTGAATCTTGGGCACGGGGGCGTGTTGAGTGAACACGGCCCCGTGTTCAGCTTACTGTCTGACTTAAAACAGGATTGCCAGTTCCAATTATTGAGCACGGGGGCGTGTTCAGCGGGCACGGCCCGTGGTGAGCTCTGCAGAAGCTGAAAAACTAAGAAAAATCCTAAAAATTAGAAAGAAAAATAAAAAAATGATTAAGCCGTTGATTCCTAAATTTCTTAAAATCCTTGTGTCCCCGGCAGCGGCGCCAAAAACTTGATGTGCGTGAAGTGTGTTATATTTTTGATGTATATTTTAAGCCCTTTTTACACTTTTAGCCAAGTTTTAAATTTATAAAACACGATATTTACTAACACTAAACACACATATGGGCAAGTGCACCCATCGTGGACGTAGTATAGTGTTGGTAAGATACCGAGGTCGTCCAAGGACACAAGAGCTTTTAGTACCAGTTTATCCTCAACGTCTAATCAAATCAAAAAGTTAGAAAAGGTTTTTAAACTAAGAAAATAAAAACTAACTAAATGCTGAAAATTAAAATAAAAATAAAAACAGATAGACAAGATGAATCACTTGGATCCGACTCGTGTATTAGTATAACCTTTGATTATTTTCGCTCTTTTGCACTTGTTTAAGAGATTATCTTAGTTATTGTAGTAGGCCCCTCTTTTGAAGGTGACGTTACCCTCAACCCAGTAGTTTGAGTCAGCAAGGATACAATCCTAAAGGGTTGGATTATTGGAAGATAATGAATTAAGTTATTAATGCAAATTATGGTAGGCCCCGCTTTTGGCGGTGACGTTACCCTCGACTAAGTAGTCTGAGTCAGCAGGGATACAGTCCTAAATAGTCGGGTTATAGTATTAATAGTAGTTAACTTATGAGGGGGTCAAAGAGTTTGGATCCCCGCCATCCAATACCTATGGGCATTGAAGGAGATCCTACTAAATTTGACCCAGGTCCCTCCCTTGCAGGACCTCTAAACGTTGAACAAGGGCAAGACCCTTACCAAACCGTTCCCTTAACCCCCGACCAGGTAGCCAACATACCTCCATATAGACCGTGGAGATATGAATGGTGAAAATCTTTTATTTTATATAGACAGTAAAATAATGCAGAGACACCACGGACAAACGATAAGGAAAGATCACCTTCAACATAAGCAACTAGTTATTAAAGTCATTAATACAAAACCAAATAAAAAGTGCAAAAGATTAAAAATAAAAAGTATTATACTAAACACTTGTCTTCACCAAGTGATGTAAGAGACTTAGGCAAACATGGCCTTGATTGTCAAGAACTCTTACGATCAATCTTGGATCCCGAGACGACTCACACACTCTATGATGGACAATGGATGACGGTGGTGGATGATGGTGTTATGGTGGTGGTGGGTGGTGGATGAAGTGTGAGAGAGGTGGTGTGCCAAGGGATGAGTTGCAATGAAACCAAGCACTCCTATTTATAGGTTAAACAGAAGGCTGGACACGGCCCCGTGTCCGCTGGACACGCCCCCGTGCCTGTCTGACACTCTCTCTCTTCATTAATTGTAATTCGCAATTACAATTAATGCGCCTGCTGTACTTTCGCCACGCCCCCGTGTCTGCTGGACACGGCCCCGTGGTGGGCAATAGAAGCTTCTATAGGTTTGTCTTTTCTGCTGCTTCTTGGGCACGGCCCCGTGCTGGCTGAGCACGAGGCGTGTTCAGTCTTCTGTCTTCTCTATTTTGCTTGGGAGGATGCCGTTGAGGGGTCGGGCAATCCACTTGTGTTCCTTTTCTTGTATTTATGTTAGATTTAGCTGTCTTTTTGCTTCTTTTGTGAATTTGAGCTCATTTAATCCTGAAAATACAAAAGGAAGACAAAAGCACTCTTTTTCCAACATTAGTACTTAAAAAGGGTTAGTTTTATGCCTTATTTGATGTATTTTATATGTTGCATTTTACACACATCAAATACCCCCACACTTGAACTTTTGCTTGTCCTCAAGCAAAACTCTTTAATATGTGGCTTACACTCCCAAATGGAATGGGTAGAAGAGAAGGTTTTGGCTTGTCATAGAGTGTCGGGAATCCAAGATTTTTTTGGGTTTTATTTTTATTTATTTACAATCCTATTCACTATGATTTATTTAGAACGTTTCATAGGATAAATTACTTATTTGGGCATAACATGCCTTTTTTTTTAAAATTCCATTTATATACAAGTTCACATACCTCACGGGAGAAATCACTCACACTCGGCCGAAGGTGTATTTTTAGTGAATCACTCGAGAGCGGCATGGAACTTATTTCCTACCATAAGCTTGCCAAGCAATCAATCCTCCTCCTTTTTAACTTGTTACCTTTGTAAATATCAAGAGGACTTTTTGGGTAAAGGCTTGGGCTAAAGGTGGGTGAATGGGTTAGTGGTTAGTAGAAAAGGGCGAAAAGCGTAAAAAGCGTCGGTTTTCGTAAAACATTTTGTTTTAGTGACTTTTTATTTTTTTTGTGAAGTATTTCTTCAAACAAGCTTTTTGTTTTAAGAGCTTTGTTTGTTTATTTCAAACTTCATCATCATTTTTTTTTAGTCACACGAAAACCGAGCTTGTTACTAAAATAAAGGGTAAAAATAAAAAAAAGGGTTTTGGTGGGTAAAAGGGTTTTTAGGGTAAAGAAATGAAAGGTTTAGGCTCAAAGGGGTTAACTAGGGGGAGTTTTTAGGTGGGTGAAAAGAAAATTGAAAATAATGGTTTTGAAAGAAAAAGAGTTAGTCCTAATGCCTCCATCATTTACTTACTTGGGTTTAAGTTGGTAAGCACTGGGAATGAATCGTCGTGGCAAGTTCTGGAGTCGTAAGAACCAAGCGGCTATTCACACAAGAAACGAAAAATGAGCATTTAGTCTAAAGATGTGTATTTGTATGCTCAATAAAGGCTCAAAACTCACTTTTTGTGGGAATGGGTTTTTTCTATGTGATCAAGTATATATAATCAAATTTTTACTTAAGCTTGTCATGCCGTTTCGTAATTTTCGTATGTTGGTTCTTTTTATCACGACGCTATTGGTTGTAAACTTGTAAAAATATAACCTTATTAATCTTAGAATTCCCAACTTAAACTTTAGACAAGTAAAGAAAAATTGAAAATTTTGAAAAAAATTTGGGGTGATTAGCGGTTCCAATAGAGTTTTGTGTAAGGCTTGTTTTTAGGACTTACAAATTTCAAGGTTTTAGCATCCCCCCCACACTTAAATTACACATTGTCCTTAATGTGTCCCAAAAATAAATTTTTAGGTTGATTAGATGTGTAATATGGTGTTAAAAGCAAAGATTTTATGTTACTAGCAGTCCGGACACGGCCCCGTGGGGACCGGACACAGCCCCGTGTTCAGGTGCCAGTAACGAAAATTAAAGAAAAGAAACAGAAGCCTGGACACGGGGGCGTGTCTGGTGAACACGGCCCGTGTCCAGTTACCTGAACTGGGCGTTTTTCTGCAGGGGGTTCAGCACGGGGCCGTGTTGGTTGGACACGGCCCGTGTTGAACCTTCTGTATTGGAGAAATTGATGTCGGGTTGCCTTGTTCTTGTGCATGGGGTCATGTTCCTCGTTCCCCTTTTCATCCTTTACCACCATGAGTGTGTTTTATTTATTATGGACCATTCAAACTTTAAAACCATCATTTCATTGAAACCATAGAGAGACCTTACATAATATTCCTAAAATAAGATAAAACAAAAACTTAACTAAATAGGTCAGGAGGTACACGAGGTTATCATAAAGAGTTCTACTATTTTAAGAAAATTTCGAGAATAGTTTCCCGATATAGTAGGACTTTTGGCCGAAGGTTTTCTTCCCTAAATGTCATTTAAAGCCATTCTTCGATCTCCCTCAGAAGGAAGAAGGCGGCTTCGTTTTCCTCAGTAGATTGTGGCTGAGGGGGAACATTCACCGGGACTCCTTGCACCACCCTTTGCGGAGGCTCTTGGTGCATGACGTGCCACTCGGCTGGAATGATGACCTCGGGCACCACGTTCCACGCCCTTTGGGTTATTATAGGTACCAAAGGCGGGGAGGCGAGAAGGTTTAACCTCTGGTGCAAGAGGTTTACCTCTCGGAGACAGCCCTCCAGCCCCACTGTTAGATGGCTGATACGGTCGACCAATGCTTCCTCCACTCTCGTCATTTCGTCAATAGCCTCTCTTAGAGCGTAAACATAGTTTACAAGAGAGTCCTCTGCCGTTGATGATCTCCTCCCTTGTCGGTTATTTCTTGAAGATGATCCGCTTGTTCTGCTTGCCATTTTCTGAGAAAGAAACCGAAGAAAGCTAAATTTTTACGAAACAGTGCCTCAGACACGGCCCCGTGCTCGCTGAGCACGGCCCCGTGTCCATTTGTCTGCAGGATTTTAGGCTAAGGAGTCTTGGAGTTTTAAATTATTTTCACGATTTTTAGCTGGGTTTTAAGCGTAGATAATTTAAAACAAAGTTATACAACTAACTTTAAACAAGAATCCTTAGCAAATAATCTTACAAACTTCACATAGAAAGTTGGAATCATGGAGTTTCCAAGCTCCCATGGAGGAAATGTTGAAAAATTTTGAAAGAGGAGGAAATGAATAAAAGTGGAAGGGACAAGATGATCCTTGGGAACCTTCTTTTAGCACTTACCTAGGATGGTATGAGTGAAAACCCCAGGGATCTCTGTCTTTTGAAGTGGTCAAAAATGAGCAGGGATCAGGCTGCATTTAAAGAAAACGACAGCGCACTGGACACGGCCCCGTGTTGGCTGGACATGGCCCCGTGTGCAGAGAAAATCCTGACACATTTTGTCCGTATTCTGACAAAATCAGCAGAGAATCTTTTAGGTGAGCACGGGGGCGTGTTGACCTGGGCACGGCCCCGTGTCTGGAGGCTGTCTTATGGAGTTTTGTTACTTCTAAGGATTTCGTTGATATTGGGTGGTTCCTTACTGGTTCGGACAAACCCAAAGTGCCTAAGATACCTTAATTGTCCTAGACTAAGGCGAGAACGCAAGAGGTTGTCGGTGAGGGTAATTCCTATTTTCATTCTAGGTGGACAAGTCCAACCCTTTCCCGGGCTCTCGTTAAAGAAGGTGTATGCCGAATCGCTCAGGTCTATGTATGCACCGAACGAAGTCGATGGAGAGTCCTTCACGGCACAATCGGCACAGGGACGACTATCGTCCAAGTCTTCGCTAGGAGTGAAGGTATTTTTGGGAGCAACGAGGTTGTCGGAATGCGATCCCAACATTTCTTCATGGTCATCGTCTTGGGGCGGATCAATGAAATCCTTCCTAAGCTCTTTTGACCAATTTAGAATTAGCTCTTCTAGTTGAAATAACTCGTCAAGGTGCATTTCTCCTAGAATATCTGGCTGGGCGCATTCGAGGGAGAGATAGTGCTTATTTTTACTTTCGCCCCTCTTAAGGTTATAAGGAATCGGTGGGTCTATGTAGTGGGGCCTATAATTTAGAAAGTAACATTCTAACTCTTTATGTTCGCCTCCACATAATTGACACCACGTACCATAAGAGTGCCGAAAGTAAAAAGAATTACTATCACTCATATTTGTGTCAGAAATTACCAACCGCCGGGATCTAACGGTTCTGTTTTCAGTAAGTGAATCTTGGGCACGGGGGCGTGTTGAGTGAACACGGCCCCGTGTTCAGCTTACTGTCTGACTTAAAACAGGATTGCCAGTTCCAATTATTGAGCACGGGGGCGTGTTCAGCGGGCACGGCCCGTGGTGAGCTCTGCAGAAGCTGAAAAACTAAGAAAAATCCTAAAAATTAGAAAGAAAAATAAAAAAATGATTAAGCCGTTGATTCCTAAATTTCTTAAAATCCTTGTGTCCCCGGCAGCGGCGCCAAAAACTTGATGTGCGTGAAGTGTGTTATATTTTTGATGTATATTTTAAGCCCTTTTTACACTTTTAGCCAAGTTTTAAATTTATAAAACACGATATTTACTAACACTAAACACACATATGGGCAAGTGCACCCATCGTGGACGTAGTATAGTGTTGGTAAGATACCGAGGTCGTCCAAGGACACAAGAGCTTTTAGTACCAGTTTATCCTCAACGTCTAATCAAATCAAAAAGTTAGAAAAGGTTTTTAAACTAAGAAAATAAAAACTAACTAAATGCTGAAAATTAAAATAAAAATAAAAACAGATAGACAAGATGAATCACTTGGATCCGACTCGTGTATTAGTATAACCTTTGATTATTTCCGCACTTTTGCACTTGTTTAAGAGATTATCCTAGTTATTGTAGTAGGCCCCTCTTTTCAAGGTGACGTTACCCTCAACCCAGTAGTTTGAGTCAGCAAGGATACAATCCTAAAGGGTTGGATTATTGGAAGATAATGAATTAAGTTATTAATGCAAATTATGGTAGGCTCCGCTTTTGGCGGTGACGTTACCCTCGACTAAGTAGTCTGAGTCAGCAGGGATACAGTCCTAAATAGCCGGGTTATAGTATTAATAGTAGTTAACTTATGAGGGGGTCAAAGAGTTTGGATCCCCGCCATCCAATACCTATGGGCATTGAAGGAGATCCTACTAAATTTGACCCAGGTCCCTCCCTTGCAGGACCTCTAAACGCTGAACAAGGGCAAGACCCTTACCAAACCGTTCCCTTAACCCCCGACCAGGTAGCCAACATACCTCCATATAGACCGTGGAGATATGAATGGTGAAAATCTTTTATTTTATATAGACAGTAAAATAATGCCAAGACACCACGGGCAAACGATAAGGAAAGATCACCTTCAACATAAGCAACTAGTTATTAAAGTCATTAATACAAAACCAAATAAAAAGTGCAAAAGATTAAAAATAAAAAGTATTATACTAAACACTTGTCTTCACCAAGTGATGTAAGAGACTTAGGCAAACATGGCCTTGATTGTCAAGAACTCTTACGATCAATCTTGGATCCCGAGACGACTCACACACTCTATGATGGACAATGGATGATGGTGGTGGATGATGGTGTTATGGTGGTGGTGGGTGGTGGATGAAGTGTGAGAGAGGTGGTGTGCCAAGGGATGAGTTGCAATGAAACCAAGCACTCCTATTTATAGGCTGAATAGAAGGCTGGACACGGCCCCGTGTCCGCTGGACACGCCCCCGTGCCTGTCTGACACTCTCTCTTCATTAATTGTAATTCGCAATTACAATTAATGCGCCTGCTGTACTTTCGCCACGCCCCCGTGTCTGCTGGACACGGCTCCGTGGTGGGCAATAGAAACTTCTATAGGTTTGTCTTTTCTGCTGCTTCTTGGGCACGACTCCGTGCTGGCTGAGCAAGGGGCGTGTTCAGTCTTCTGTCTTCTCTATTTTGCTTGGGAGGTGCCGTTGAGGGGTCGGGCAATCCACTTGTGTTCCTTTTCTTGTATTTATGTTAGATTTAGCTGTCTTTTTGCTTCTTTTGTGAATTTGAGCTCATTTAATCCTGAAAATACAAAAGGAAGACAAAAGCACTCTTTTTCCAACATTAGTACTTAAAAAGGGTTAGTTTTATGCCTTATTTGATGTATTTTATATGTTGCATTTTACACACATCATGGAGATTGAAGGACCTTTCCCATTTGCTTTTATCCAACACATTTGTCATCTTCATCTTCTAGTGTTCTTCCCTAGCCCTTGTGCTAGTAGTAAGCTCCTTGTAACTTGATTCTACTTCTAATTTTGTTGGTTAAAAGATGATGAACATTGTTAATCTTGAAGAACACTAAAGAACATAATCATGAAACTTTAACATAAGCTTAAAACCATATGGATACATGATGATTAGAGTTGATTTGCTTCTTGATGATTGATTATTTATGTTAGTGATGTTAGACATCATAAGAAACCTACTAGATTGTGATTAAACACATGATCTAGTAAGTTAAGGTGGTGATCTTGTGAAAGACCAAGATCATCATGCTTTATGTTTTCATGAACTTGAAGTATGAAAATGATTTTATGAATAATGAAGCATATAACATGATTACTAGACATAAACTTGGATGATTTCAAAAATAGTTTTCCAAAGAAACCAAGTTAAATGACAAGATTTACATAGATTTGGTTCTTACTTAAACATACACTATTTTTGGTGGTAAAACAAGTGTATAAACACTTGTGAAACAAGAAGATGTCATAAATAAATGTTTTTGTAAAACATGTTTACAAGTTGTAAGCACCTAAATCTTCCAAGAATGAGATTTTTAAAGAAGTAAACACACTTTAAAGGGTAACTAAACCTACTAAACACACTACCAAGTTACTACAAGTTTTTATGAAAGTTCAAGTTCATGATTATTATGTAGATAGCATTGTTTTGGCACTTGGTAAGTGTAGATTGATTGTTGATTGTTTGTGATGATTTTTAAAAAGAAAATGATATGCTTTGATAGCATGGACACCTCCATTTTTAGGGGAAACTATGGCAAAATTTTCTAAAAATATAAACACTTAGAAAAATATTTTCTAAACAAATATTTACAAGTGTGTTTTAACTATGGTTTTCAATATAACCTTTGCCATAATCTTTGTTACAAAAAATACAAGTATTGGAGGTTGGTTTTTATAAATAAAAAATGGATAAATATGTATTTAGAATATATATTTACACTAAAGACACATTGTGTGTGATTATTTGTATACTTTGTGTAATAGTTATATTGCTTTAGGGTTAAAGTAAGATAAGTTAACAAAATACCAAGAATTTACAATCCAAAATAATACCAAAAACCACAAGGAATAAATATATAAGTTACACACTTAATATTGTAAAACCGAACGAAAGAACGTAACTTACAAAATATCCCGGAAAATACCGTTATAAATATATTTTTGGTAAATAATATTTTGGATACAAGAAATGAAAATATGATTTTTGTAAATGTTACCAAGTTATATCATATTTTTGACAAGGAGAAAATATATTATTTTTGGGAAGTAAAAATATATTTTCCTAGAATATTTAGAAGATATATGATTTTTGGGAAAAATATATATTTTCTTGAAATACATTATTTTTGGACAAAATAAGTTTATATATATTTCTAAAGTGAGACTTGAAAATATATTAATTTGAAACTACAAATAGTTTTACCAAAAGAAAAATTATAAATAATTTTTCTAAGTAATATTCCTTAAAACATGTGTTTTGGAAATAAATATTGGATATTTGTTCAATATTCCGGAAGAATCAAGTATGAGCATTCTTAACAAATACAAGCATACGAAAAATACATGTATGAGATACCCCATCCTTGGGAAGGAAATAATTATTATTTTAACAAGTAATTATAACCTAGAATATCATTGAAGACATGAAGGAAACGTAACTCAGAAACGTTAATTCTAAGGCAACGCACGGCCCGTTCGTCTAATAGACCCTAGTACATTGTAGGTAGTCGTGTTTGCTGACGAGATTTGAGTTACGAGTACCGAAGACGCAAAACTGTGAGTTCATGTCCCCCCTTTTCTTTAAACTGTTTTGTTTATTAATTTCGGGGGTGAAATACATGTTACAAAAGGATTACATACAAATACAATTGGTATGGTTAGCCTAGGAAAGTACCATAGATCATGTGAATAGGTAGGCGCATACTTGAGACCATTAATCCTCGTATAAGGACCGAGGGGCATGAGTGATAGATCTACTTGGGTGTAGCGAGCCCACACCCATGAGGACCAGGGTGGCCCATAGGGTGACTATGTCTTCCAGCCGGAAGCCCGGTACAAATTTGCTAGGTTTGAGCCATCCTACGCCATCACACATATCAGTGGCCTTGCAAAGCATTGGTGATCTTTTCCTTATTTGCTTTCATACCGGGATTTACAAGCATACATACATACACTGTTTACAAAGGTTTATATATACATACACGAAACACATGAACTCACTAAACTATTGTTGATGTTTTCAAATTACATGTATTTCAGGGAACTAAGTGGATCTGGCAGGTGTTTGCATGTTTTCAAGCTGCGTTATAAATAAAAGATGTCATCCAAGTCATTAAGGTTTAGGAGATGTATCTTAATCCTGGACGAGATACATGGTTCCAAACTCGGGTTTGTTTAAGATCTTTTGTCGAGTCATCATTGTTGGTGCATCTATGTCTGTCAAATTCGTCTTGTATCGAGTCTTGTACCTAGATAGGATAAACCAGTGCTCAATAGGCTAGAAATTAGAATGTTAGTGATGTTTAACCAGTTCGCACGAAATGGACAAAGCCATTTCGTACGAAATGGGACATACCCATTTCGCATGAAATGAGTTATATCCATTCCATGCGAAATGGTCATCACTATAAATACCTGAGCTGGTTTCTCATTTGTAACGTTGTGGATTTCAGAGCCGAGGTGCTGCCAAATTCTCAACTGATCTGTAAAGCTTTGAAATCAACAAACAAGATAATCTAAGCATGAATCAAGCTGTAATCAAGTCCGTATCATCGAATTCCACCTTTGATTCGGATTAAAACTCTTCTGATCAACTCGTATAGGTCATACAACGTTCCAACAAGTGGTATCAGAGCTCAGGAGGAAGAGTTCTTACCAATTCAGCTTGTTTTCACCGAAATTTCTGACTTCTACTCATTCTTCTTCACATTTTTCAAAATTAACTAAGATTTCACGGTTAAAATGGATTGAATTTCACATATAACATGCGAAATATAGTTTTAAAAAATCCTTGAAAGAATCAGACCTTAATTCGAACTAAAACCTGATCAATTTGACAAAATCATGGCCGATTGTATGACGTCATCATCATTTCGCACGAGTTGAACAAGTCCATTTCGTACGGATTGGACAAAGTGATATTTCATTTCGCACGGATTGGACAAAGTGATCTCCCAGTTCGCACGGATTGATTAGTTTGGACCCCATTACGCACAAATTACACCCATTTCGCACCAAATAGGCCCATTTCGCTTGAAACAGTACATCACATTATCCATTTTGCACGAAGTGGTCATTCAGAGTTTCAGTTCGTTTGAAAGTTGCCATTTTGCTTGAGATATACATCCATTTCGTACGAATTGGATTTTTTCTTGATCATTTCTCTTAAAAAACTGCCGGTTCATTTGAAAGTTACTTCCAGTTCGCTTTAAAGTGTTCAATTCGTTTGAAACTTCATCAGTTCGCATGAGTTGATTCGTTTCAGTTTGCACGAAGTGAACTTGTACCAGTGTGAATTTTTTTTTAAAAAAATCACAAAAATTTGTCTAAGTGTTTGTTAATTGTTTCAGGTACTTAAAGATGTGGGATGATATTCTGAATCCGTTTAGTGACGTTTTTGCTTACACTAGCATTACAGGAGAAAACACATCAGGTAACACGAACACCTTAGTACCAAATCCGAACCATAGGAAAACTATTGCTGATTCTCTAAGTGTTGATAACGCCTATGGCACATACAACAAACCGCCCAAGCTAATGGCTATCGAAGAGTATAATAGATGGGCAACTAGGTTCGAGGATTGGCTAAAGGCGTTCGCCTACACGAGTTGGAAATGCTTGAAGAGCGAGTTTAACATTGGAAGAAGTGACTATGAGAACTTAGTTGAAAATGAACAAGAAAATTTCATTGCTGAGCAAAAATGTATCGCATTACTTCATCAATCAGTAAGGGATGATATCATATCTCAAATCGATTACAAAGATGCCAAAGAATTATGGGAAAAATTAGAGAAAAAGTGCGTGGGTGGAGCAGAAATTGTAAAGAACAAGAAAAAATTGTTGAAAAAGGAATTCGATCTCTTTGGAAGTATGAAAAATGAGGCTGTGTCAAAGATGATAGAAAGATTCGGTCACTTAAAGATGGAACTTGCAAGATATGGAATTGTGTTTACACAGGAAGAGTTGGTTGATAAGTTGTTTGACTCACTGCCTGATGAGAAAGATTGGCAGTATTTCGCTTTAATGTTGAAGAACACAGTAAGTTCGACTGATTTGACAGTTGATTTGCTAATCGAAAGGTTGGAGAGTCATGAATTGGAGATCAGGAAAACAAACAAAGTCAACAATTCCTCGTATCAACAAAATGTTGATTTATATTATCGAGGAAGTATGATCCCAAAAACTGTGTCACCAAAGACTGCATTTTCAGCAGAAAACTCAAACATGCCAAATCAAGAAAGTCCAAGCAGTGGTTATTATGGAGGATCATCTTCAACTGCTCCAAGTCATCAACAAAAACCAGTTTCGAAAAACATGTTCTAGTGCAATATTGCTGTAGACCTCAAAAACGCACAAAACTTCAGCGAAGAAGCAGCCAAGCAGCAAATGGTGTTTTTGGCATCCGTCTTGGAATCATATGAGAGCCTTGTTGCTGGAAAGATCGGAAACACCAACCTCACCAAGGAAGATTATGATCAAATCGACCCCGAAGAGATGGAGTTGATTGACATTAGATGGTGCATGGCGAGTGCGGTCAAAAGGGCTCAAAGGTTCATGGAGATAACAGGCAGACATTCCATTGGTGGGCCTTCAACTAAACTAGGGTTTGATAAATCAAAGGTTACATGTTTCAAGTGCAAGCAAAAGGGGCACTATAAACGAGAATGTCGAAATGTAGCTGCTGATGAAACGGACAATCCATTCCGTGAGGACTATTATAAAAGGGCCATCTATCATCAAAACAAAGCAGAATCTCCCAGAATGAAGCAATTAGAATATGCTCCCAAAGAAAAGAGAGCATTTGCAGTTATTCATGATGATGAGGGATTTGATTGGAGTGATTTGTTACCGGAAGAAGATGCAGTGGGTTATGCCTTCATGGCAAAAATTGTTCCTTTCAAAGATACCCAAACAGAAGAAGAAAAATATGTCAACAGGAAGATGTTAGCTCAAAACATGAAAGATAAGATCTATCGAACATGGAAAGAGGCAAAAAGCGCAAAAAGATGGGATGCCGATCGGGAATGCTATTTGGATTCTAAAGGAAACATAGTTGTTGAACCTTCATCAATCAGTGTTGAAACTCTCATCGAGAAATCAGCAGAAGAGGAAGAAGCAAGACAAAAAATGTGGTGGGAAAATGAAGAAGAAAAGAAAGAAATGGAACTACAGTCGAAGAAAGTCGATGATGGAATAATCGACACGACGAAAGAGTTCACAGCAGAAAATCTGAAGAAAATGGCTGACAAAATTCTTGCAGCAAAAGAGTTAGAGGTAGATTCTAAACCTGGAACTGAGTCAAAAAGCAAGGTCAGTACTAATGATTCAATAATTGGGTCAGGTAAGACTGATAAAGCCAAAATAGAAAGCGACTGCAAAAATTGCATGAAAAACTGCAAGGTTTGTAGTACACATGCTTATCTCAGTGGTAAGAAGACTGAAGAACTAACTGATAGATTCAGAGAAGTTGAAAATCAAATCTTGAGTCATGACAAATTGGTAAAAGCTTCAAATGATCGAATCAAAGAATTAACTGATAAACTTGAAAAAGATAAAATTGAAGTAGAAAAATTTAGGAAAGAGAATGAAAAGTTAATTCATGAAAACCGTCAACTTTTTGAAAATCATGAGAAGCTAAAGAGAACGATAAAAGATTTTGATGAAAGAAACAGTAAAACAAGCAAATAAAATTTTCAATTGACAGGAGTCCTTCAGTCGAAAGAAAAGCAAATCAATCAACAGTTGGATGAGATTGCTAATCTGAAGCTTCAGTTTCAGGAAGCTAAGATTGAAAATGAACGCATCAATCTGAAACTCAACAGTTACAACTCTGCAAGTTTTGTTCTTCAACACATTGTTCCCAAACCCATTGGGAAGAACAAAGCTGGCGAAGATGTATATTCTGATGGAACTGGGATTGGGTATCATCAGGTTCCACCACCAGTATTGAATAATTTTTCAAGGAAAAAATCCGGGTTGGTTAACGATGATGAAACACATGAGATTAAACTTCCAGAAACAATCAACGTCACATTCACTTCATCATCCGATGAAGACAGTGGTCAGTCCGAAGTTGTTAAAAATGTTGTTGAAAATGTTTTGAAATCTGACAGTGACTCAACTGAGGATGAAGAATGTTTTTTGGATAAATATATTCCGAAATCAAAATCCAAAAACAACTTAAGTGAAGAACCTAATCTTGTGATGTACAAGATGTCGGGATCAGATAAGTTGTATTCGGATCTTGAATTTCCTCTGGAAAATGTGAACGTTGATAATTTGAAAAATGTGTTCAAGTTGGTTGAGATTGATGTGTCTGAGATCGAAGGTTTGAAACGTTCCAAACGGCAATTAAACTTTGAAAAAGATAAAGCTTACTACAAAAAACCTACTATTCTACCACGATTTTCTAACAACAGTCAAAACAGATGGTCGGGCGGATATCAGGGTGGTAAGAATTATCAAAGAAGGAACTTTCAAAACAAAAAGTTTGTTGAGAAAAAGGTGTTTGTGGAAAGTTCTAGTTCAAGCTCACTTTCAGAGCAAGAATCTGAATTTTTTTCAAAATCAAATGAAGATTTCTTTGAAAAGAAGGCCTCACAGCCTCAGACCAAAGGCACAAGTCGGGAAGTTGATACCCGTACATGTTTCAAGTGCAACAAAGTTGGTCACATTGCACGAAAGTGCACCAACTTAAAGCCAAAGTCTGAAGTTGTTGAGAGTTCAAAAAAGAAAGTTGATGCAAAAGGCAAAGCTCCAATGATTGTTGAGAAGAAAGTTTTGAAAAATGAAAACATCAAGTTCAAAACTGAACCCGTAAAGAATGTGGTAACTAAAACTGATAAATTTTACAAACGAGTTGCTTTGTCTCAACAAACTTGGAAGCCAAAATTTGTTGAAAACAAAATAAGTTCTCAAAAACCAAAGGTTTCAGAGTCTGCAAAACAATCATCTTCTACCACACCAGTAAAGATGAATGTTCCTTTGGATTACTATGAGAAACTTGAAAAACAAATGTCCACTTCTGGAAAGAAGGATGTTCCAAAGAAAGACCAATCATCTGGTCAACCTCCTAAAAATGATTTCTTTTTATACAAAAAGGTTGAGATTGGGTCTGAAGAAAGTTTAAAGATGAATGACAAGAATTTCCCACCGTTCTACACGAGGACCACACACATCAAGCTACCTGAGTTGAAAGAGGCTTGGGTGGCATCAAAATCTAACTAAGTGTTTATGATATGTGCAGGAGCTTCCAAGATCGGTTTCACGTTGGATTATGGATAGTGGAGCTTCTCGGCACATGACTGGGAAGAAAACCCTATTGTACGATGTTCGAGGGTTTAATGGAGGATATGTGGGATTTGCAGGAAATCAAGGTGGTCATATAGTTGGTGAAGGAAATCTATCTAATGGTATTGTCATGTTTGAAAGAGTAAACTACATCGCCAAGCTTGAAAACAATCTTCTGAGCATCTCTCAGATTTGTGATCGCATGTATACAACACACTTCACGGATAAGGAATGTTTGATTTTGAAACCAGGGTTTGTTATTCCCGAAGAGTTGATTATCATGAGAGCACCAAGAGTCGATGATTTGTACGTGTTGGACATGAGTGTAGCAACTACTACCACGGGTCAGGCTCACTGTTTTATGTCAAGAGCAACGGAAAAAGAATCGCAATTGTGGCATCGAAAAATGGGCCACATTCACCTGCGAAAAATGAACCACCTGGTGCACAATGACTTAGTCACTGGTGTTCATCTGAAGGGTTTCCATCTTGAGGGGGAGTGCATTAGTTGTGTCAAAGGTAAACAGCGAAAGAAATCACACCCTCAAAAGAACGTTAACTCGGTCTCGAGATCGTTAGAGAGACTTCATATGGATCTGTTTGGTCCAGTGAACGTCAAAAGCATAAATGGTGATCTCTACTGTCTAGTAGTAACAGACGACTACTCGAGATTTTCATGGGTAACATTTCTGAAAACAAAAGATGAGACATTTGAAAGTTTGATGACGCTGTTCAGAAAAATTGAAAACTTGTACCAAACTCGAATCAGAAGAATCAGAAGTGACAACGGTACAGAGTTTAAGAACAACAAAATGGAGGAGTATTGTGATGAGAGAGGTATATTGCAAGAATTCAGTGCTCCTTACACTCCATAGCAAAATGGAGTAGCAGAAAGAAAGAATAGGACGCTAATCGAAACGGCTAGGACGATGCTTGTTGATTCGAAACTACCTGTCAACTTCTAGGCAGAAGCAGTGTCAGCCGCTTGCTATACGCTTAACCGGGTTCTTACAATGAGGAAATTCAACAAGACATGTTTCGAGCTAATCAACAACCGTAAACCTAACCTGAAGTATCTGGAACCGTTGGGTCTCCCTGCACAGTTCTAGAACCTTATGGTCCAAAGAGCATCGAAGGAATATTCGTGGGTTACACAAGTCCACTGAAACGAGTCTTTGTTCCAAGCTTAAAGAGGATCATCGAAGCACATCATGTTGAGTGTCAAGGTTATACAATGTCACTTCAGAAACCCGGTGACTCATGGCGCTTCAATTATGACACTCTGTGGGATTCATTCGACATGGAGGAAGAACCAGAGTTTTTCGACGAGTTGGATATTCTAAGAGAATATGAATCATCACAAGAAAGATTTCCAGCTGAGTCTTCTAGGCGTCAATGGCAAACTTCCAATGACGATGAAGCTGGTCCAAGCAATGCTGGAGAACATGATGATATTCAGCAAACTCTATCATCTTCAGAACGTGAACATGCTCCTGATAATCAGACGGCAGTCAACGATAATCTAGAATATGATAATTGGCCAATATTTGATCGTGGTGATTCAAATTCTGAGGGGGAGCAAGTTCAGATTTCAAATCAAATAAATCCAGTCAGTGAACAAGGTGCAAATCAGAATGTCACTAATTTAGAAGGCGAGGTAGATGTTCAAGGCGAGGTGATGCCGAGAACTCTTTCGTACCATCCAGAGGAGCTGATTATTGGAGAGTTGCAATCAGGCGTCCGCACCAGACGACAAATTGACCAAGGCCTTACTTGTTTTTATTCTATAGTTGCTCCTTTACAAACAGAGTTTTCACTTAGTTGTTTCATTTCGCAGATTGAACTAAGAACATATAAGGAAGCACTAACCGAAGATTCTTGGGTCAACGCGATGCAGGAGGAGCTGAGTCAGTTTGAGAAGTTGGGAGTGTGGAAATTGGTAGACTTGCCTGATGGTCACAGGAAGATAAACACCAAGTGGGTGTTTAAGTGCAAACGAGACGATCGAGGGGTTATTATTCGTAACAAAGCTCGACTCGTAGTCCAGGGCTTTAGTCAGCAGGAGGGTATAGATTTCACCGAAGTATATGCTCCCGTTGCTAGACTTGAAGCGATTAGAATCTTCCTAGCATTTGCATCTTGGAAAGGATTTAAAGTTTTTCAGCTAGATGCTAAATCGGCTTTTCTCTACGGGAAGGTAAAAGAGAAGGTATATGTCGCACAGCCACCGGGCTTCACCGACCCAATCCACAAAGAAAAGGTCTATTTACTGGATAAAGCGCTGTATGGTTTACACCAGGCCCCGAGAGCCTGGTACGAGACATTGTCTCAACATCTGCTTGCCAACAGTTTCATCCGAAGAAAAGTAGATGCCACTCTCTTTACCAAAGAAGTCGACGGACATCTTCTGATAGATCATATATACGTGGATGACATCATATTTGGGTCAACAAATGAAGATCTGTGCAAAGATTTTGAAAAAGTTATGAAGCAAAAATTTGAAATGTCATCAATGGGTGAGATGAAGTTCTTCTTGGGGCTTCAAGTTGATTAACTGCCCAAGGGAATATTCATACATCAGACGAAGTATGTTCATGATATCTTAGAGAAATTTGGGATGTCCGGGACTACTCCAGCTTCCACCCCGTTAGCGACAAACCATGGGATAAACCCTGATCTCACTGGAGAAAGGGTGGATGAAACGATGTATCGTTCCATGATCGGATCGCTGATGTATTTGACGGCTTCAAGACCCGATATCATGTATCCAACCTGCCTCGCAGCACGGTTTCAGTCAAGCCCCAGAGCTTCACATATGGTGATTGTGAAACGGATATTGCGCTACCTGAAAGGAACTCCAAGCTTGGGGTTGTGGTATCCAAAAGAAGGCGACTTTACGCTCGAAGGGTATTCTGATCCGACTTCGGATGCTGCAAAGTTAACGCTAAATCAACAACTGCGGGATGCTAGTTTTCGGACCACGATTGGTCACCTGGCAATGTAAGAAGTAGACCTCTGTCGCTTTATCCACATGTGAAGTTGAATATGTATCTGCTAGCAGCTGCTGTTCTCAGATCTTGTGGATCCAGCAGCAGATGCGAGACTACGATTTGCAATTTCTTACTACCCCTATTTTTGTTGATAGTGAGGCAGCAATAAACATAACAAAAAATCCTGTTCATCATGCTAAAACGAAACACATTGAAATTCGTCATCACTTCATCCGAGATTGTTTCGAGAAGAAGTTGATATGAATTGAAAAAATCCACACTGATGAACAAAAAGCTGATTTACATACCAAAGCATTTGACAAAACTCGTTTTAAATATCTTTTATAACTGAACGGTATGAAGCTTTTATCGGTGTCGGAGGGGATTCTTGGCGTAGATGAAGGTACCACTGTAGATGATGCTGAAAAGAAATCTGCAATGGTTTGTCGATTTTTTACTTGCTTTGGTATTTTGGGGGAGGTAGTTATATTTCAGAAAATACAAAAACAATAAAAAAATTCAAAAATCCAAAAACATTAGATATTTCTAAAATCCAAAAACAATAGAAAACTGAAAAAGAGCTTGTGTAAAAAGGGAAAATGATAGTACATCAGCTAGACAGTTGCGGTACGCTAAAGATATGTAAAGTTTTAAAGCATTAAGCAGTCTCGCTGATGATATGCCGGTAGATTTTTACACACTTAGTAAGTTTGTTCGGGATAAAACCTAAATCATCACTTACTTTTACGTGGGGAACATCAGTATATCGGCAATCTAAGTGAATTGTTTAATTCTGAGTATGAAATTAAAGCTTAACGGTACTCGTAGCTTGTCGGTAGCTGATATGATTCCCTAACACGCTCATCAAAAATATGTTTGTAAATAGTTTACATTTACTGCATTTCATTTCTATTTAACATTCAAAACCCAAAAAGATTTCATAGCTTTCTAGTCTAGAAACTTTATTAAAAAAATCCAAAAAGATTTTACATTTCTGTTTTATCTTGTCGACAAACTGGAGTGGAAAGCTGATCTTCAGTTTCACAGTTTGTAACAGATGCAAGAAGTTTCTAAACTGGAAGATGAGTTGGGAGCTTATTATGTTAAAATCTGTGAAAATGAAAAGCCAAAAACAAGTTCATTAAGTTGAAACTTGTAATTTTCAGAATAATGTTTTGAAAAATATTGAACAAAATTCAGTTTTTGTTTTGTCTTGGGTCATCCAAGGTCATTAAGTTGGACTTGGTAGGCAAATTAAGTACCCAGGGTCATTAACTTGGATCTGGATACTTAAATGGATTATTAAAAACTGATAAAAACAATAAATGAAGTAAAAAAGTCAATAGGTTATAATGTCAGATTTTTGAGAAGCAGGAAACAGTTTTGAACCTGTGAAAGCAGCAAAGCGAGATCCCCATGGCTAAGTATGAACAAAGTTTGAGCCAGAATACGATTCAAGAACGAGAGCTATTCAAGACTGTGATCCCAGCTTATCGAAAGGGGGAGTCTGAAGATGTAATCTAGATCAACATTCAAGGGGGAGTTTGAAGATTGTAAAAGCCAGGTTCGAGTGCTATATGCTGATGCTGTTAAACTTAAGAAACCAAGCGATCTGATCAAGAGGATTAGAAGAGAAAGAGATTGAGGATGCTTACAATGTCAGATACTTTGAAGAGTGAGAAGACAGATCAAGACTGAAGTCTACCGAATACTCGATGCCGAAGACTTCATCAACATCCAAGGGGGAGTCTGTTGGTGCATCTATGTCTGTCAACTTCGTCTTGTATCGAGTCTTGTACCTAGATAGGATAAACCAGTGCTCAATAGGCTAGAAATTAGAATGTTGTTGATGCACTTTTGTGTCTGTCACTAGTCTTGTAATTACGATGTATTTTGTACGGTCTTTCGTCGTTTATCGAGTCTGTATTTGCCGTTGACCAAGTCGGATATCCTCCTATCCGCTTGTGTCCGACTTGTTTGTCTCCTTTTGGTATGTAATGATCTATGAACAATGCATGTTGAATGTAAGGGTAGTTCTGTCTTTATGATTTGTGTTTGTTTGTGGTTTGCTGCAACTGTCTGTTTGCAGCAAACATGTCACAAAATGCAGCCTTCGACGAAACACCTTGTGTTTCGTCGAACACTTATCGACGAAACAAGCTTGTGATCATAACTTTCTGTTTTGTCATGATCAGCGACGAAACAGACTTGTTTCGTCGTCTGATGGGCTTCTCATGGCCCAGTGTATTGGCCCAGATCTGTTTCGTCGACCCAAGTTTGGTTTCGTCGAATCCTTGGCCCAGGCTGCTATATATAGACACACTCTGTTTCGTTTAGAACTTAGAGATGAGAGTATACCCTTAGTGTCATTCTGTCAAAACTGTGTTTGTATCAGTTGTGATTCTCATCCCGTTTAATCAATTGATTGTGTTTCGTTGGTTAAACCGTCTCGTTACTTTCTTACATGTTTGATTTGGCTTAGTTACGTGGATTCCGCACACGTGATTTTGTTTGCTATAAACAAGGATTAGGTTGTGTTATCGATCCTCCGATTTCGGGACCTACAAGTGGTATCAGAGCCTAGGCTCTTATCCTTGTTTAAAATCAAACATTGTTCGGTTTTTATCAAGTGTTGTGGTTGAATTTCAAAAAAAAATGTTCTTGAAAACTCACATTTTCCGGAAAATTCCTTGGAAATCTACTTGGATATTGTTGTTTTGCTAAAGAGTTTTGTTAAAAACCTTGTTAGATTGATTGTTCTAGTGATAAACCGGGTTTTTATTGAAAGTCTTGTGCTATTTTGTGTTTCGGAAAATTTCCCGGTGACCGGAAAGTTCATATTTCTGGGTTTTGGTCTTCATATATTCATGGGACATTCAAGGTGTTCTTGAATATTCATTGGATTTAGATTTAAAATTAAAACTGAAAAGAATTAAAAAGAATTAAAAAATTGTTTGCCATACTTTGGTTGGTGGTCTAAGTATGGTGTGAGTTGACAAAGTCGTGTGGTTTGTCTGATTGAGGATAAGGTTTCAACTACTTCACCAACTCTTGGTTACTTTTTCGACGAAACCAGTTAGCGACGAATCAAAGTGTTTCGTCAAAGGTCTCCCCGACGAATCAAAAGTGTTTCGCCAAAGGTCTCTTCGACGAATCAAAAGTGTTTCGTCAAAGGTCTCTTCGACGAATCAGAAGCGTTTCGCGAATAGTCTTTTCGACGAAACACAAGGCAGTTTCGTCATTAGTGATCTCGACGAAACAGAGGTTGTTTCGTGGGAAGTTTTTCGTCGTGTGAGTTGTCATTTTTAAACAGAAGGTTTGCAAAACTGTCATAACATTGTGTTTTCAAGTATTTGATCAGGTATTCTACTTGTATACATCGAAGATGAGTTGCACAAGTCCGTGGGACTGGAGTACGGACCCACGACCAGGTCAAAATCCGAATCAGACCTCTATGGCCATATACTTAGCGAATTCTATACCTCAACAACAACCGTCCATAAGTGTATGTCAATGGGCCTTGGTATCAAATCAAAATCAAAGCATTCAAAATCTCTTGCTTAGCGAGAGTGATACGGGTAGCAACAATCGCCCGCCAAAGTTAAATCACATGAATGACTATCCATCATGGAAGGGACGTTTCCATACCTACGTTCAAGGGCAAAGCACCGAACTTTGGACGTGTTTCATTAATGCATTCAACCCTGCCCTCGAAGTAGCAGCATCAACTTCAGCAGGTTATGCTAATATGCTTGAAGACGACAAGAAAGCCTATGACTTGGAGAAAAAGGCGTTTGCTATTCTTACACAAGCGCTTCACAAAGAAATCTATCATCAATTCGGATATTGTAAGACCACGAAAAGCTTATGGGATGCATTGGTAGCGAGAGGAGAAGGGAATGCGGCTTCTAGGAAGACACGCCATGATTTGTTAAAGAAAGAGTTTGAATCATTTCAATTCTTGGAAAATGAAACCCTAAATGATATGACTTCACGTTTTTATCATTTGATTAGTGAAATGAGTTCTTATGATGTTAATGCAACTCATCAGGAAATGATTGCTCGGTTTGCTGATGCTCTACCTCCTAAGTGGAGTCCATTCATTGAGCTTCTAAAACATACGGGTGCTCTGGATGCATCCAATGCCAGTCTCTATGAATTCATTCAGAAGTTGGAGCACAAGAGGGAAGAGGAAATTCGGAAGGCTAAAAGAATTGCAGCTGCACCTCCTCAAAACACAGAAATGTATTTGCCTGGTTTTGGTCCTTCAGCTAGTTCTAGTTCCGTTCAGCAACCGAAGCTTCAAACGGTGTTTGTATCCAATACAAGCTCTTCTCCGTTTCCACAGTTCAATCAAGCCCAACCACAGTGGGATCAAAGTGCTTATCTTTCACAATCCATACCTCCACCTCAAGTTACCACTACACAACCACAGTTCGATCAAAGTGCTTATCTTTCACAATCCATACCTCCACCTCAAGTTACCACTACACAACCACAGTTCGATCAAAGTGCCTATCTTTTGACAATCAATACCCACACCTCAAGCCCAACCACAACAACAACAAGCTCATTATACCAACAATCCTCCACCCCTAAACCCTAACATGGTCAGAGTCGATACTTCAAACCTCTCACAAGTTAGCATTGAAGTAGCAAAGGAGCATATGGAACTCATTAATACAAAGGTCAGTGCTTACTGCGGGTTGGTCGCAGGTCAAATTGGAAACATCAATATGACCAATGAAGATTATCAACAGATCGAACGGGATGAAATGGAGTTAATGGATATCAAATGGGCATTTGCAAATGCAGTTAGAAGAGCAAAGGACTTCATGGCTCGAACTGGAAGAACTTCATTGGAAGGCAAAAAAGATACAAAGTACGGGTTTGATATAAATTCAGTCACATGTTTCAATTGTGGCGAAAAGGGGCACTTCAAACGTGAGTGCACTCGGCCAACCAAACAAGGCAATCAGAACCCATTCAGAAATCAGACGAGTACTTCCAATGTCAATGCCCTTCAAGAGAATCGTGAAAGGAGGATGGTAGCAGTGAATAACAATCCGAACCAGTCTGGACCATCAAACACCAATCGAGCATTGACTGTTCAAGCTGACGAAGGGTGTGATTGGTCTATACAATTTGGGGAAGGCGATCAAGGAGGAGGAAGAGCGTGTTATGTAAAGATCATCAATCACATCAAGCACGTTCACAAGGAAGAATTTTCTGAAAGTGACGACAGTTCGGGTTATACCGGGAGTTCTGATGAAGAAAGTTCTATTTCGGGCGATTATCACTCTGATTCTGATGTGAAGGAAGAAGCAAGTTCTGATGTTCATGACTTATTAAATGAACCAGAGGAGTTGAAATGTCAGAAATCAGTTCTGATCAAGAAGGGTGCTGTAGCATCTAAAGAAATGGAGAAGTTCTTCTCTGAAGATGGATCTTTTTCTTTTCATACTGCCTTTATGGCAAATGTCTCAGCCTCTACGAGTCAGGTAAATTCTGAAACTCCTGCTCCTAGTGTTTGTAAGTCTTGTACATATATGAAGCTTGAATCCGAAAAGCTTCATAGTCATAATCAAAGTTTGGTTATTGAACTGTCTAAGTGCAAAGAGGCAAATATGGCTTTGGTTCGAAACGAAAAGGAATTTAAATCTGTAATTGAAACCTTAAAGAAAAGTGTTTCCGAAGTTAACAAAGTTGTTTATCATAAACAAGTTAGCATTAACGATTACATTAACATTGTTGAGGAAACCAAAAGGGAACTAGCCATTGCCAAATGCGAGCACGATGCAATCAAGCAAAAATTGGAAAGTTATTCTAACTCCCGATTTGTGCTTGATCACATCATTGACGTTCAACAACTGAAAGGGAACGTGAAAGGCGTAGGGTATAAAGCGTGTCCACCCCCTTTGAGACACAACTATACCAAATTGCCTGATGAAGAGGATATGCCTCGGTATGAACCAGTGTGCCTCTTGATTATGAGGAATTTTCTACTGGCCTAGGGTTCAAACCGAACAGTTCTTCAAGTACATCATCTGAGCAACCAGAAACCTCAACATCTACGAAACAAAGTCCTCCGATCATTGAGGACTATGAGTCGTCTGATGATGAAACAAAATCAGATGTTAGTGATCAGGATAAATCACTTGACAAGATGAAAGGAGTAGAAATTCCACTTGAAAATCATATTCTTTGTAATCCTAATACTCCTGCTGTTTAACCAGTTGTCAAACAAGTGATAGATCCTGTCAAAGACAACAAGACATCTATGTCTACCATTAAGAGTAATAATGTGTTGTACACTTTGGTTGGTGATTCTAGAATCTATTCAGATCACGATTTTCCAATTAAAAATGTCAATCCATCTTCGATTGATAAAGTTTTTGAAGATAATACAAACAAGTTTTTGGGAAAAAACAATTCCAGGAGTCATTGTAACTCAATGTGATCCAATTCCAAAAGCTGAGATTAGAAAACAATTTGGAAATCAAAAACCACCAACAAAGCAACAACCTATTGCTTCTAAGGGTAAACAACCAGAAAGGCGAGCTCAAAAGCCTAACATTTCTCAATCAAAATTTGAAACAAAAGGAGCTCGTTATCAGAAGAAAAACAGTAATGTCAAATTTGTAGCATCAAAGGGCACGGATAAAATTGAGACTTTTGAAAACAAATCAAACACTGATTTTGTACAACAAGTCAAGATTTTAAAACGTAACAGTCAAAACAATTACACTCAACATACAAACGGGTGTGAGGAGAAAGCAAGTACCTCAGGTTCTACGGGTTCGACATCTGTTGGTCAATCAGATTCTCCTAAGTTTGTGGAAAGGAGAACATGTTTTAAATGTGGGGAGTTTGGGCATATCATTAAGAACTGCACAAACACTCCAAAAGATAAATTTGTTGAGAAAGCACCACCTGAAAAGGTTCACCCTCAACGTCGTCCCGTTTCACCAAAACATGATAAACGAACTGTTAAAGAACAAGAAACGAAACAACGACGTAAGAACATCAAAGCTGTTGAAAAGGCTTTAAAATCTGAAGTCAAAACAGTAAAAAGGGAACCAAGTGTTTCACAACCATTAAAACCAGAAGCTTCAAAATCTGTTTACAACACTCAATCTGGTAAACAAAAACAAACTTGGAAACCTAAGACGGGTGATAGTTCAGGGGGAGTTGTTGTTTTTGAAAATCATCAAGAAATTGAGATCACCTTTCGTGATGCTCAGGGACGACCCAAGACCACTAAGGCTTGGGTCCCCATCCTCAACTGATCTTTGAATGATATGTGCAGGATGTTCCAGGAGGAACTATTAATAGTCATTGGATTGTTGATAGTGGAGCATCCAGGCACATGACAGGCGACTTACGGCTTCTATATGATGTGAAAAATATTAGAAGAGGCTATGTCGCATTCGCGGGAGACAAAGGCAGATACATCACTGGAGAGGGAATGATCTCCAACGGTGTTGTATGTTTCGATAAGATCAATTATGTTCATCAAATTGATCATAATCTTCTCAGTGTGTCGCAGATCTGCGATAAAAAGTTCACCGTGCATTTTGATGATGCCGGTTGTTATGTGCTTAAACCTGGTTTCAAAATTCCTAAAGAATGGATTCTCTTATCGGCTCCAAGAGTTAATGATCTCTATATTCTTGATATGAGCCAAGCGATTACTACATCTGCACAAGTCACTTGTTTTGTCTCAAAAGCCACAGAAAAGGAGTCTATATCTTGGCACAGAAGAATGGGGCACATTCACTTGAGGAAGATGAACCATTTGGTGAAAAACAATCTTGTGAATGGTGTTCCTGTGAGAATTTTTCATCTACAAGATTTTTGTGTTTTGTGCCAGAAATGGAAGCAAACAAAGAAGTCTCACCCTTTCAAGAAAATCAACACTGTTAGCATGCCTCTCGAATGTCTTCACATGGACCTGTTTGGACCTATGAAACACAAGACAACATTCGGGGATGCTTACTATCTGGTGGTTACTGACGATTATTCTAGATTTTCTTGGGTATCTTTTATGGCACACAAGAGTGATACTCCTGGTATCCTCAAAGATCTTCTTACAATGTTGGAGAATCTCTACACATTGAAAGTTAAGAGGATCAGAAGCGACAATGGAACGGAGTTCAAGAATCATGTGATGGATGAGTTCTGTACTTCTAAGGGCATTCTTCATGAATACAGTTCTCGCTACACTCCACAACAAAACGGTGTCGCTGAGAGGAAGAATCAGACGATAATTGAAACTGCAAGAACAATGTTGGTAGAGCCGGAACTCCCTGTTCAATTCTGGGGGGAGGCTGTGTCGACTGCTTGCTACACATTAAACCGAGTTCTTACAGTTAAGAGGCATGGCAAAACTTGTTTCGAACTCCTACAGAAAAGGAAACCGGATCTTTCTTACTTAGAACCGTTTGGCGCTCCATGTACTATGATTGAGCCTGATGGAAAGTTTGGCGCGAAAGCTATCGATGGTTTCTTCTTTGGATATGCAACTCCAAATTTTCGTGTATGGAATCTGGCAACCAAAAAGATTGAGCTATGGAGTGAAGTAAGGGTTCAAAGGTACACAAGTCCTGTTAGAGCTCCGGGTGATCCTTGGATGTTCGATTACGATGGACTATTTGACTCCTTTAATCTGCCAACCTCTGACGAAGAATCTGCAGATGCTAGAATGTTATTCGATAGTGACAACGCTGCTGGTTCTCCATTAGTTAGACCTGTTATTGTTAACCCCCAAGGTTCTAATTCGGTTAACAATACGGTACAATATAAGGTATTTGAAATGCTACTGATTACAATGAGTCATCGGAAGATGATGAATATCATGATGCGGCAGAAGGATCTTCAGCTCCAATTGCTCCTGTTCAAGGTGCTTCTTTGGAAACTCCTCATGTGCAGAATGTAGATACTGCTGAAGGGAATGCATCCACTTCTACGCATATTCCAGGTGTGGAATTGGTTGTTGATCTTAATCTTAACAATTTGGGTATCAATGCTCGTGTTCCTGAAAATCCTGAAATAAGGATTCACGATACCCATCCTCAGCAGAACATTATAGGAGATGTCCAATGCGGTGTGCAGACGCGTAATCAGCTAAGAAATAACCAGGATGCTGGTTTATATTCAGCCATTAGAGAATCTGGTCTTCAAAATGATTGGTCCTTCGCGTGTTACGTTTCACAAGAAGAACCGAAATCTTGGAAGGAAGCATTAAAGGATAATGCTTGGGTTGAAGCCATGCAGGACGAACTGCAGCAATTTTAAAAGCTTGGTGTTTGGAGGCCTGAAAATTACAAGAAAATTGGCACTCGCTGGGTTTTTAAATGCAAAAAGGACGATCGTGGAGTAGTTATTCGTAACAAGGCGAGACTAGTTGTTCAAGGTTTTCGCCAGATTGAAGGCATTGACTACAATGAAGTTTATGCACCTGTTGCACGTCTGGAAGCTATTCGGATCTTTCTTGCTTATGCTTCTTTTAAAGGATTCAAAGTCTACCAGATGGATGTCAAAAGTGCTTTTCTTCATGGGATAGTTCAAGAAGAGGTGTACGTCGAACAACCTCCAGGTTTTGAAGATCCTATTCACCCCGATCGGGTCTGGTTGCTCAACAAAGCTCTTTATGGTTTACATCAAGCACCTAGAGCTTGGTACGCAACCTTATCCAACTATCTTCTGGAGAATGGATTTCGACTAGGTCTTATTGATTGCACTCTCTTTATCAAGGAACAAGATGGAGATCTTCTGTTGGTACAGGTATACGTTGATGATATCATATTTGGTTCTACTAATGATTCTTTGTGCATGCAATTCGAACGTATTATGCAGGAAAAGTTCGAGATGAGCGCTATGGGGGAGATGACTTTCTTTTTGGGCCTACAAGTTCAACAAACCGAGTCTGGGATATTCATCCATTAGACTAAATATGTTGGTGACATCTTGAGCCGGTTCCATATGTCAGATGCAACGCCCATTGGTACCCCACTTCTACAGAATCACGGGATTACTCCGGACTTGAAGGGTGAAAGCATCAACTCTTCATACTATCGCGCTATGATCGGATCACTCATGTATCTCACTGCTTCGAGGCCTGGCATCATGTATCCAACGTGCCTGCTTGCAAGATATCAAGCCAACCCGAAGGCCTCTCATCTGTCAGCTGTTAAAAGGATTTTTTGCTATTTGAAGGGATGCCCAGACACCGGTCTTTGGTACCCTAGGGATGATAGCTTTGACTTGACTGCATACAGTGATTCTGATTTCGGTGGTTGCAAAATTGATGGCAAATCAACAACAACAGGATGTCAATTCTTAGGAAATCGCCTGGTTACGTGGCAGTGCAAGAAGAAAACGTGTGTTGCTACATCAACTTGTGAAGCAGAATACATTGCTGCCTCCAGTTGTTGCTCCCAAGTCTTGTGGATACAACAACAAATGCGCGACTACGGTTTTGAATTCCTATCTACTCCTATTTTTGTTGATAACAATGCTGCCTTACAGATCACTAGAAATCCTGTGCAGCATTCCAAGACCAAACACATCGAAATTAAATATCACTTCATACGTGATTGTTTTGACAAAAGATTAATCGATGTCGTTCATATCCCCACCGATCACCAACGTGCCGACCTGTTTACAAAAGCTTTTGATAAATCACGGTTTGATTATCTACTTTTGGTCAATGGCATTAAGGTGATACCCGAGTAAACTTCTTTGGCTAATCGTTTTTGTAAATATTTTCTTTCAAAACTCTAAAAAGTACAAAAAAGATTTTCCTTTTCGTAACCTTTTAGCATTTTAGGGGGAGAAAATTTCAAGTAAATACATAAACATTTGAAAAATTAAAAAAAATTCAAAAAGATATCCTTTCGTTCTGTCTTTTCGTTTGAAAAATTCAAAAAATTAAAAAAAAATCTGAAAAATTCAAAAATTCAAAAAAATTAGAAAACCAAAAATGAGTTTCTTGAAAAAGGAAGATGATGATATTCACTGGTGTGGTCAGTCAACATGGTCAAAAATGTTAAACAAATGATAAGTATCTCTACTAACGATGTATCGGTAGGCTCACAATCAAACTAAAATGTGCAGGATGATACAAACCTAACAGACTTCAAGTCAGGTGGGAACCATTCATTGGCATATGGTCTTAGTACTGAAATTTCGTTTGATAGATTGCCGAGGTTCTGAGATATTCGGTCTTTATGTTGCTTATCATCTGGGTATCATGGTTGTATCTTTTACCGAAAAATAACGGGGACGCAAGTCTAGATCTTCCATGATACCATACATACGTGTACATATTGCATTCGACCTCAATAAGTGATCAACAATCACATGTCCCTCAAATAAGTGATAAAATATCACATTTATCCAGGAGTCAAGTTCGTCTCTCTACTGTACGAAAGTACTGACCTGTTCACGGACTTGCTCCTGTGCCCTCATGCATCGAAAATCAAGTTCCTCATCAATAAGTGATTCTATCACATAGGGCTTATTTTCAAATCAAAATAAGTGAGTATCTCACATCTTTATACGGTCAAACAGATGATAATCGGTATACTCACCGGTAAGATAAACTCTCGTGCATACCTTGATACGGGAATGTGTCGTGAGTGGATTCACATCGACCTGTAAGTATAATCCTTACCGTAAATCGTATCTCCTAATTGTGATTACGTTTGATCAGTTTGAGCTTAAGTGGACAACAATACCGATAATCGAGGTAGTATACTTATCCAGAGCTTTAAACAGAAAGCAAAATCATGTTGACTAAGACCGTAAGCTTGTATGATTCCTTATCCTTGAAACTCGCAAAAGGTTGCACTTGTACAGTTGTTTATTTCTTTGAATTACTTTTCGTTTAGTTTTCCACGCTTTAAATTCGTTTATAGTGTAGTTTGTAAAGTCCGTTTTTGATTAAGCTGAAGTTGTTGCTTGGTGTTTTCTACCAGAAGCCTGAAACCTACTTCATAAAACGTCCTTGCATTTGAAAACTCAAATAATGGAAATGTGTCAATCTGTTCTGTGTGTAAAAATTTTCATGCCTTAGTGTTTTGAAATATGTTGTCGACGAATCAAAAGTTTGGCCGACGAAACAGCTTGGTCAAAAGTCAAAGTGTCAACAACTGGTCAAACCAGTTTGGTTATCGACGAAACAGTCCGTTTCGTCGAGGTTATGACGAAACGGAATGGCCCAATCTTTGTTTCGGTCGTGGGCTAAGTTAACAAGCCCAAGTCAAAGCCCAACATTCTGTTTCGTCGAGGCCCATTTTCAGTTTCGTCGAGATGTCTATTTCGCCGAAGGTGAGTCGGTGTATAAGGGTCCCAGTAGTCAGACTTGTCTTCATTTTTCAAACCACTTGATTGTTCATCTTCTCCAAACACTCTGCCATACCCTTTCACCATATCCATTCACCATCACTAAAAATCATCATTTTACCTTCAAAACTCACAAAATTCAAAGGTATAAAAATATCCTGTTCATGCTTCGATCATTGTGAACCGTATGTTTTTGTTTGAAACATCCGAAACCCTTGTTTTCTTAATGATTTCATGATTTAAGCTTGTATTTAGTATGGAATCTTATGAAATCAGATAGATTTAGGGTTTTATGCGTGTATATGTGCCTTGATTTGGGTTTGGGTTCTTGTAACAAAAACAGGGGATGTGGGTCTATTTGTTGTTTGACATGTTTCGGTGGATTTCGGGTATAACTGATGTCGATGTTACATCTAAGATTGTTTCCTGTTTGTATTGGATGACATAAACATCATATTGTTGCCTTGTATGCTTATTGATCATCAGTTAAATGGTAAACCCCCAAAATCGACGAAACAGAGGAATCCTAACTGTTCAAAAACCCCATTCATGGCGAACCAGACAGTCGACGAAACAGGCCATCGACGAAACAGAATGGTCCGTTTCGTCAAGCAACTGGTCAACGAAACAAAGTGATTCGTTTCGTCGAGGAACTGATCGATGAAATGGAATGCTTAACGAAACGGACCCTGGTCAACAATCAAATCCTGTTTGGTCGTACCCCATTCTGTTTCGTCGAATGATGTCTGTTTCTTCATCAATGCCTTAGTGAAATTTTCAGTTTGGTGTGTGTTCACAGTAGATGTGTTTTGATAGGTTAACTGCCAATTGGATACATGAACTTGTATCCATACATGTCTAAGTGCATATGTGATATGATTCTTGCTTATTGTGGACATTTTCAATTTCAGATGGCACCGAAAGAAGGCAAACGGAAACCCGCGACAAAGAAGGAGAACAAGACGGAAGAGGAGATTATGTCTGAAAAGCGTCATAATCAAAACGCTTATCTGGATCCGAAAGAAAAGCTCGCTGAACTGAAAGATATCACGAAATGGATCAGGGAGTCGCGGATAAATTATGCTGTCACTTTCTCGATGCCGGTTTACAAGTCTCTTATCAAAGCGTTCTGGGATTCCGCAAGCATTGTGCAAGTGGATGGAAAGGATGTTATTAGTGGCCGTGTGAACAATTTGGATGTCATAGTCTCTCCGGATATTCTGAACGAAGTGTTACAACTACAAGACCATCCGGACGCTCCAGATTCTATCCCTATCATATGTACATGAGGGTGCTTGTTACGTATGAAGTTTACTGGAGAGATCTTCAGCACTCAAATCAACAAGGGTGATCTGCCGTTACGCTACAAGTTTCTGCTACATGTTCTCATTCAGTGTCTTAGCAATAGACGTGTTGGATATGATATGGCTGGAAATGATCTAGTTGGTTTTATGGTGGCGTTGGTGCTAATCAAACCGTTTAGCATCTCAAAGTACATTTCGTCAATATGAAGGAAAACATAACGAGGACTGGAAGTAGAATAACCGGGAACAAGTTCTGGATGTATCCACGGTTTCTTCAAATGATTATGAATATTCAACATCCTGGTCTTCCTAAAGTCGACAACGATATTCTGAAGATAGAAGCGATGAACTTTAATTCATTAAGGATAATCAAGAATCTTGCGCACAAAAGATACAAAGAAAGCGATCCTCCAAGAAAGTTGTTCGGTGCGCTAGGAAATAATGCCTACGTTGCTCCTGAATAAAATAAATGGCGTCACAATGACAGCCAATCCGATGACGAAGAGCCGGAGTTGAAATGGAGAATGAGTGAAAAGTTTGGTCCAGATCCGGTTGATTCGGATATGTCGGGGAGTGATAGTGATGATGAAGGTGATTATGGTGGCGATACAGGTGTCGTTGGTGCATCTAGTGTTGGTACGACTGGTGGTACATCAGCAGGTGGTACATCAGCGGGTGGTGCATCAGCAAGTGATACATCAGCAGGTAGCGATGACGAGGCTGATTCTGATTCTGATAATGATCATCTAATCGAGCCTGGATACGAAATGTATCTCGATGAACGTGGTGTTAAAAGATACAGGAAGATTCGACAGGAAGATGATCCAGAATACGTTCCTTCTGATTCTGAAGCGGAACGTTTAAAGAAAAGGAAAGCAGAGAAAACTGCTGAACATCAGAAGAAGAAGAAAGCACGAAGATACTTGAGTACCTTTGCTCGGGAATCTGTTCCTCAAGCAGCAGTTCAAGAACCTCCTGTGGTATCTTCAGCTCCTGAAACTCAAACAGTATCTCCTCAGGCTGTTCCACAAAAATCAATGGCTGAAGCAATTAGAGCAACTACTTCTCAGCCTAGTGCTGACCATCAAAGGATATTCTCGGAAATGTCTCAAGTCGAGAAGAATAACTTCCTATTCATGCAATTTGAGGTGACTGTAGATCGTATTCAGAGACAAACTGATTTCATTAGGATCACAAAAAATGATCAGATCAGTCATCAAGTGGACATAGATCAGTTGAAGTCCACTGTTGGTGAACAACAAGCTGTAATACAACGCCAACAAGCTGAGATTGATCAACTTAAAGCTGAAAACGCCCGCTTGAAAGCTGCAGACGAAGAGAGCCAGAGAAGTAGTTCTATGCTTCAAAAGCTGGCTGAAGATCTTAAAGGAAGATGTGACTACATGAAAGAGTGGTACGACTCACGAAATACAACGATACTTGAGGGAGCTAAGAAGATAAATGCTGGTTATGAGTTTCTTAGAAGTCGCGTTGCTACTCTATGGGAGGATCGATGTAAGCAACAAGAAATCATGAAGAAAAGGGATGATGATCCTGAAGATCAAGGGAATCCTGATCCTTCTACTACATCACAGCAGCCGACAACAGCTACATCTTCTACAATTGTTGTTGTATAGCTGCAAGCAGTCAAATCTACTCAAGGAACCTCTTCTGGAACAGTTGAAGAAGTACAACAGATTGAAGGTACATCTTCTGATCCTAGCAGTGCTGATCTTGCATTGCAGGTTATTCATCCATTCACTGGGGAATTGCTTGAAGAAGGTGAAATTTTCGAGGATCTCTCACAACAGCAATTGATTACTCTAAATGCAATGAGAGATATTGATGACGATGAGATTGAAAAGATGCCTAGTGAACCGAAATCTACTAATGTTGAAAACATTAAAGAAATTGTCTTCGAGGGAAATGTGAAGAAGTCTTCGTATGTTCGACAAGACGGAACTGAATTCGCCCCATTTGATGAAGATTGGCTAAAGGAAAATGTAGAAAACATTGATGAACATCTAAAGAACCGTGATACATCAGAAAATGCCATGGATGCGTTCTTCGCATGGCGCCAACGGTTCTTGTCAAAGGTTTCCAAGCCCGTGCTAGAGGCTGCTCAAGTTGACTACTTACGGTTTGAGAAAGCGAAGCCTAGTGGGCGAATCCTATGTTGGATGTTTGTGAAGGAAATACATTGCATTGCCATTAAGCGGGAGTTTGGAATCTAGTACTTTCGGTCGTTGCTGAGCATTCTATCTTTGCCATTTTATGATGTGGCCGCATTGACAAAGATAGAGCTCATAAATCGCTCAAAATATGATGGTGCAACGTTATTCGAGCGACTAATTAAGTTGAACAAGAAGTCTGGGTGGAAGGACAAGTCGCACAAGCCTCAGTTCCCCATTTATCAACAAATCAAGTTTACGCTTGATCCGGCAACCAACACTGGCAGATACAAGCTTGTTTATGAGCCAGCGAAAGTGGTGGACAAGATACCCTTGATGCCAATGAGGCAAGACTTTCTTGGAGAAATGCGATTATGGTGTTATGATTCCGACACACACGAGGCAGTGATCGTTTTTAACGGCGATCAAGAAAATTTCAGGATGCTAGATCCGATGTGGATCGTTAACATGTCCGCATCTGACATCAACAAGTTATATCGGCATGACATTTTCTATGAAGACAAGGACGCGCATCAGGCGTTGAAATTACAGCGCGTCGCTTGTTTTTGCTACTACCGGGGAATACATGTGGGCAGTTCGTGGTCCGAACGACACTGAAGAAAGAAGATTTGAAGACCGAAGACGAGTAACAGACAAGGGGGAGTTTGTTGATGCACTTTTGTGTCTGTCACTAGTCTTGTAATTACGATGTATTTTGTACGGTCTTTCGTCGTTTATCGAGTCTGTATTTGTCGTCGACCAAGTCGGATATCCTCCTATCCGCTTGTGTCCGACTTGTTTGTCTCCTTTTGGTATTTAATGATCTATGAACAATGCATGTTGCATGTAAGGGTAGTTCTGTCTTTATGTTTTGTGTTTGTTTGTGGTTTGCTGCAACTGTCTGTTTGCAGCAAACATGTCACAAAATGTAGCCTTCGACGAAACACCTTGTGTTTCGTCGAACACTTATCGACGAAACAGGTTTGTGATCATAACTTTCTGTTTCGTCATTATCAGCGACGAAACAGACTTGTTTCGTCGTCTGATGGGCTTCTCATGGCCCAGTGTATTGGCCCAGATCTGTTTCGTCGACCCAAGTTTGGTTTCGTCAAATCCCTGGCCCAGGCTGCTATATATAGACACACTTTGTTTCGTTTAGAACTTAGAGATGAGAGTATACCCTTAGTGTCATTCTGTCAAAACTGTGTTTGTATCAGTTGTGATTCTCATCCCGTTTAATCAATTGATTGTGTTTCGTTGGTTAAACCATCTCGTTACTTTCTTACATGTTTGATTTGGCTTAGTTACGTGGATTCCGCACACGTGATTTTGTTTGCTATAAAAAAGGATTAGGTTGTGTTATCGATCCTCCGATTTCGGGACCTACAAATGTTAGTGATGTTTAACCAGTTCGCACGAAATGGGCAAAGCCATTTCGTATGAAATGGGACATACCCATTTCGCACGAAATGAGTTATATCCATTCTATGCGAAATGGTCATCACTATAAATACCTGAGCTGGTTTCTCATTTGTAACGTTGTGGATTTCAGAGCTGAGGTGCTGCCAAATTGTCAACTGATCTGTAAAGCTTTGAAATCAATAAACAAGATAATCTAAGCATGAATCAAGCTGTAATCAAGTCCGTATCATCGAATTCTGCCTTTGATTCAGATTAAAACTCTTCTGATCGACTCGTATAGGTTGTACAACGATCCAACAATTATGAACTCATTAAAACTTGTTGTGGTTTGTAATTTGAATTTGGTGTCGATGTTTCAAACAATTATGTTGTGCTATTTTCAAACTTAACTAGTGGATGAACATCTACTGGTTTTATCATACAACGTTGTTATGATTGAATGCTATGGTATTAAGAAAGTCACACCAATACTCACCCTTCCGCAAAAGTCAGGGTGTGACAGCTTGGTATCAGAGCTTCGATCGTAGCGAACTAGGATTCTTCCTCGAGTCTAGACTACGATTATTAGGGATCTCATGAAAATGTTTTCAAACATATTTACATTGCATACACAAATCATATTTCAAAGTTATTGTTCAGTTTGAGAAACTGGGAAGTTAGTCTGAGAGGCTGGGAAGTTCAGTTTGAGAAACTGGGAAGGTTTAGTCTGAGAGGCTAGGTAGTTCAGTCTAAGAGGCTGGGTGGGATAATCTGAGAAGACTAGGATGAATACATGCTTACATTGTTACTACTTACATGCTTATTTGATGATTGTTGATATATGTGCATATGTTGTGATTGTTTTGTTATAGACACCATGTCCTCATCTGAGAGTGAGCTGTCAGATACCTAGACCCTATGGCCATAGTTTCGGACGATGAGATTGTCCCAGACCCTGAGGTTTTCACTTCCGACACTGAGAGTAGCGATGATGATGACTTTCAGCCTTTTGCTTTACCAGATTTTGGCGATGATATACCGTTAGCTGATGGTCTACCTGACGAGGGTCCATTTCTTGTTCCGGTCCTCGCTCCTTTGCCCCTTGCTGCATTTCCTGTCGAGGATTTGCCTTTGGATGCTTTGTCTGACGATGACGTCGATCTTTTTATCGAGGGTCCCCCTGAGGGTGCACAGGGTGATGGAGCTCCAGTCGACCATGTCATTGCTGTTCCGCTTGTTGAGATTCCTGTCGTTAAGATTTCGTCTGACCATTCTGGTCCTGATTCATTCTGTAGGATCGTGAGATGATCAAAACGAGTCTATCAGAAGAGTTCTCGGTCTAATCAGAGGCGGAATTCATTGATTAGACTTTGTAACAGCTTGATTCACTCTTAATTGTCTTGTTTTATTGATTTGACATGATTACAGATCAAACGACACGTTGGCAGCACTTTGGTACTGGAATCACGATCGTTACAAATGAATCAGCATGACAGGTATTTATAGAGGTGTGGTTTCGCACGAAATAGCTAAATGCTATTTCGTGCGAAATCAACCCTTCACACACAAACCCTATATTTCTCGTACTACGTGCCCTGATCTAACATTTCTAATATAAAACTCGATACAAGACGAAGTCGACAGACGTATGCACCAACAGACTCCCCCTCGGATGTTGACGAAGTCTTCGGTGTCGAGTCTTCACAGTCTTCAGCCTTGATCAGCCTTTGGGCTCTTGCAAAGTATCGAACAGTGTATGTATCCTCAATCTCTATCTCTTCTATTTATGAACTAAACTCCCCCTTGGATGTTGATTTAACAATCTCTTGCATTTTCAAACTCTCCTTTACAAGCAAACTCCCCCTCGAGTTGTGCTGGGATCGTAGTCTTGCTTTCACAGGATCAGGATCGTGACCTGGCTCTCTTCTCAGAATCATAATCCTGGCTATCCTGCACATCCTCTACCTCACAATAAGATTTACAAATTTTGCAATTTGACAAATTTTAGTCTTTGCTTACCACTTGTAGAAATAACACTCAAAATGATTTAACATTTAAAAAAAACTCCGATGTACCACATGTATGAAAACATTTTTTTTTTAAACAAACTCTTCCCAAACCTGTTCATCATGTTCAGCATTTGGAATTTTGAAAATTAGCTCTTCAACATCAGTTGTCAAAAATCTTTTTGTGTTTTTCAAAATTTTATACTAAAACACATTGAAAATCTTTTTGGATTTCGCTTTGGATGAAATGCAGTAAAGAAATATTTACAAACAATATTTTTGTGAGTTTGTGTAAGAGGATCATATAAGTTTTTGAGACAAATCACTAACACCGTTAAGCTTTTAACATTTTAAGTTCTGAATAGTTCACTTAGATTGTCAGTATACTGATCCACTTAAATTTTCACACAAAGTTCAACTGTTTCGAGATACGAGATTAATGTTTTAAGAACTTAAACTTATTTGCGTGTCCCATCTCAGAATATACTCCCATATCCAGATCTCTACATTCAGTCTTACAGGTGAATGTACACTAATGATATCTGTAAACGGGTAAATACGAAACCGTGAGAGCTCAGGCTAGAACTTCCGTTCGTACAAAGAGATGACAGCTCGTCTTTAGATGTGTCCCGTTTGGGGATCTTTTCTTCAACAACACATGATTAGCATTTTTCAATGTTTCATCATTTTTTGTACTGAGGGCTGGCTTTTAACGTTATACAAAACATTATACGAGGACTAGGCTATTGCTCCCGCAAAATCAGAAGTCCTGGTATAATACCCCAGATATCATCACGCACAAAGACCTAGTATGTCAGAAATAGAAAATCTTTCAAACAAGATTTCGGGGGTTACCCATATATCCGAGAGATGTTCCCCACGAGATAAGTAAATTTGATTTTATGTTTATATCTCGAAAACAATCTACTGAATGTGCAAAAACCTACTGGCACATCCTCAGTGAGACCGTTTATCACATTTTAACTTTCCAATTCTTTAGCGTGTTGTGATAGTCCACTGATGTACTATCATTTCCTCTTTTTCACAACGAAAACTCAATTTTTGATTTTACCATGTTTATATTTTTGGCTTTTTCAAATTTTCTAATGTTTTTGGATTTTCTGAAACATTTAATGAAAATTTGAAAACAAACTATACAAGTAACGTGACAACTGTTTCGAATTGCTTCAATTCGCCATCCACTTGGCTTAAATAATCAGAACTCCCCCTTTCAACAAACTATTTTCCCATTAATATTTCAAAACACTTAAGTTTGTTTTAATCAAAATTTTTTTTCCGGAAAATAAGTTTCGTTGAATTTACCACTTGTAAAATTGGGGTTCAATTCATCACATTGTTTTCTCAATCACCTTTAATGAAGATTAAATCAAGTTCAACTTAATGACCTTGATAACCATTTGCAAATGAAAATCTCTTTTCAACTACTTGTAGGTTTACTCATCAACCCATCCACTTGAAATATGACAATTTTCACGAATAACTACCACATGTAGGTCGAAATATCACAATTACCAACCTGTGAATTTCTCAAGAAAGATGCCGATTCCTACTCCCCAATTACCAACCTGGGAGTTCCGGCAAGTCGGGATTTTAAGTAGAGAAAGCTGTCACCCAAGCCTGACCAGCCTTGGGTGATTTTAACTCACATCTATCCCACCATCTTTTGGATTTGTAAGAATCTTTCACATTCTTTACCTTACCATCAACCATCTTCTCAAAGTATATTTAACATTTCCATTAAAAGCCTTTTCAGCATCAAATTCTTTCTTTTCAGCAAAGAATTGATCTGAAATCTCAAACCTACATTTTGATTTCAGATTTTCTGCCCGTAATGGTGGAAAGTTAACATCATCCAATGGCGGAATAGAATTTTCAACATTTTTCTCAACAGATAGCTCCTCTGATTTTATGGAATCAGATTCATCGCTAGAAGTTTCATCTGAACTTTTGACAACCCATTTTTGTTTGTTTAAATCGACTTTTCTTTTGTAAAAACGTTTTGAAACATCACAAGTTTCGAAAGTCGAATTTTCAAACACCTTAGTTTTCTCAGTTGGTTGTTTCTTTTCATTAACATGTCTTTCTTTCAATTTTGAGTTAATAGAAACTTCCTGATTTGTGTTGTTGGACTGTTGGCAATTCCAAGCAATGTGTCCAATCTTGTGACATTTAAAACAAGTTCTTCTATCAACTCTTGGAACATATTTCCTCAACATATTATGTTTCTTCTTAGCAAGAAACTCTTTATTTGACTGTTTCCAAAACGGTTTCTTCTCCTCTTCTTCAGAACTTGTTCCTAAGATAAATTTAGTTTTTGGTTTATAATTTTTCTCATTTTTATGATTTTCTGGGGGAATGAAACCTAAACCCTTCTTTTTGAAATTACTGTTATGGTTTGGTTTCTTTTGAAAACCATAACCAGAACTGTAACCCTTTTTCTTGTTCACTCTTTGTTGAACTCTTGAAGTGTATCTTTTAGGTTTTTCATGAAGATTTAAATCTTTAATTTCAGAAATATTAATTTCTGTCAATTTGAAAACCTGTTTAATATGTTCAGTTTTGACACTTCTTATTGGGAATTCCTCATCGGAAAATAATTTGTCAGAATCATTTAACGTATATGCTACTTTAAACGTTTCGTCATTCAAATTATTCTTTGATAACAAGAATTCTTTATTGTAAACCCGTTTGACTGGTGAACTCGGACTCTTTTCTGATGAATTCGAACTTTCAGACTTAGACTCCGACTTTGACTCTTCATCCATATCCAACACCTGATCGACCACTTTCTTTAACAATTTAGACTCATGATCGGTGTCAGACGCTGTGAATGTGACATCAATGTTATCTGGTAACTCATCAATGGTTTCAGACTATAACTTGATGTTGAGAGCCTTATTTAAACATGCCTCATTTGGCTTTCTGGGAGAATAACTTTTGTAGATCGGGGACAGACACTTGTTATATTCTACACTTTGTTTCTTACCAGTATCCGTGTCTTCAGTCTTTTTATCTTGAAACGCTTCCAGACCTACAACAGTAGGATAAACTCGATCAATCAAATAATCACAAGTTGTATAACTCAACAACAATCTTTTGATTCTTTCACTTTCAATCTTTTCAAATTCCAACTCCTGCTTCAACTTAGCACAGTCTTCAATATACTCATTGATGACCTTCTGCTTTGTCATTAATGTTGAGCTCATCATTGTCATAGCAGCATCAACTTCCAAATTTGTCTTTTTCAGACCATCAACTGTTCTGTTCAACACATCATATGATTCCTTCACGTACTTCACATCAGACAACAGATTTTCTTTTAACTCTTCAAGTTCACGAATCTTCTTGTCTTTCTCCTCACAATCTTTGCAAGGAGCTAAACACTTCAGACATGGTTTTATGACTTCAACAAACTTTTCAACTTTAACAACTTTTTCAACTATTTTCTTAACCTCAACTATTTTTTCGACTTCAACAATTTTCTACACCAGTTTCTCCACTACCTTTTCAACCACATCCGATTCTTTATCAAACTCTAATTCCGCTTCCCGTCCTTCAACTTCAACCTTTTGCATCAAATTCTCTTCAACTTCTGTTTTTTCAGCTTCTGTTTTTGCTATTTCTTCAGCTATCTTTCTTGCTTCTAACTCTCTCTTCAATCTGGCAGCCTTCTTCTCATTCAGCATCTCAACTTTATCTGCAAAGAAATAATAAAAACTATCAGAATCCAGACCTTTATTAAGATATTCTTCTTCATCATCGGTATCTGCATCACTTCCAAATTCTAAAAAATAGGTATTCTTTTCGGACTAGATTTGACTTCTTCTTCTTCCAGAATTCTAGCAACAAGACCTGAATCTGGTGGAATGTATTTGTGCCAGCTAAATCCCTCTGCCACTTTTTCATCATCTTGATTTACAAGATATGCTTTCTTCTTTCCATCTTCAATAGCACGGGATGATGATGGTTGTTGTTCAATTTGATGAAAAATTGATTTTTGATAATAATTGTTCTTTCCAGACTGATCTAGTCTTCCATTTGCTTCTTTGTTTTTGCACTCACGTTTAAAATGACCTTTTTCTCAAAAACGAAAACATGTAACCTTTGATTTGTCGAACCCTATCGGAGATTTAGACAATTCACTAAACTCATCTCTTCCGGTGATTTGTTGAAACTTTTCTGCCTTTCTAACAGCACTGGCTAAACACCACTTTACATCCATCAACTCAAGTTCTTCAGCATCAATCTGGTCATAATCCTCTTTGGTGAGCATCGGATTTCCAATTTTACCAGCAAACTTTCATATGATTCTAACATAGGAACAAGTGATGCCATGTGTTGCTTAGCTATTTCCGGAGACAGATTTTGACCATTTTGAATGTTCAAAGTAACATTGCATTGAAGATTCGTTGAATTCTGTCATTGAGTACTTGATGTTGTATAATTTGGATCTAAGCTTGAATATGAAGATAAAGGTCCACCACTTTGAGTCACAGTACTACCCTTCGTTCCAGATGAACTATCAGCACTGAAACCAGTCTGAATCTTTGGACTTGGAGTAACTTCAAATTTGTTTTCTCGGTAGTATAAACTGACATCTTGTTGAGCATTTGGATTATTCATGATTGCAGTTTTCTGAATATCCAATTCATGCTCTTCAATTTTGTGAATAAACTTCGCTAAATTCATACTTTCAGATTTTCTCATGTGTTTTAAGATCAGCAAATATGTTCCCCATTTATTCTGCGGTAACGCATCAGCTAGCTTATCAACCCATTCATCGTTGTCTTTCTTTATGTCCAATCTTCCCATTTCCAAGACCAGATGACAATATCTATCAATGGTCATTTTTGTTGTTTCATTTTCAAAAGCTACAAACATATCAAATGATTTCTTTAGTAAAGCCTTTTTGTTCTTTATCATATCAGCACTTCCCTTAAACTTGTTAATCAATGCTGTCCAAATTGATCTAGCAGTACCCTCATGTTGGAGCAAGACAAAGATATCTTCTTTAACTGCTTGTTGAAGAATGCTAATCATCATTTTTTCACTTGTATATTTCAATTTTTCACTATCTGAATAGTCGCTAAAAGCTTTTTCAAGCCCACGTTCATTTTTCGGTTTCTCGTAATCTACCTCTAACGAACACCATGCGTCAAACTTGTAAGCTTGCACCCAGTTTTCAAACCGATTTTGCCATCCTCTAAAATCTTCAATGTACATAAGCTTCTGTGGTTTTTGATAAGTTCCCGTCTCATTCTCACTGTAAACAGTTTCAACAGCTGTAACAGGAGCAATTGGTGTAGCAAACGCATTGTAAAATTCTTCTTCCATGTTTCGATAACCTATTTCACAAAATCACAAAGTTCAAACAACAACGAAAGTTCACACGAAATGAGAATACACACGAAATGACACACTGATACGAAATCAGATTGGTGCGAAATAGCCTTTTCAAACAATATCAGCTTTCACACGAAATACAAGTTTCAAACGAAATGAGTGCTGGTTTCGTGTGAAATACAGTGATTTCGTACGAAATAAGTGATTTCGTGCGAAATGAGGATGGTTTTGTACGAAATAGGTGATTTCGTGCGAAATAAGGATGATTTCGTATGAAATGGGTGATTTCGTACGAAATGAGATTTCAAAGGTTTGATTTCGTGCGAAATGATATGACAAATTCACACGAAATAATCTATTTCGTGCGAAATACTGCTGACGTCATCATGATCGATCTGATTTTTGTTAAATTGACCAAGTTTTAAGCCGAATTAAGATCTAATTCTTTCAAGGATTCATCAAAACACTGTTTCGCTTGTAATATGTGAAATTCAATCCATTTTAACCTTGAAATTTTGTTGAATTTGAAAAAGAAGGTGTAGAAGTCAGATTTTTGAAGAAAACAAGCTGAATTTTGGTAAGAACTCTTCCTCCTGAGCTCCGATACCATTTGTAGGATCGTGAGACGATCAAAACGAGTCTATCAGAAGAGTTCTCGGTCTAATCAGAGGCAGAATTCATTGATTAGACTTTGTAATAGCTTGATTCACTCTTAATTGTCTTGTTTTATTGATTTGACACGATTACAGATCAAACGACACGTCGGCAGCACTTCGGTTCCGGAATAACGATCGTTACAAATGAATCAGCATGACAGGTATTTATAGAGGTGTGGTTTCGCACGAAATAGGAAAAATCATTTCATGCGAAATGACTTGAATGCCATTTCGTACGAAATAGCTAAATGCGATTTCGTGCGAAATCAACCCTTCACACAAAAAAAACCCTATATTTCTCGTACTACGTGCCCTGATCTAACATTTCTAATATAAGACTCGATACAAGACGAAGTCGACAGACGTACGCACCAACACATTTGAGTCTGTGTCATATACTACTTTGCACGCACTGGGATTGCAGCGTTATCCCACCGATTCTGATTCTAACACGGCTATGTCTACTGCACCTGTTCCTCCGCAGGACTTTAAGTTTGATGATGAGTTTTATCCTGACTTTGATCCTGAGCATGAGATTGACTTTATTCCCGATGATCATCCTTTTGATGCACCTGCTGATCTCGAGCCGATACCAGCCGACCCTGAGCCTATGCTGGCACCCGAGCCTATACTTGCTCATGATCCTCTGCCTGAGCATGACGCTGTACATGTTGTTGCACCACTTTTACCAGACCCTATACCTGCACTCGCAGACCATGCTCCTTTTGCTGACCAGATAGATCCCCGTTACGCATTCACCCACAATGGGTGGATAGAGGATGACGATAACTTGCCCCCTTTCGTTGAGCCTGTTACTCCCCCACCTGCACCAGTTGATGTTGCCCCGTTTCACCCACATGTGTCTGATGCTCACCGCACGGACCTGCCAATCACATTCTTACAGGATATCCCTCCACCCCGTCCAGGGGAAGGACCGTCTAGCCAGCCGTCTGGCCATGTTCCACCTATGTCAGCAGCCTTTCCTTTCATGCCTCAGTTTACACCTGCTACACATTTTGCTTCTGCACCGTCCGGCGAGCCACTCATATGGTTTTCGCCGAACACTGTGCCTGTTTCTTATCCATACCATCCTTCACATTACACTGGTTACACGAGGGATGATCTGCTTTTGTCGTTACAGCTTCAGCAGGAGATGTTGTGTCGTAGAGTCATGGATCTTGAGAGGATTCCACGTCCTCCACCCTGTACATGTCAATCACCATTCGCGACTCCACCCGCTCCTCTTCTGCCATTCCCAGATTTTGATGTTCGTTTTCTTACTATGGAGCAGCAGATTAGCTATCTGTTGCGTATCGTTCATGCTCTTGAGGAGGAGTTAGCGCATGTGCGCACTCTGCTTTTCGTTCCTTCACCTCCTCCTCCTCCACCATCAGCATAGCAGGTTTTTGGTTTTATGCAGGTAGCATACTTTTGGTGACAGTTTCGCTATTGAGCCCAGATTGCACAGCCTTTTGAAGACCACTTTTTGACTTTTGACTGTTGTAGATTGATAGGCGATTTGGACAAGGGTGATGTGACCCTGTAGTCCCTTTTGATGTGATATGGTACATTTGCAAAACATGTAAAACTGTAATTGTGGTCGATGATTTATGCAAGCTCAATCGCAATATTCTCATTATATACATTGTTGAATTACTTGTTTATATTATGATTGGGATGTTATGTGGTTACTTGCGTTGATAAATGCTATTATGTATACATGTCTTGTGCTTACTATACTTATTATGACCTGACCGATGCAAAACTAAGATGGCTCCACGAAGAGAAACTCGATTGCCCACAACAGAGGCTGAGTTACAAGAACGGATTTCACAAGCGATAACACAGCACGAGGCCCTACGCTCTGAACATAGCGGGGGTACCTCAGGAAACAACCCACCTCATGGTAATGTTTAAGTCACTAAAGACACATTACGTTACATTTGGATACTCCATGTGCGTTCGCTAATGCTTTATGTGAATGATGTTGCTTGTACAGGTTGTACCTATAAGCAGTTCTTAGACTGTAAGCCTCTGAATTTCGATGGCACCGGGGGTGCTGTAGCTTTTGTCAGATGAACGGAGAAAACTGATTCTGTGATAAGAATGAGCAAGTGTGCGCCGGAGCACTAGGTCACCTATATCTCTGGATTGTTCTTAGTCGGAGCGTTATCCTGGTGGAATCTCCAAGTCCAGACCTTGGGAGAAGAAGCTGCTTATGCCATGTCATGGGATGAAATGAAGGAACTCATGCGAAATAAGTACTGCTCAAGGGCTGAGATTCAAAAGTTGGAAACTGGGTTCTGGAACCTCAAGATGGATGGACCGAAGATTGCTGAATATGTGAAGAGATTTCACGGCTTGTCTCGCGTCATTCCTTATATGGTTGATCCGGAATTCAAGCGCATTGAGCGTTTTATTTGGGGATTGGCACCCCAAATCATGAGCATGGTGACAACGTCAAAGCCTGCCACAAGCACTGAGGATATTGATCTAAGTGTGGCATTAACTGAAGAGGCAATCAGGTTGAACAAGTTTTCGATCTCTGACCAGAAGAAGAAAGAGACTCACGTTGAGTCATCCGGTGAGAACAAAAGGAAGTTCTTAAATTTTAAGAAGGGTACCAGCAGTGCTAGAAAGAAGGAAGAGGCAAACGCACCAGCCAAGGTCAAAACTGGTGCTGAAAACAAAGGAAAAGGGCATATGGGCACCTTTCCCAAATGCGATGCGTGTCAGTTGCATCACAATGGACGATGCCCAGCTGGAAAATGCGAGTCTTGTGGAAAGGTTGGTCATTCGAAGGAGACGTGCTGGGTTGGTACTAGTCGTCGTGGCCAGAGAGGTTATGGAAATGGAAACAGTAACCGTGGTGGAAATGGGTATGGAAACCGCCCTCAAGGAGGAAATGGCGGTAATGGTAATCGTGGTAATTTTGGGAATCAAGCTGGTAGTAGAAACCGTGGAGCAAACAACAATCAAGGTGGTAATGGAAATGGCAATGGTCGGGGAACAGGTTGCTTTAACTGTGGAGATATTGGGCACTTCAAGCGTGAATGCCCGAAAATCAACCAAGCTCAGGGAAGGGTTTTCAACATCGGGGCGAGGGAAGCTTGCCAAGATCCGAACGTAGTCACTGGTATGTTCCCTATCAACCAACGCTTTGCATCTGTACTGTTTGATACTGATGCCGATTATAGTTTTGTATCCCTAGAATTTAAGAATATGCTTGGGTTTAACTGCTAGTAAGCTAGATATCCCATACTCGATAGAACTAGCCAATGGAAAGCTAGTGGAAGCAAATGAAGTCCTTAGAGGTTGCGTGATAGAACTGGGAGAGCATGAGTTTACGCTTAATCTTCTACCAGTCGAGGTGGGAAGCTTTGATGTATTAGTCGGAATGGATTGGTTATCAAGTAACCGAGCGGAGATCATTTGTCACGAGAAGATCATTCGCATTCCGATGGCGAATGGAGACACAATTGTGGTACATGGAGAGAAGCACGATGCACCCCAAAGGATCATCAGTTGTTTGAAAGCCCGTAGATGTTTGCAGAAAGGTTGTGTTGCTTTCTTGGCACACATTGTGGACAAGGAAGCCGCTGAGCCAAAGCTAGAAGACATCCCAGTTGTAAAGGAATATCCTGAGGTTTTTCTCGAAGACTTACCAGGATTGCCACCGCAGCGACAAGTCGAATTCCATATTGACTTGGTTCCAGGTGCCGCGCCTGTAGCCAAGGCACCTTACCGACTTGCGCCTTCAGAAATGCAAGAGCTGTCAACGCAACTCCAGGAGCTATTGGACAAGGGATTTATTAGACCATGCTTCTCGCCTTGGGGAGCTCTAGTTTTGTTCGTTAAGAAGAAGGACGGTAGTTTCCGCATGTGTATCGACTACCGAGAGCTAAGCAAGTTGACCATTAAGAAACGGTATCCTTTGCCAAGGATTGATGATCTTTCGATCAACTACAAGGTTCGAGTTTTTACTCCAAGATTGATCTTCGATCAGGTTATCACCAGTTGAGAATACAAGATGAGGGTATTCCAAAGACGACCTTTAGGACTCGATATGGACACTACGAGTTCCTGGTTATGCCGTTTGGTTTGACAAACGCGCCAGCAGCATTTATGGATTTGATGAATAGAGTTTGCAAGCCATATCTTGATAAATTTGTGATTGTGTTCATCGACGATATTTTGATTTATTCAAAGACGAAGGAGGAACATGAGCAACATCTAAGAGCTATCTTAGAGCTGCTCAAGGAAGAGAAATTGTACGCGAAGTTCTCGAAGTGCGAGTTCTAGTTGCGCGAGGTTCAGTTCCTTGGTCACGTGGTTAACGAAGATGGAATTCATGAGGATCCCACAAAGATCGAGGCGATCAAGAATTGGGAAACTCCGAAGACGCCAACCGAGATCCGTTAGTTCCTAGGTTTGGCAGGGTATTATCGCAGATTCATTGAGGATTTTTCAAAACTCGCTCAACCTTTAACCCCCCTCACTCAGAAGGACAAGAAATATGAATGGGGAGATAAACAAAAGGAAGCTTTTCTGTTGCTGAATAACAAGCTTTGTGACGCACCTATCCTATCCCTACCCAAAGGCACTGACGACTTCGTGGTATATTGCGACGCCTCGCGTCAAGGTTTAGGCTGCGTGCTGATGCAGCGACAGAAGGTTATAGCCTATGCTTCACGCCAGTTGAAGGTTCATGAGAAGAACTACACCACACATGATTTGGAGCTAGGCGTTGTGGTGTTTGCTTTGAGGATCTGGCGACATTACTTGTATGGTACCCGCTGTACGATCTTTACCGATCACAAGATCCTGCAGCACATATTTGATCAAAAGGAGCTTAACATGAGACAGAGGCGATGGGTTAAGTTGTTAAACGACTATGATTGTGAAATCAAGTACCACCCAGGGAAGGCGAATGTCGTAGCAGACGCCTTGAGTCGGAAAGAAAGGATTAAGCCTATAAAGGTTAGGGCTTTAGAAATGATCATTCAGACAGACCTCTCGTTGTGCATTCGTGCCGCGCAGAGAGAAGCTCTTAAGGAAAAGAATCTTGAAGGTGAATATCTCCGTGGGATGGTGAAGGGGTAAGGTCCCAAAAACCTCATATCAAGTACTTGGGACCATACCGCAACCTCATCTCTTAGCCCTCTTTTGACCTTGCGCGGCCGCGCAACTCGTCCTACAGAGAGCTTAAGAGAAAAATAACAAACAAACACTTGCGCGATACAAGGAAAAACATGAATCCTTGCGCCTTCATAACAAACAAAGGATGAGAATCCTAAGTTAGATATTTCCGCTTAATAGTACCCAGAATTGGATATTATTTGCTAACACCACACGATAAAGAGTCACACTAGATTATGGCCTTGAGTTTCTAGAAGACTCAATCATGCACCACCAGACCGTTATAACCGTCTGGACACGTGTCACCACCAGGCCATCCTAGGATCACGATGATGGCATGGAATTGAGGAAAAACCTCCATTTGCCCACTTTCCACGTGGCATCTCCCTAGCCTTTGATTGAGATCGCGATCCGTGTGCTCCCACGATCCGATCAAAGGAGATAACGGGAGAAAAATAACCGCTTACGGGGTTAGCATCTTCCGTTAAGTTTTCACCAACGGGTTTTCCCGCCTAAACTCCCGGCTATAAATATGAGGATAATTCAGGTATGAAATCCAAGTTACACACACTTCTTCAATACTTCTTCTTCTCCATAAACACATAGTTATTCTCACGCCGGAGTCGGGTCAAGGAGAGAACCTCCGTCCTCCCCTTAACGTGACTAATGGTGCTCTGTTTTGCAGTAATCACCGGAGAAGAGGATCTGTCCCCTGAATCGAGCGAGAGAGAACCACCCTTTTATGCAGAATCTGACCCCCTAGTTAATCTGATTCCGGTCGATTAACTAGTGTTTCTTCATTGGCGCCCACCGAACTCTGTGTTTTACCTGTTTTCCTCGTTTCGATTTGTTTCCTATCATTCTCTGTTCTCACATGACAGAGAACTCATTCTTCCACCCACCAAGTCCTCGATCTGAATTCAAGGATATTCAGGTCGACGAAATTCTAGGAAAAGAAGAAATCGACAGTCATTCAGAAGGAAATGACTCCATAACAGTTCATAATCGTTTAAAACGACTCTCAGAAAAACCTCTAGACTACTGATTTGACAGATTCCAGATCAATATGGAGCAAATTTTTGGGCAAATCAATAAATCTGGGGTATCGAACGCCAGATCTGGTAAAAAATTCGAAGTTACAGTGTTGGACCCAGACACCTGATCTATGGTGCATCCAAACTGATAATCAAGACGGAATGTTGGAAGACACCAAAACAATTGGATCTAAACAAGTGAATATGGTGCAAGGAGGTCCCTCAAGAAGACCAAATAAGCGACACCACAATCAACATTGGAGAGAACAAGTTGTGTTTCCTATTGTTCCTGGAGGCCCTCAGGAAGAACGACAAGTAATCATTACTGGCATCTTCGGCCATTACAGAACGGACTATATGTTCATAGATCTAGGAAGCTCGATAGACATCATATATGAACAGTGTTTCAAACAGCTGGATCTGGAAGATAAAGCACGCCTAGAGCCAGTCGATTTTCCCCTTACCGGTTTTTGCAATGAAGCAGTATTTCCGTTAGGGCAAATTGCATTCCATGTGACTCTATCAGATGGCGAGCATTCACGTACAGTCACAGTAAACTTCATGGTCATGCCAGCAACCTCGCGCCATGATGTTTTGCTGGGAAGAAGATCACAAAGGGAATTTAGCATGATCACTTCCATTCCACATGCTGCGTGTGGATTCCCAACAGAAACAGGAGTGGCAATCCTGTATTCAAGCAAGGAAGTCATGTACGTGGATGATGAACCACCCGCAAAAATGGCTAAGCCTTCAACAACAAATGAGCCAGAGAAATGGGTCTTAAACGAAGAATACTCAGAGCAAACAATCTTACTAGGGCACGCCATTTCACCCGCAATACGAGTACAATTGAAGGAATTACTGTCCTACAATAAAGACATATTTGCTTGGTGCCCAGCAGATATGACTGGAGTCCAGTGAGAAATAGCGGAACATTGTCTCAATGTCAAACCCTCAGCGGAGCCTGTCGCGCAGGGAAGACGAAGTCTTAGCGCAGAGAAAGCGGAGGCAATGAACGAGCAGGTCACAGAATTACTCAAAGCCGGAATTTTGCGCGAGGTACAGTACCATACCTGGGTTGCTAACCCTGTCATGGTTCAAAAACACAGCGGCGGGTGGAGAATGTGCGTCGACTTCAAAGACTTAAATAAAGCTTGCCCAAAAGATTGCTACGCAGTCCCAGAAATTGATAAAAAAGTCGATTCTTTGGCATCTTTCAGATGGAAGTGTTTTCTCGATTGTTACAAAGGCTATCATTAGGTCCTCATGAAGGAAGAAGATGAGGACAAAACAGCCTTCAGAACTGACAAAGGTATCTTCTGCTATACCAAAATGCCCTTCGGGTTGCGCAATGCCGGGGCCACATACCAGAGACTGAAGGACACGGTTTTTGGAAAAGATATCGGGAAAACAGTTGAAGTATACATGGATGACCTTGTCATCATGAGCCATGAAGAAGAAACTATGCTCGAGAACATCCAGTGAACATTCAATTCGTTACGCAGCGTTAACTTAAAACTAAACCCAACAAAATGTTCTTTCGGAATGGAAGAAGGGAAATTTTTGGGATTTATAGTGACAAGGGACGGTTTTAAAGTCAATCCGGAGAAGGTACAAGCCATCCAGCTAATGTCGTCGCCTGCCACAGTAAAAGAAATGCAAAGACTCGCGGGAAGATTAGCGGCCTTGAACAGATTTTTAGCAAATCACGCTGCAAAGTCTTACCCATTCATAAGTACGCTACAAAACTGCGCTAAGAAGACTCACTTCCAGTGGACGCCAGAAGCGGAAACAGCCTTCAAACAAATGAAGGAGTGTTTGATCCAGCTACCAACACTAACAGCGCCACGAGAAAAAGAACCGCTGATTCTGTACCTATCCGCAGCAGAGGTAGCAGTAGGCGCAGTATTAATGGTAGAAAGAGAAAACATCCAGACCCCAATCTACTACATAAGCAAGATGCTCACCGGGCCAGAAACACGCTACTCAATGATAGAAAAGCTGGTCCTCACGCTAGTACATGCATCTCGACGGCTTCGCCGATATTTCTCAGGTCATGTCATCACAGTCCTCACTAACTATCATTTGGGGCAAATTTTGTCTAAACCCGATGTTGCGGGAAGATTAGCTAAGTGGGCTATAGAACTAGGAGGATACAATATCCTCTATAGACCACGACCAGCAATCAAAGGGCAAGTTTTAGCAGATTTCGCCACTGAAGTACCCATAGATAAAATACAAGAATGAGAAGCAATCCAAAACCCTGTTCCCGTTTTCGATGACAGAGTCTGGACCCTGCACACAGATGGGGCTTCAAATGATGATGGGGCAGTTGATGGTCTTCGTTTAATCAGCCCAGATGATCACGAACTAACATACGCCATACGTTTAGATTTTCGAAGCACGCACAACGAAGCAGAATATGAAGCATTTTTAGCAGGCCTCCGTTTAGCACTTAAGATGGGAGCAAAAAATCTTGAAGCCAACGTCGATTCAAAACTCGTAGCTGAGCAAGTTAATGGTCATTATGACGCGAAAGGTGAAGCTATGGCGTTATACCTAGAATAGGCGCGAATGCTAATCAGCCAGTTCCAGATGTTCAAAATAAATCATATAAACAGAAGTGAGAACAAACATGCGGATGCATTAAGCAAATTGGCTGCTACCAGTTTCAGACACCTAGCTAAAGAGGTACGCATAGAAATACTGTCCAATCCTTCCGTCCCTCTCAAACAAGTAAACATTGTAGAAGTTAGCAATCCTTCCTGGATGTCCCCGATCATCTTGTACTTACAACACGGCAAACTCCCGGATGGAAAGGCAGAAGCCAGGAAAATCCAACACAAGGCAATAAACTATGAGATGGCGGATGGAATTCTGTATCGAAAATCATTCATGGGTCCACTTCTGCGCTGTGTATACAAAACAGACGCGCAGTACTTAGTCAGGGAGATCCATGAAGGCCTGTGTGGAATACATGCGGGTCCGCGCATGGTAGTAGCTAAGATCATGAGCGCCGGATACTATTGGCCGAGGATGCACGTAGATGCAGTTGAGTTATTGCGAAAAAGCACAGCTTGTCAGCGACACACACCAAAAACCCTCTGTCCAAAAAATCCACTCGTACCAGTCACATCCGCTTGGCCCTTCCAGCAATGGGGTATCGATCTCGTTGGCCCATTTCCTGATACGCTGGGCGCAGTAAAATTTATTATCTTCGCAGTTGATTATTTCACAAAATGGGTCGAAGCTAAGGCATTAGCTTCAACAACAGCAATGGTAATCCGCAAATTTATATACGTATTATCTCTGACAACGGCACCAATTTCGCATCAGAGGATCTTCAAAAGTGGTTCAAGGAAAAGAAGATCGAACACAACTTTGCCTCTGTGGCGCACCCACAAGCAAACGGCCAAGTAGAGAGCATCAACAAACAGATTGTTGATGGTATAAAAGCAAGGCTCGGGACGGCGCGCAGAGGTTGGGTTGATGAACTTCCTAGCATTCTATGGGCTCATCGTACTATGCCAAAGACTAGCACGGGGGAAGCCCCATTCAGTCTTGTATACGGATCGGAAGCGGTAATTCCAGCTGAAATTGTTCTTCCATCACCACGCATGCTTGCCATGGAAAAACAAAGCAATGAGCAGGAACGAAGATTGGATTTAGACCTTCTTGAAGAAAGGTGTGAAAATGCCGCCATCGCAGAAGCAAGGTACAAATCCAAACTCGAAAAATACTACAATGCGCGCGTACGCGTATGTACCTTCATTCCGGGAGACTTTGTCTTGCGTGACAATGAAGCCTCTAATGCAGAAAAGCCAGGCAAGCTAGCGCCAAAATGGGAAGGTCCATACATCATCAACGAGGTCTTGGGCAAAGGGGCATACACCCTGAAAAGAATTGATGGGACGCTAGTTCCCCGCACCTGGAACGCGCAGCAGCTGCGCAGGTGTTATATATAGCCAAACTATCCAAAATCTATGCAGGCAATGTATCTTCCTATATCACTTTGTACTACTGGCCCCGCGCCCTATTAATGCAAAAGTTATCCTTACACATTATTGTTTATTACAAATTGCATATAATTTCTTTGGTTACGCGAAAACATTATGGTAACACATTGTACACCTCATGAACAGTCTAAAAAAGGCATAAGCTTCACGCGCATTTTAGACATACGTTCACACATGAGCACAATACCATTCTCATTCGCTACACCTATTCACAGCAATTAGACATATGCAACATATTGTAATCAAAACAAACAATGGTAGCATACAAAGGCATACATGCACAACAGTGCATCAAAAATTTAGATCACCAAGAGCAGCAGAAAGCACTTTAAGCAAATATTTACAGAGAACACAGCAAGTGTTCCTTCACAAAAAAAAAAAAAAAAGTAGTACCAGTTACAACATAAACAACCTAGGAAAGCTGATCCAACACCTCATACATCATATGGAGAACCTCACCATACTCAAACAAGGAACGAGGATCTACAATCAAAGGATTGACATCCTCTTCATCATCTTCAACAACAGCCGGAACAGCAGCAACAATACCGAGACAAGAAGTGTGATGATTGAGTATCAAATCAAGGGCCGACTTAACGGCGCTGCCACTGCAACTATCACGTCTCAAGTAATACCCTGACAGGGTCCACACAAATTCCCAGGAACCACTGTTAAATCAGAAGACGAAGAGTCAACAAAGCTTAAAGAAAATGACGTCAGCTATCGCAAGCTCATAATTACGAATCTTTTTTCCAAGATTGTTATAGTTCAAACAAATATATAAATATCTTTTTCAAAACTGTTCATCTATCTAAAAATCAAAAGATATTCAAAGAGCAAAGAGAAATCTTCTCATAGAAGATTCCTTACTTTCACGCCACAAAGCATTTCTCTCACAGATTCCAGTACTCCACTTATTAGCATAAGAGCAGCACTAGACTGGGGGACTTGAAGGGGTAAGGTCCCAAAAACCTCATATCAAGTACTTGGGACCATACCGCAACCTCATCTCTTAGCCCTCTTTTGACCTTGCGCGGCCGCACAACTCGTCCTACAGAGAGCTTAAGAGAAAAATAACAAACAAACACTTGCGCGATACAAGGAAAAACATGAATCCTTGCGCCTTCATAACAAACAAAGGATGAGAATCCTAAGTTAGATATTTCCGCTTAATAATACCCAGACTTGGATATTATTTGCTAACACCACACGATAAAGAGTCACACTAGATTATGGCCTTGAGCTTCTAGAAGACTCAATCATGCACCACCAGACGGTTATAACCGTCTGGACACGTGTCACCACCAGGCCATCCTGCGATCACGATGATGGCATGGAATTGAGGAAAAACCTCCATTTTCCCACTTTCCACGTGGCATCTCCCCAGCCTTTGATTGAGATCGCGATCCGTGTGCTCCCACGATCCGATCAAAAGAGATAACGGGAGAAAAATAACCGCTTACGGGGTTAGCATCTTCCGTTAACTTTTCACCAACGGGTTTTCCCGCCTAAACTCCCCGCAATAAATATGAGGATAATTCAGGTATGAAATCCAAGTTACACACACTTCTTCAATGCTTCTTCTTCTCCATAAACACATAGTTATTCTCACGCTGAAGTCGGGTCAAGGAGAGAACCTTCGTCCTCCCCTTGACAAGACTAACAGTGCTCTGTTTTGCAGTAATCACCGGAGAAGAGGATCTGTCCATCCGAATCGAGCGAGAGAGAACCACCCTTTTATCCAGAATCTGACCCCCTAGTTAATCTGATTCCGGTCGATTAACTAGTGTTTCTTCAGATGGAGAAACAGTTAGTACCCAATGAGGAAGGAACGCTGTGTTTCATGGGAAGAATTTGGGTTCCCCTCTTTGGTGGTCTCAGAGAAGTAATTTTCAATGAAGCTCACAAGTTAAGGTACTCGATCCATCCAGGATCGGATAAGATATACCAAGATTTAAAGTATTTCTACTGGTGGACGAGATTAAAAGGAGATGTTGCAACGTATGTTGGCAAATGTCTGACTTGTGCCAAGGTAAAAGCCGAGTATCAGACGCCTTCAGGTCTTCTGCAACAACCTGAAGTACCCATGTGGAAATGGGAGCAGATTTCAATGGATTTTATAACAAAGTTACCAAAGACACCCAGAGGTCATGACACGATTTGGGTAATCATAGACCGTCTGACCAAATCTGTACACTTTTTGCCAATCAAGGAAAAAGACAACACTAGTAAGCTTGCTGAGCGTACCTCAGAGAGATAGTTGCGCGACATGGAGTGCCTATCTCGATTATTTCTAATAGAGACGGAAGATTTATATCAAGGATTTGGAAATCCTTCCAAGAAGCCTTTGGTTCTCAATTAAATCTGAGTACTGCTTTTCACCCACAGACAGATGGCCAGAGCGAGCGAACGATTCAAACGCTAGAAGACATGTTGCGAGCTTGCGTAATGGACTTGGGTGGCAGTTGGGACACCCACCTACCCTTGGTAGAATTCTCATACAACAATAGTTACCATGCAAACATCCAAGCTGCACCGTTTGAAGCTCTTTACGAACGCAAGTGTCGATCACCGTTATGTTGGGCAGACGCGGGTGATAGGCAGCTTGTTGGTCCCGAATTAGTTCAAGAGACGACAAATAAGATTCTACAGATCCGAGAGCGTATCAAGGCGGCTCGTGATCGACAAAAGAGCTATGCGGACCAAAGAAGGAAACCTTTGGAGTTTCAAGTGGGAGATATGGTTTTGTTAAAGGTTTCACCCTGGAAGGGTGTAGCACGCTTTGGGAAGCGTGGGAAGTTGAACCCGCGATACATTGGACCGTTCAAAATCCTAGAGAGGATTGGTCTTGTAGCTTACAAGTTGGATCTACCTGCAGAACTAAATGGCATTCATGATACATTTCATGTATCTAATCTGAAAAAGAGTCCAACTCAAGAAACAATTGTCATCTCTGCCGATGAAGTCCACATTGACGACACACTCCACTTTACTGAAGAACCTGTTGAGGTTACTGATTGGAAGGTTAACAAGACGCGAAGGAGTAGTGTTAAACTCGTCAAGGTTCGTTGGAACGCGCGTCACGGCCCAAAGTTCACTTGGGAGCGTGAGGATCGCATGAAAGCGAAATACCCACATTTGTTCCCCAACTCCCCTGCGGCTAGTAGCAGAACTAAAATTTCGGGATGAAAATTTCTTAACAGAGGGAGAATGTGACAACTGTCAAAAAATCCAGGTATTCGTACAATTTAATTAACCATGATTACTGCTTAATGACTGTGCTGAATTACAAATGACTGCTTTCTGATTACTGCATCATACTTACATGTGCATCACATTTCATAATGTCACATCATTTTTACATACAAACTTTATTGACATAAACGATGCACAAAGCACAGCTAGCACAGTTAGCGGATAACTCAGAAAAATGTTGACGAAGTTCAGTACATAGACGAACAGTGTTTTGAGACCCCGTATGGGCCAGAGACAAGGTACTACATTAGTATAGTGTGTAGGAAAGTGAGGATCACAAAACTGCTTCCCTAGGTGATAGTTTAAGTGCCGAAAAGTGCCTAAAACCCACTTAAAGTGCTGAATTTAGCATTTTTCAGCAAAAATCAGCATTTTAACAAGTTGGTAACATGCAAAAATATGACTAGATGGTCCTGAATGCTTCCCTAAGTGTCGGGAATTAAAAGTGTCAAAAAAGGGTACATAAAGATCACTAAACGGTATAGTTTGACACTATAACGAACCGGTATCTAACCGAACAACCGGACACTACCCGAAACACCAAATTATACTAGAAGCATTGTTTTATTATTTCTGAGCTAGTTATGATCCTCGAACACCCTAACACACGATATAACACATCATATGCATAACACCTAAACATTACACTTAGAATCTAACCATTAAACTTAACTTACCATTGAATCCCCACCAATACCCCCCCCCCCTCCAATTGACGGTCACAAGTGGGTCCCCCACTTGTGATTTCTTTTGATCTCGTAAGATTATGATCTTGGATATGCTTTGTACTTAAGGAACATAATACCCATTGGATAAAAGAGTAAGATGGTTTTAAGAGTTTGATGAAGGATCAAATGCTCATTATCTCACAAACATCAACACACACTACTCCCTCTCCCTCCTTCTTCCCCCTCTCGGCCGAGCATAACCCACCACACCACCACCACCTTCATCCATTGATCATCCATTCCAAGTTCATCCTAAGGTGCAAGAAGGTGTCGAAGGAAGTTTGGAGCTCTTGGAGATTGAAGGACCTTTCCCATTTGCTTTTATCCAACACATTTGTCATCTTCATCTTCTAGTGTTCTTCCCTAGCCCTTGTGCTAGTAGTAAGCTCCTTGTAACTTGATTCTACTTCTAATTTTGTTGGTTAAAAGATGATGAACATTGTTAATCTTGAAGAACACTAAAGAACATAATCATGAAACTTTAACATAAGCTTAAAACCATATGGATACATGATGATTAGAGTTGATTTGCTTCTTGATGATTGATTATTTATGTTAGTGATGTTAGACATCATAAGAAACCTACTAGATTGTGATTAAACACATGATCTAGTAAGTTAAGGTGGTGATCTTGTGAAAGACCAAGATCATCATGCTTTATGTTTTCATGAACTTGAAGTATAAAAATGATTTTATGAATAATGAAGCATATAACATGATTACTAGACATAAACTTGGATGATTTCAAAAATAGTTTTCCAAAGAAACCAAGTTAAATGACAAGATTTACATAGATTTGGTTCTTACATAAACATACACTATTTTTGGTGGTAAAACAAGTGTATAAACACTTGTGAAACAAGAAGATGTCATAAAGAAATGTTTTTGTAAAACATGTTTACAAGTTGTAAGCACCTAAATCTTCCAAGAATGAGATTTTTAAAGAAGTAAACACACTTTAAAGGGTAACTAAACCTACTAAACACACTACCAAGTTACTACAAGTTTTTATGGAAGTTCAAGTTCATGATTATTATGTAGATAGCATTATTTTGGCACTTGGTAAGTGTAGATTGATTGTTGATTGTTTGTGACGATTTTTAAAAAGAAAATGATATGCTTTGATAGCATGGACACCTCTATTTTTAGGGGAAACTATGGCAAAATTTTCTAAAAATATAAACACTTAGAAAATTTTTTTCTAAACAAATATTTACAAGTGTGTTTTAACTATGGTTTTCAATATAACCTTTGCCATAATCTTTGTAGAAAAAAATACAAGTATTGGAGGTTGGTTTTTGTAAATAAAAATGGATAAATATGTATTTAGAATATATATTTACACTAAAGACACATTGTGAGTGATTATTTGTATACTTTGTGTAAAAGTTATATTGCTTTAGGGTTAAAGTAAGATAACTTAATAAAATACCAAGAATTTACAATCCAAAATAATACCAAAAACCACAAGGAATAAATATATAAGTTACACACTTAATATTGTGAAACCGAACGAAAGAACGTAACTTACAAAATATCCTGGAAAATACCGTTATAAATATATTTTTGGTAAATAATATTTTGGATACAAGAAATGAAAATATGATTTTTGTAAATATTACCAAGTTATATCATATTTTCGACAAGGAGAAAATATATTATTTTTGGGAAGTAAAAATATATTTTCCTAGAATATTTAGAAGATATATGATTTTTGGGAAAAATATATATTTTCTTGAAATACATTATTTTTGGACAAAATAAGTTTATATATATTTCTAAAGTGAGACTTGAAAATATATTAATTTGGAACTACAAATAGTTTTACCAAAAGAAAAATCATAATTTTTCTAGGTAATATTCCTTAAAACATGTGTTTTGGAAATAAATATTGGATATTTGTTCAATATTCCGGAATAATCAAGTATGAGCATACTTAACAAATACAAGCATACGAAAATACATGTATGAGATACCCCCATCCTTGGGTAGGAAATATAAGTATAAATACTTGAGAAGTATTAATACAAAATATCGCTTAACAATTATTCCAAAATTAAATATAATTGAAAGTTAAAATAATTATTATTTTAATAAGTAATTATAACCTGGAATATCATTGAAGACATGAAGGTAACGTAACTCAGAAACGTAAATTCTAAGGCAAGGCAAGGCCCGTTCGTCTAGTAGACCCTAGTACATTGTAGGTAGTCGTGTTTGCTGACGAGATTTGAGTTACGAGTACCGAAGACGCAAAACTGTGAGTTCATGTCCCCCTTTTCTTTAAATTGTTTTGTTTATTAATTTCGGGGGTGAAATACATGTTACAAAAGGATTACATACAAATACAATTGGTATGGTTAGCCTAGGAAAGTACCATAGATCATGTGAATGGGTAGGCGCATACTTGAAACCATTAATCCTCGTATAAGGACCGAGGGGCATGAGTGATAGATCTATTTGGGTGTAGCGAGCACACACCCATGAGGGCCAGGGTGGCCCATAGGGTGACTATGTCTTCCAGCCGGAAGCCCGGTACAACTTTGCTAGGTTTGAGCCTTCCTACGCCGTCAACATATTAGTGGCCTTGCAAACCATTGGTGATCTTTTCCTTGTTTGCTTTCATACCGGGATTTACAAGCATACATACATACACTGTTTACAAATGTTTATACATACATACACGAAACACATGAACTCGCTCAACTATTGTTGATGTTTTCAAATTACATGTATTTCAGGGAACTAAGTGGATCTGGCAGGTGTTTGCATGTTTTCAAGCTGCGTTATAAATAAAAGCTGTCATCCAAGTCATTAGGGTTTAGGAGATGTATCTTAATCCTGGACGAGATACATGGTTCCAAACTCGGGTTTGTTTAAGATCTTTTGTCGAGTCATTATGAACTCATTAAAACTTGTTGTGGTTTATAATTTGAATTTGGTGTCGATGTTTCAAACAATTATGTTGTGCTATTTTCAAACTTAACTTGTAGATGAACATCTACTGGTTTTATCATATAGCGTTGTTATGATTGAATGCTATGGTATTAAGAAAGTCACACCAATAATCACGCTTCCGCAAAAGTCAGGGTGTGACATTCACACTCAAGGGTATACACTTGGTATTGCTAGTCTGATTAGTAGCTGATTGTCTCTTAACTCCTATGATCCTCCTGAAGCAGCAACGAAACACACATCACCCTCTGCATTCGTGGTAACCTACTCATTCTCACATGAGAGAAACACTGTTGCAAAATCACTAGAAGCGTTGTGAGACGAAGATGAAATTTGATTGTAAACCCCTAAATCTTGAACCTGATCATATCATGTTTCCTTCTTCTTCATGTTGAGCTAGTAAGCTGTCAGCTTTCCAACAACTTCTTCCAGGTCTTTAGTCTCATAATCAGCTTCCGCCTTTATCATGAGAGTATAGATATCCCACTTAGCAGGTAACGCATCAAGCAGCTTGTCATTTATCTCTATGTCAGTATAACTATCTATGTCATAATTGTCCATTTCTGACATAAGATGATAGTATCTTGTGATGATATCTTCAAGTGACTCATTTCTCATACACTTGAAGACAGCGACCTGCTTCTTCAGTAGGTCAACCTTGTTCTTTTTAACATCAGCATTTCCTTCATATCTCTTTTCGAGAGCTTCCCACATTTCCTTTGAAGTAGCGTACTTTTTGAAGGTATGTTGATGCCATCTGGTAAAGACATCTTGATTGCATCCAAAGCTCTCTTTTGTAACACCTCGTAAAAATCACATCCAATGATGTATTGACACGTGTAATAAACCCTAATAAAGTCAAACGTTGAATTCAAGAGACCAATTTTACGAAAAATCAAAAACTTTGAATGCGAAAGGACTAAAAGTGTCAACGTGCTTAGTATAAGCCTTCGAATGACGTTACACGGTGTTCCTATTCACATATGAGCCACTTGTTGATCAAGAGTAGCCGTTTGCGTAATAAATTGAAAGTTTGCGCGATGAAGGGTTAGAAGCGTCAACATGTTAATTCTTACCTCTGAGTGACCTTTTAACAAACCGAGAGCTTCATGATGGTTGATTATACTCTCGGGGATGCAAAATATTGGCCGTCTAAGGTTTTTATGCCTTTAAGTGACGTTACGCGCAACTTTGCAAGTTTAAGGGGTTAAAAGCGTCAATATGTTTAATTATACCTCTGAATGACCTTTTTACGAACCCGAAACATCATGATGTTTAATAATACTCCCAAGAATGCCTAATATGGACTAGATAAGGCTTCGATGCTATTAAACGATGATATGCGCAAGTTTGCGCATTAGAGGGACTATTTGCTTCAAACAGCAAAAGTCTGCCGATTCGTATGGTATCGAACCTTCTGGTATATCATCATAAGTTAAACATGCCCTAAATATCCTTTATATAGCTTAGAAATAGGCTTTGAGGTGTTTGGTGCGCAAAAATAAACTTATTTGATCAACAGGGACTAAAAGCGTCAAAAAGTGCATAAGTTTGCATTTTCGCGCGTATCTTACGTTCTGAATATATCCGGACATCCAAAAATTTATGTAATCATTAAAATAATTTATTTTAGTGTTTGGCTTGATAAAATTCCATTCGTCGTGTAATTTGGATCGTTTTTCGCGTCCGTTCGTGTTTCGTCGTAATTAGCCGAACAACGTGACCTTACGACCAAATGAACCGACATCCGAGATATTTTTGAGCATGTTTTATGTTCCCCATCTTTAGGCATCATTTTAGAGCCTTGAAATGAGGTTAACGAGCCTTAAATGTGTCAGAAAAAGGCCTTTTAAGCATGCAGGGACTGTTTCGGTAACTTTGCCAAACTTTGGCTAATCTGGCCAGTTATGGCGGGCCGCATAAGACTCTTCCTGAGTCTGCGCGGGGCGCGTAAGCCCATCAGAACTGCAAAAACCAGTTTTTCATAAACAGCAGCTGGTTTCTGGTTTGTTTGCTTGGTTTATTCAGTCTAGGGGCTTGTTTTGGGCACCCATATATTACCAAAACAGTGGGTGGTACTTATACGGTCCAGATTGAAGCACAGGTTACGAGAAATGATCCTAACGGTTCTCAAAATCCTATATACACCCACTTGTTTTGGCTTTTCATTTCACTTCATTCCATTTCTTCTCTTGCTCTCTAATTTTGAGAGGATCCTGACCAACTTGGGAACCTCCTTCAGTCCTAAGGACCACTTGTAAGTGTTCCTTTCGTGCTTAGTTAAGTTGTTTGGCTCTTAAAGCCGAAAAGTCAAGCGTTCGCGATAAATGCTTTGACTTTTAAACGGTCGAGCCATTGTTCGCAAGGAACATGGCTGCGTTATTGTAATTAGGTAGGTATTAAACCCTCAAAAGGGCACCTCCTAATTACCACGTTTGCTTAGTTAATTGTCGGGTCAAAGTAATTAAAACAAAAGTCAAATGAGTCGGTTTTTAAATAAAATTCATAACTAATGATGTAAAGGCAATAAAATCAGTTTTGTCACTTTAATAACTTGGTAAATATTAATTGAACATGTCTAGGCATGTTCAACCCGACAATTCTGAGTTTAGGCTCGGTTCGGAACCGAAAGTCGCAAAAGTAGACTTTTGCTTTGACTTTCAGTTCTGACCCGATTTAGCTTAGTTTAGATATGCCTTAGGATTCCTTTAGGACTGTATTATATGTTAGTATAACCCTCCAAGGTTATACAGCATGGTTCCATAGAAATCCTAGTTCATTGCATGTTTCCGTTAAATGCTTAAAAGTTGACCATTATGCCCTTATGATATTAAAACTAGATTTTTGAAAACGTGAGAGGACAAAAACCTTTATTACTGATATTTAAATACGTCCTAGAAGTTTGTCATCAGTTTGTGATCTAAAATAGAAGTTATACGCGATATCGTAAAATGAAAGCTTTTTATTAGTTAAACAGCATCTTTGGCATAAAACCCATTCAAACCCAATTTTTGTCACCAAACTTTATACCTACTGATATAATATAATATTTAGGTATTTTCGGAAATTTTTATTAAATTTTAAACTAATCATAACATAGAGTTCTTGCATAGACTCGGTAATTGACGATAATGCCCTTTTCGCTAATAAAAATGAGTTTTACACATCCTTTACATACCAAACCTTTTTCAACTGATTTTATATATTACATAAGTTATTTTAAACAGTAAAGGCTGATCAAAATCTTAGATTTCCTTAAACAACCTAAATATCGTCAAATACCGACTTTTATGCGATTTAGGCGCATAGTATGGTTTAAAACCATATTTGGCACCGAAGGCTTGTTACCTACTGATGTTATGAATAAATTTTTATACTTAAACAGTAATTAAAAGTTTTGAACTCAGATTTCCAAATTTAGCCCTTTTAACATATGTGAAATGACCAAAATGCCCCTACGGTGAATAGTTTGGCCATAAATGATAAATTTCACATATATATGATATCCTACTGATATAACTTATTAGAATAAATATTTTTACTGATTATTTTAGACCAGAACCTCAGATTACTATTTAACCTCTTTTATAACCTTTAAAATGACCAAAATACCCCTACGGGGCTTAAATTGATTTTAAATCCGTTTTAGGCATAATGGAAGGTATCCTACTGATATCACGACATATTTAAGGCATATCAACTTGTGGAACTTGTTCATGACTCTTTTGGTTACCCGTTATGCATTTTTCGCGTTCGGTACGGTTTATGTAACTAGTTTGCATAAATTAATCGAAACGGGTCAAACCTTATCATTTTTACTTCAAAATCCATAATGTGTTTATTTTACCCATATTATACAAGTCTTCATACTTGTCGGGTCTAAATCACATTCTACTCCGGTCTTCGCTCAATCTTGCGTTTCGAACCGTAAACCTTTCCTTAAAACTAACCGGTCTAAGTTACAACTTAAATAAGACCCGTTAGGAATCTAGTAGGTTAATAAAACCTTCGTTCCAGATTGAGAGCCCCAGTAGAGGTACTTGTGCTTGCTGATTTGAATATACGGCTGAGAATAAAATTACATTTTAGCTAAGGTAAATACTTTTAACTTATTTTCCCTATACGGGCTTGGGATACGGTATTATAATAATACCGTTTGGTCAGGTATTGAATGTTTAATCGATTAGTGGTTAAAATATTAAGGTAACCCGTTTTAATCTGTCTTGTTTGAAACAAAGACTTTGGGGGTTAATGACCATGTCCCAGATATCCTTGGCATCATTTATTAAGAAATGGCCACGTCTTAAGCACGGGGTGTAGGCATACACCTGACAGTTGCGTAGGAAAAACGGTATCTCAATCTCTTGTGGGCCTATACTTGTGGTGTGTCTGTTAATCTTGACTCGGTTTCTATATCGGGCCCTGAATGTATAACGAACATATAAATCTGTATACAAGATTATTTTTATATAATTGTCCCAAGTTATAAAAGGATATTTGTGCCTTGTTCATTTAAATCAATTTTCATAAATGTTTTCAAAAGAGTCAGTTAATTGTATTTACCAGTGTAAACTGACGTATTTTCCAAAAAGATTAAGTGACAGGTACTGTACGTAATTGGATGGGAGCTCAGGGCGTTAATAAGGAATCTTGCAAGTTCTAAACGTCTAAAGCCTGTGGATCCATATACAACCGTTGTGTAATACTTTATTATGCTTTCGAATCGGTTTGTATTATTATTATTACTTTAGACTTCCGTTGTGCAGTGAACTGTGATTATTTGACTATGATGATATCAACTACGTCACGATACTCCCCACCGGGCCCACCGGTAATACGTGGAATATCGGGGTGTGACAGGTTGGTATCAGAGCCAACATTGAGTGAATTAAACACTAGCCTTTTGTGTTTAATCTCAATGACACAGTAGCACATTCCTTGACTTCCAAGTCTAGACATGAACTAGGAATGATCTCATCCCTGTTATATGTATACATTGTTTTTGATATTTGTGTTCTTCAGGAACATGTCACCGAGCAAAGCTGCCATTGGTGGAGGCTCTCCAAATCCGAAATTTAAGAATGTAAAGCTTCGTACTACAGCTCGAATTAGCATACGACCAGTATGGAGAAAGGACCTTTTGAACCCATTAACCATATTTTAAATTCTATACCCAAGACTTTTGAAACTTCAAATGAGAAGCCAACATCGGAGGAGTTCATACCAGTTGTCCCTGAAGCTCTTGCTCCAAAGATAATACCTATGAACCCAATGGACTCATATTTCTTACCTCCAAGTCTTGGAATCCCAAACTTGGATTATACCTGTCCTGACCTTATTCATGATTCGTATTATTCATTAACCATAGAATCCTTGGATTCCACTATTGCATGGATTCCTAAAATAGAAGATTTCGACTACACACCAAAACCTTCAGTGTTCGTACCTCACACAGAGAACCAAGGAGAAAATTTCCAGAAATAAAGTGAAGAAACTCTTTTTGTTGCATTTCATTTCTTTATTAGTCCTTATAAGGACATATTTATCTTTTAGTTCCTATGTGGACAAATTTCTTGTTTAAAAGTCTCGTTTAGGGCATCTATGTACTTTTTCCATTTAATGGAATGTTATAATTTAAAGTTTCATTTGTCCTTATATGTATGAACATAACATATAAAATAAATCAAAATATCATACTTTTTGTAATTGATCTGCCTTTGAATATTGAAAGAAAATCTTGAAGGTATAACCTAGCCTATATGTCATTTAGACATGGCCTAGATGGCAAAACCTTTTTAAGATTTAAACCCTTGTTAACATCTGAAAACATGTTAGCACTCCTGGCAAATGTGATTCGATAAAATCACACAAGTCATCCTTATATTGGATTCTTCCAATTTCTTATCTAGCCTAGTGATTTAGAAATCATGGCTCAAATCATCAGATAAGATGATCATATCATAAACATCCCTTAGTGATTAAATGCCTACGGGCTATATCTACTGTCCTAAAAGACAAAAGACAGTTGTAGTCTTTGACTCTCTGTCAAGAAAGGTAATGAACTGTGTTCAAACCTTAATGCCTCGATCTTATAAGGTCATGGCTTATAAATTCAAGACTGTCCTCGTGACAAGGCCTTTTGTGCCATCTCAATATCCTTAATAGTTTATAACTGGGATAAAATATAATAAAAAATTAAATAAATTGAATTAACCAATATGGCTTAAAATTTCCATGGTTAATGAATTTCCATAAGTGACAATTCCATAATAGACTTCTGAATAAATCATTGTCAATATTTATGTAGCAATTAAACTACATGGCTGGATCAGATGAGGTTAACAGCCACCCGAGGGAGAATAATGACACTACCAGAGTTAATATAGCTGGTGCAGAACTACAGGCATTAATAGATAATGCCTTTACTCGAGCTTTTGACAGACAGTATAATGAATCAAGTGGTATATGCACCAAGACCCAGTTTGTACCTCATACAAAACCACCTTCCCAAAGGCCTGTATCTCATAAGGACGATTCTCATCACTCATCGAATCAGAGGAGTGTTCCGTCTAGACAGGTTGTGCTTAATCAAGAGCCACGTGTTAAAACCTGTTCATATAAATATTTTGTCTCCTGCAAGCCCAGAGACTTCACAGGAGAAAAGGGAGCCATCAATTGCATGACGTGGCTCGATGAGATGGACACCGGTGTTGATATTAGTGGATGTGCAGAGCAAGACATTGTGAAGTTTGTTTCACAATCTTTTAAAGGAGAAGCTCTAGCTTGGTGGAGGTCACTAATCCAAGCTACAAGGAAGATCCCTTTGTACAACTTGACTTGGGATCAGTTTGTTGCTCTTATCAAAGAAAATTTATGTCCTCAACATGAAGTTGAGAAAATTGAGACTGATTTCTTGACATTGGTCATGAAGAACTTAGATTGTTAGGCATATCTTACAAGTTTCAATGCCATGTCTTGATTGGTTCCTTACTTGATCACACCGGAACCGAAGCGTATAGCTCGTTTTATTGGGGGTCTAGCCCCACAAATCAAGGCAAGTGTGAAAGCATCAAGACCTACTACGTTCAGGTCAGCGGCAGATCTGTCACTATCTCTCACACTTGACGTGGTCAGAAACAAGGCTGCCAAAGCTTCTAATGATGGAAAGCGTAAAAGGGAGGATGAGAATTCTCATCGCTCCGATAAGAAGAAAAAGGGGAACTCTGATCATAAGAAGAGTTCCGGGTTTAAGAAGGACAACCAGCAGTCAGGTGAAAAGACCAGGTGCAAAACCTGTAGGAAATACCACCTCGGGAAATGCAGACTTGAATCTCAGCCTCTACCTTGTGGGATCTGCAAGTCTAAGGAACATAAAACCTTGGATTGCAAGAAGTTGAAAGATGCAACCTGTTATGGTTGCAACGAGAAGGGGCATATCAAGACTAACTGCCCTAAGAATCAAAAGAAGCCTGAAGAGGCCAAGAAAACAAACGCGTGAGTCTTCCAGATGAACACCCATGAGGTAGTACAGAATGATAACATCATAACAGGTACCTTTCCTTATCAATGATGTTTATGCGGGAATTCGTTTGATTATGGCGCAGAAAAGTCTATTGTGGACAATAAATGTTGTAAGCTGTTGTATCCGCCTGTTAGGACTTTAGACATATAACGCGAGGTAGAATTGGCCGATGATACTTTAGAGACTGCTTCAACAATCTTAGATGGATGCTTTATATCCATTAGGAATCACTCTTCTCAAATATCCTTATGGCGAGCTTCCAAGCCATCCAAAATCATCAATATGTTAAAGACAGATGTGACATTTTAATCCCCTGTCAAAAAGGTAATGGACTAGGTCCAAACCTTAAATGCCATTGACGGTCTTTTTATGGCCTAGGCTATATATAATGGATATATATATATATATATATATATTTAAATAACATTTATTAAGAATGTTCGTACTATATTAGCCTGTATGGTTTAATGATACCATGGTCAGTTAGGTCATCAGGATGATGAATAGCGGTTGTTGGATTGCAACTAAGTAATTGTTTCATTTGGTGTTAGGAACCAAATCTCGAGTATGACAAACTCGGATAAGACAACCGTCAATCGCGCCATTGATGATGCGACACATGCTAATGATGCTACAATTATGAACCTCAAAATTAACAAAGATGTTCTCCAAGCTATGATAGACGCAACTGTTGGAAAAGCTGTGAGGAAGGTCGTGAAAAAGTTCAAAGAGCCCAATGCTACTTGCTCCAAATCCCATTTAAGACTACACTCCCTTACTCACGAGAAGGATCTTGTTCATGCCTCGGATGCCAAGAATGAACTAAAAAGGAAAAGGGCGGAAGATAACTCCCAGACTTCTAAGAAAAAGGGTAAGCTTGAGTTCAAAGAACAAACAAAAGTCCAACAAGAAACCTGTATGCAAGACCTGCAAGAAGCACCATCTAGGAAAGTGCAGGTTCGAATCAAAATCCCAATCGCAGCCTAGGGCTTGTGGGATCTGCAAATCAAGAGAGCATAAAACGTTGGATTGCAAGGACATATAGAATGCAGTCTGTTTCGGCTGTGGTGAGAAAGGCCACATCAAGACCACATGCCCTACATCTGTCAAGGGAGGTACGGCTAAGGATATAATGCCTAAGAATGAAAGCGCTTAAACTCTCCTGATGGATGCCAGAGGTAGTTCATATCAATACTGACATCAGGTACATTCTTTAACATTCATTGGTAATATAAGTGCTAAGAGTTCTGTTTTGATTCGGATACCAATAAATCCTTCATAAATTGTAAGTATAGCAAACTTTTAAAATGTTCCATAAGAACCCTAGAGATTAAGTGTAAGGTAAAACTTACAGACGAAAATCATAGGAACCATTTCTTCTGTTCCTGTTTGAAATCTTCAGTCATAAAATTCTAAGAGTACTCTCTCTCCAAATGGAGTACATCGGTATATGTTAGTTTGATATCTCTTTGATTTCTATCAATTGCTAATACCAGACTTTATGATGAAAGTGCCATATGAGGATTGGTGTATCTTAATATGTTCCATAGATTGCTTCCATGCCTGATCAATATGGAGGTTTAATGCATGGAACCACTGAGATATTCCAATGGTCATATTGTACTAGAGTCATCTAATGGTATTCAAAGAAAATATCCAGAAGGGAAATCTCCAAATAAGTGTCACTGAGTAAGGTATCCATGGATTTGTAAAGTAAATGTGTCACTTATCTGACACAGGCAATGATAGATGAACCGAAGTTTGAGATTTTGAATATCTCTGTAATCTCCTTGTGTCTAGATTATCTTCTACAAAGACTACCCTGTTTACCTCCTGAGACAAGTAGAGTTAAGAATAATACCTCGCTTAGAGTTGCATCTATTGGAAAGCCCCATATCGGTTAGTACCCCACGGAATGGGATAACTAAGAATCAATCAGAAAAGCTTCTAGAGAGGATTTCATAAAAGCCTAAATCATAATTCTGGGAGCTCCGATATTATTAATTAGGAAAGACGGTTCATTATGCTTATGCATTGATTACCGCAACCCTAATTAGGCAACAATTAAGAATCGCCATCAGCTGCCCAGGATCGTCGATTTGTTCGACTAACCGTAAGGATTAGCTATTCCTTAAGATTGGTTTTAAGCTGTAGTTGGAATAACCATCTCACCTTAAATAAGCTATTCTATAACTAATAGTCGATATATAAGTATCAAGGCTGCTCCTTTGGAGACCTTGTATAGATGAAATGTCAAACATCCGTTTGATGGACGAGACTTTGGTAAGTCCAATTATCAGGATCTGAAATTACCTTGGAAACAACGAATAAGATTATACGAATTCGTAGTCATCTGAAAGTTGCCAGTAATCGGCGGAAAAAATCAAGGATTAAGGAAAGTCGCAACCCTCTTAAGTTCTTGTTAAGGAATAAGATTCAACAGAAAGTATCACCCTGGAAGGGTGTGCTGAAAATTTAATACAACGGTCCAGTTAAGCTCTGATATATAGAATCATTCAAGGAAATCGAATATATCAAGATTGGTAACCTATAAGCTAAAACTTACCTGAGGAGCTTGATGGAAATCAATGTATTCCTCACTTGTGATTTAAAGATATGGATAGACAATAAGTCAAGAGCATTGTCACATAATGATGTGTGGATTAATAAAAACTTATAGTTGATGGTGAAATCAACATCGATTGTGGATCGACAGGATTAGAAGCTCTAAAAGAATACATGTACCTATTATAAATGTCATCTTGAGTGCTTGGAGAGGCTCCAGATATGCTGTGGGAGATTAAGCCCATTATAAGACAAAAAGTACTTCCATCTTTTGAGTAAATCTTGAGGTCGAGATTTCTTTTAAGGGGGTGAGGATGCAACACCTCATAAAAATCACGTCCAATGATGTATTGACACGTGTAATAAACCCTAATAAAGTCAAACGTTGAATTTAAGGGACTAATTTTTCGAAAAATTGAAAACTTTGAATGCGAAAGGACTAAAAGTGTGAACGTGCTTAGTATAAGCCTTCAAATGACGTTACACGGTGTTCCTATTCACATATGAGCCATTTGTTGATCAAGAGTAGCCGTTTGCGTAATTAATTGAAAGTTTGCGCGATGAAGGGTTAAAAGCGTCAACATGTTAATTCTTACTCCGAGTGACCTTTTAACAAACCGAGAGCTTCATGATGGTTGATTATACTCTCAGGGATGCTAAATATTGGCCGTCTAAGGTTTTTATGCCTTTAAGTGACGTTACACGCAACTTTGCAAGTTTAAGGGGTTCAAAGCGTCAATATGTTTAATTATACCTCTGAATGACCTTTTTACGAACCTGAAGCATCATGATGTTTAATAATTCTCCCAAGAATGCCTAATATGGATTAGATAAGGCTTCGATGCTATTAAACGATGATATGCGCAAGTTTGCGCATTAGAGGGACTATTTGCGTCAAACTGCAAAAGTCTACCGATTCGTATGCTATCGAACCTTCCGGAATATGATCATAAGTTAAACATGCCCTATATATCCTTTATATAGCTTAGAAATAGGCTTTGAGGTGTTTGGTGCGCAAAATAAAACTTATTTGATCAACAGGGACTAAAAGCGTCAAAAAGTGCATAAGTTTGCATTTTCGCGCGTATCTTACGTTCTGAATATATCCGGACATCCAAAAATTTATGTAATCATTAAAATAATTTATTTTAGTGTTTGTCTTGATAAAATTCCATTCGTCGTGTAATTTGGATCGTTTTTCGCGTCCGTTCGTGTTTCGTCGTAATTAGCCGAACAACATGACCTTACGCCCAAACGAACCGACATCCGAGATATTTTTGAGCATGTTTTATGTTCCCTATGTTTAGGCATCATTGTAGAGCCTTGAAATGAGGTTAATGGGCCTTAAACGTGTCAGAAAAGGGCCTTTTAAGCATGCAGGGACTGTTTCTGTAACTTTGCTAAACTTTGGCTGATCTGGCTAGTCATGGCGGGCCGCGTAAGACTCTTCCTGAGTCTACATGGGGCGCGTAAGCCCATCAGAACTGCAAAAACCAGTTTTTCATAAACAACAGCTGGTTTCTGGTTTGTGTGCTTGGTTTCTTCAGTCTAGGGGCTTGTTTTGGGCACCCATAGATTACCAAAACAGTGGGTGGTACTTGTACGATCCAGATTGAAGCACGGGTTACGAGAAAGATCCTAACGGTTCTCAAAATCCTATATATACCCACTTGTTTTGGCTTTCATTTCACTTCATTCCATTTCTGCTCTTGCTCTCTGATTTTGAGAGGATCCTGACCAACTTGGGAACCTCCTTCCGTCCTAAGGACCACTTGTAAGTGTTCCTTTCATGCTTAGTTAAGTTGTTTGGCTCTTAAAGTCGAAAAGTCAATCGTTCACGATAAACGCTTTGACTTTTAAACGGTCGAGCCATTGTTCGCAACGAACATGGCTACGTGATCGTAATTAGGTAGGTATTAAACCCTCAAAAGGGCACCTCCTAATTACCACATTTTCTTAGTTAATTGTCGGGTCAAAGTAATTAAAATAAAAGTCAAACGAGTCGGTTTTTAAATAAAATTCATAACTAATGATGTAAACGCAATAAAATCAGTTTTGTCACTTTAATAACTTGGTAAATATTAATTGAACATGTCTAGGCATGTACAACCCGACAATTCTGAGTTTAGGCTCGGTTCGGAACCGAAAGTCGCAAAAGTAGACTTTTGCTTTGAATTTCAGTTCTGACCCGATTTTAGTTTTGATATGCCTTATGATTCCTTTATGACCGTATTATATGTTAATATAACCCTCCAAGGTTATACAACATGGTTCCATAGAAATCCTAGTTAATTGCATGTTTCCTTTAAATGCTTAAAAGTTGACCATTATGCCCTTATGATATTAAAACGAGATTTTTGATAATGTGAGAGGACAAAAACCTTTATTACTGATATTTAAATATGTCCTAGAAGTTTGACATCAGTTTGTGGTCTAAAATAGAAGTTATATGCGATATCGTAAAATGAAAGTTTTTTATTAATTAAACGACATCTTTGGCATAAAACCCATTCAAACCCAATTTTTGTCACCAAGCTTTATACCTACTGATATAATATAATATTTAGGGATTTTTGGAAATTTTTATTTAAATTTTAAACTAATCATAACATAGAGTTCTTGAATAGACTCGGTAATTGACGATAATGCCCTTTTTGCTAATAAAAATGAGTTTTACACATCCTTTACATATCAAACCTTTTTCAACTGATTTTATATATTGAATAAGTTATTTTAAACAGTAAAGGCTGATCAAAATCTCAGATTTCCTTAAACAACCCGAATATCGTCAAATACCGACTTTTATGCGATTTAGGCGCATAGTATGGTTTAAAACCATATTTGGCACCTAAGGCTTGTTACCTGCTGATGTTATGAATAAATTTTTATGCTTAAACAGTAATTAAAAGTTTTGAACTTAGACTTCCAAATTTGGCTCTTTTAAAATATGTGAAATGACCAAAATGCCCCTACGGTGCATAGTTTGGCCATAAATAATAAATTTCACATATATATGATATCCTACTGATATAACTTATTAAAATAAATATTTTTACTGATTATTTTAGACCAGAACCTCAGATTACTATTTAACCTCTTTTATAACCTTTAAAATGACCAAAATACTCCTACGGGGCTTAAATTGATTTTAAATCCGTTTTGGGCATAATGGAAGGTATCCTACTGATATCACAACATATTTAAGGCATATCAACTTGTGAAACATGTTCATGACTCTTTTGGTTACCCGTTATGCATTTTTCGCGTTCGGTACGGTTTATGTAACTACTTTGCATAAATTAACCGAAACGGGTCAAACCTTATCATTTTTACTTCAAAATCCATAATATGTTTAGTTTACCCATCTTATACAAGTCTTCATACTTGTCGGGTCTAAATCACATTCTAATTCGGTCTTCGCTCAATCTTGCGTTTCGAACCGTAAACCTTTCCTTAACACTAACCGGTCTAAGTTACAACTTAAATAAGACCCGTTAGGATTCTAATAGGTTAATAAAACCGTCGTTCCAGATTGAGAGCCCCAGTAGAGGTACTTGTGCTTGCTGATTTAAATATACGGCTGAGAATAAAATTACGTTTTAGCTCAGGTAAATACTTTTAACTTATTTTCCCTATACGGGCTTGGGATACGGTATTATAATAATACCACTTGGTCAGGTATTGAATGTTTAATCGATTAGTCGTTAAATTACTAAGGTAACCCGTTTTAATCTGTCTTGTTTGAAACAAAGCCTTTGGGGGTTAACGACCATGTCCCGGATATCCTTGACATCATTTATTAAGAAATAGCCACGTCTTAAGCACGGGGTGTAGGCATACACCTGACAGTTGCGTAGGAAAAACGGTATCTCACTCTCTTGTGGGCCTATACTTGTGGTATGTCTGTTATAACGAACATATAAATCTGTATAGAAGATTATTTTTATATAATTGTCCCAAGTTATAAAAGGATATTTGTGACTTGTGCATTTAAATCAATTTTCATAAATGTTTTCAAAGGAGTCAGTTAATTGTATTTACCAGTGTATACTGACGTATTTTCCAAAAAGATTAAGTGACAGGTATTGTACGTAATTGGCTGGGAGCTCAGGGCGTTAATAAGGAATCTTGCAAGTTCTAAACGTCTAAAGTCTATTGAACAGCGTTTATTTTTCTCTTTTAAAGATCCGCCTGTGGATCCATATACAACCATTGTGTAATACTTTATTATGCTTTCGAATCGATTTGTATTATTATTACTTTAGAGTTCCGCTGTGCATTGAACTGTGATTATTTGACTACGATGATATCAACTACGTCACGATACTCCCCACCGGGCCCACTGGTAATACGTGGAATATCGGGGTGTGACATCTTTCCATCCTCGTACATTTTCTTATCAGCATCCTGCATATTAACGTAGGCCGTGACACGTTGTCTGCCCTCAAAGTCGTGTGTTGGGTTCGGGTACCCATCTTGAATATAAATCCACATCCGTGTGTCCTGATTTTCTATGAACGACTGAAATCTATCTTTCCATGTAAGATAGTTCTCAACCTTCATCATCTTTGGCGGTTTGTTTGTTGTGCCAACCTCATGCTCCATCCTCAACAACTCGTTCAAATTTGGCATGCCCAGCATTTCTACCAATCCGGCTCGCTAAAAACGTTTAAAAACAGACCGAAAACAGTTTTTACCAAATTGTACCATTAGAATCGTCTTGGAAAAAAGAATCCAATGATATATAATGTCCAAAACGTTTTTTTGGGATTTTCGTGCCTTTTTGTCCTAAAAATCAACCGAGTCTAACCGTGCAGTCGGTTTGCTTAGATTGTTTACGGATCGTTTTTTATTCACAAAAACGTTAAATACTCTATACGTAGCTTAATACTCCACCTTTTTTAAATACTCTAACAAATACGCTGCTTAGCCGATTCGTCCTAGTTAATTACACAGGTTCAATAGAGCTGGTTCAAATGCACTTGTTCTGAGAGTGCGTGTTTGGATCGATTCCGATGTTTCGTTGATTGCGTAGATCTCGTATCTTGTGCGGAATCCAAGTACGAGAGTGGATTGAACAAGAACAAGTAATTATAATATGATTTCTATTGATTATGTAACAGTACAAACCTACGAAATCACTTGGGCAGAGCTTCGCTACTCAAGTCCACAAAGTTACAAATGAACAAGACAACACAAGTATTTATACTAATCCTCCATTTGCGCATACTGATAATCACGGATGAACAAGTTAGGCGCGGATCAGCTTGGCGCAGATGGACTCCAAATGCACGAACTGACTTGAACACCAAACCCTAATTCCACGCATATTTCTTGATTCGTGCGGACCTACGTATATCTTGGTCCATGCGGATTGACCTTGTTTATACATGATCTTTATACTTTGAATCCCATCTTGTTCCATTTGGTAGCTACGATACATAATTGACGGAAGCGATAGACATATGCACTCACATGTTCAAATGCGCTGGTCAAATACGTTGGCCAAATACGTTGCCTAGTCAAATTCGCTGGTACAAATACGCTGAGATTAATTATGCCGGCTGATCAATTCACTATTACGACGACTAGTAAAGTCGCCAATCACCGTGATAATGTCGCAGAGGACTATTAACACAACTACCAAAGTCGCGTTTTGATTTAAATACGTCGGACACAATTACACGGGTACTGATAAAAACGCTGGTCAGTCAGTAAATACACCGGAGCAAACTTGTTCAGCAAGTCAGTCAGCAAATCCGCCGAAAAATCCTGAAAGTCCAATCTTTTCAAAATTTGAAAAGATTCTCCAAATCCTTTTAACACTTTCCTGCAGAATCGACAAAGCAAATTATCAGCAATTTTCAAGAAAACTGAAGAACAGAATGAAGAACACGAAGAACAAATTTTCAAATTTTTCTTCAAAATCTTCAAGTTTCCTGCAACAAAAACACTAAAAACGCAGAATTTAAGTATGCTGAAAATCAAACAACCTTTTTATTTAAAACAGCCTTCGAAATCCTCTGTAAAACAACCTTCGAAAATCAGCAAAACTGTCCGAAAATCCACCCTTTTCTACAGACACAATTCTGAACTGAGCCAATCAAGAGACCTAACGCTCTGATACCAATTGAAGGTCCCCTAATCTGTATGGATCTTCACAAAATCGTCGATCTAACCTAGAGTGCGGAATCCTCTAGATCAGATTTACACAGAAATGAGTAGAAACAGAATACCAATAAACCCGGTCTTTATTGATTATCTATCACAACAATTACAATCAATCTAGATCACACCAAATTCGTCCAAACCTTTGTCTTTTACGAATTCTCTCTAAACTCTATCTGAAGTGACTAACTGAGCAACCTAAACCAGTAAACCCTAATGCAAAGCTATGTATTTATAGCACAAGTTTGCAACATGGGCTAGGTCAAACCTCATGGGCTGCGAATTGGTCTAAGCCCAATTCGCCTACCACCACCCTTATGTGTGGGTTGGTTAGTCCAATCACTACAATTAACTATTACAAAGCCAAACTCGCTAATCGTTTATCGTTTTACTAATTATAAGATATCTAAAGACCAAGTCTAAAAGCTTTTGTCACAAATATGCACCAACATTTATAAAAAAATCCCCTCGGCGCTTTTTGTTTTGTTTTGTTTTTTTTTTTTTTTTGTTACAAAATGTTCGATAACATGTATCTTACGTTCCTTAATTTTTTTAGAAAAAAAAATTATTACATAAGGTTTTATTAAGTTTTCTTAACTCAAGTAGGTTTTCTTTCTATCCCTCTGATATATATATATATATATATATATATATATATATATATATATATATATATATATATATATATATATATATAGGGGAAGGTTCAAATGAAAACCACTAGTTAACGCGAAAACTCGAAAACTAATTAAAAAAAGCCAAAAAAACATGCAAAAAAATTTTTTTTTTAAAAATTTTTTTTTTCAATCAAATTTTCGCAGGTTTTTTTATTAAAAAAAAAAAAATTTCAAAAAAAAAAAAAAAAAAATTTTTTGTGTAGTGCACATGTGTCTGTGTACTACACATGTGTATTATTACACATGTGCACTACACAAATTTTTTTTTTTTTTTTTTTTTTGAAAAAAAGTTTTTTTTTATATATAAAAACTAGCGATTTTTATTAAAAAAATTGAAAAAAAAAAAAAAAATTTTTGTGTGTTTTTTAGGCTTTTTTTAGTTAGTTTTCGAGTTTTCGCGTTAAAAGTGGTTTTCATTTGAACCATCCCCTATATATATATATATATATATATATATATATATATATATAGGATTAGGATCATTAGTGAACAACTTCCTGAGAGTGAACTGAGTGAACTAATGTTGGCACTTGATCATTTTTTAGATTAAAAGGGTAAGATTGACATTAGGCAAGTACTTTTAATTAAAATCTTTTAATTTTCTCCTCTCTTAACTCTATCTCTCTCTCTCATTTTTAATTTTTTCTCTATTATTTTAATTATAAGAGATTGAACGGTTAATGTTATTTTTTTAAATAAACTGTTATGTTCCTTTTAAAATTAAATATTAAACCTAATTAAATTATGATTTTTAACATATACGTATACAGGTCAGTATATACAAGACTTATACACTTGTGTATTACTACATCTTGTTTTCACGGGTTAGTATAAACCAGATTTATACACTTGTGTATTATTCAAGTACATATGTGTATACGGGTCGGTATATACCAGACGTATACACCTGTGTATTATTCATGTACATAGTATATACATGTCGATATATACCAGACTTATACACTTTTGTATTACTACATATTGTTTCCACTATACATCTTTTCATCAAACATTGATTTAATACATATATGTATAGAGAATGTAATTAAATATTTTTAATTGTGTTCTAGCTGGAAGAATATTTGATAATGTTTGTATTTTTTTTAAATTATGAAATATTAAGTTAGGTAATATGTGAGAGAAAAAAAAAATAGAAAATGTAACTAAATATTCTTTTAATTGGAAAGAGAAATTAGGAGAGAGAAAAAATTAATTAATTAAATGAAGATAGAAATATACAATTATACCTTTGTGTCTATTAAAATACTTGTAATTTATAAAAAATAATTACAATCTTGCCATTAAAGAAAAAATCTAGATCTACAAAATCAATGGTCAGGATAAGTTCATTTTATTCACAAATAAATCATTGTTCACTCGTGAACCCTACCCTATATATATATATATATAGGGGGCTGCTAGAATGAGAACCACCCCGAGTTGTAAGAACCGCGAGAACTACACCCCACCGAGCGCCGTTCGCCATGATTTTTTTTTACAAGCAGATGTGTGTATTATAAACACAGCCGTAAAAAATCATGGCGAACGGCGCTCCATGGGGTGTAGTTTTTTACACCACAAGTTTGGTGTTTTTTAATTTTTTTTCTTTTTTCTTTTTTTTCACCAAACTTGTGGTGTAAAAAACTACACCCCACGGAGCGCCGTTCACCATGATTTTTTACGGCTGTGTTTATAATATACACATCTACTTGTAAAAAAAAAATCATAGCGACGGCGCTCCGTGGGGTGTAGTTCTCGCGGTTCTTACAACTCGAGGTGGTTCTCATTCTAGCGGCTCCCTATATATATATATATATGTATATATATATATATATGATGACGAATATTCAACAAACTTAGACGCATGGCGGTTAGAGTGCTAACCACACAGCGTCATCCCCAAGAATCCTAAAAAACTTTGGATTTCAAACAAGTAGTGAAAATCAGGCCTTATTATACATATATCTATATATATATATATATATCTATATATATATAGGGTTAGGATTTAGAGAAAACGGGGGAAAGTGTGAGGACGGTGAGAACGCTTATGGATCGTCAGATCAAAACAATCCGTGGACAAGATTGCGCGGTGGCGTTTTCGTAAATAACATCAATTTTATTATGTGGGACGCGCTTCATTAAGGGTAAAGCAGGGGCTTAGGTTCATGGAAGAATTGCATAACACCACTTGTTTGAACATAGAAATCGACTCAAAATTGGCGTTAATGCAAGACATGTTCAAATGGAGGCTTCAGAATCTTCAGGAACAAGAAGCCGATGAAGGTGAAGGTGATGACATGGATGAAGATCCCGATGAAGACTCCGAGGAAGAAGATGACGCTAGTGATGGATACTTTTCGGATAAAGTACCTTCTGACGAAGGGTTTTAATTTTTTTTCTTCTGTGTAATCTCCTTTTTTGAAGATAATTAAATTATATATTTCTCTATTTATTTTCAAACGCCAAAAAAAACTACAAAAGGTTATTGCTTACAAAACGCCAGAAATAACAAAAAATATTTTTCCTGCTTAATTTTTATTTTCTCCGTTATTGTATTTTCTCATCTTGTTCTGCATAACGCCATTTATGTAACACTCGTCTTAGTTTCTATTAATTTAGTCATAAAATGCGGGATTTTTTAAAAAAAATGCATATTTAGCAAAAACTTAGCTAAATATAGTTAGATGTACATAGAGTAGCAAGTCACATAAACAACCATCTAAGATTTAACATAATTACAACTACTGAGTTTACAAAAACGTTATTTGTTTTTGACAAGTTTAGAAAAGTGCGGAAGCTTGAAAAATAATGTTCGGTTCTTGATTTCATGCTTGATCGGCATCCGTAGCTAACGAGTAACACCTGAGGTCAAAACCACATAACTAATTAGTTTTGACAATGTTAGTTGAGCTTAAACAAGTCCCAAATAAATAAACATAACAAAAATCAACAAAATTCCGGTTTTAGTCCGTCGCGCCACGCGCCAGACTTGGTCCGATCCTTCGCGTGGCGTGGGAGGCCCCGCGTGTCGCGCCAGTCCCCTATGCCCCCGTCGTGTGGCGCGGGGGAATACGTTTTCTAGTTGGTCCAGTTTCTGGACCTGCATTTTGCCCAGCTCCGAAATTTTCACAAAATCTAACTTTAAACAATCATAACTTTTGACTCGGTTATCCGTTTTAGTCCATTCTTTTTCCTATGAGTCCGTAATTAAATCACGGAGCCAACCATGTAAATTTCATATTATGAAAACCGAATTACGAACAAATGGTTCACAAAATCCTTGTTTCAATTGTTCGACCCATTAGCTATATGTGCATAACACCAATTTTCCGTTCTAAAACTTTTTAGACGTAATTACCCAAGTCCCCGGGCTTGTAAATCTTAGCGTATTCGCGCCATTCCATGGCTTTACGCTCACATTAGAATATCATGCTTGTTTCTCTAATTTCAAGCAAACCGCTTCAAGCGGTATTTACAATTGACTTCTATCGTCTGACCCGATATCTCGGATTCGTAAACTTAAATTAGCATAACCAATTCATTGACGTATTATTATTCAACGCTAACGCAATATGAGACTCTTAAGTCTCTTTACACATGATTATTTCAAGAGCGTAATTTCTACCCATTTGATTGTCGAGTGAAAACCATCACTTTGATGACAAGCCAAACCACTTCTAACCTATATTATTGACCCGTTTGATTGTCGAGTGAGCTTCGCCACTTCAATGACATATCAAACGCGCATATTACACTACAACGCTAACGAAATAAGAGACTCTCAAGTCTCTTCACACAGGATTATTTCAAAAATATAATTTTGACCCGTTTGGTTGTCAAGTGATAACCATCACTTCGGTGACAAGCCAAACTATTGCTAACCATTATATTGACCCGTTTGATTGTCGAGTGAGCTTCGCCACTTCAATGACATATCAAACGTGTATATTACACTATAATACCATTTTTGGCCTACCTGTTAAACATGTATGCGTAATGTAACGGGACTAAAGTCACGTACCTTTAGAGCACACCCTTCAAACGCGTATCTCCTCCGGCGTGTCCACTTGACGATCCGGATTCTTTGCCTAAAGAGTTCAATTCACAATAAGTTTAGAACTCTTTCATAAGCTTTAACGCATAATTTTCTATAAAAAATCAAATCTGCGTTTTTACCCAACTTTTAACATTCTAATCCTCACTTAGGCGTTTCATCAAACGCCTAGCGGGTTAGATTTTTACATCATCAAAACCAAGTTCATGACTTGTAATTATCATCTAAATTAACTTAAATTAGACAATTCTACACATGTCTTATCATCAATATTTCTGAAATTACCCTTAAATTCAGATTATGCTAGAACAAGATCATAATTCTAGGGTTTATCAAGTTTTCTTCAAGCTCATTAATCACCTACAATGGTGATTATGAACCCTATAATTATCATGCAATCTTTTAACAAGAATTCACCTAGGGTTTATCCCTAGACATCATATCACTTCTAATTTCATCAATACAACACAAAATCAAGCTTAACATTCGATTTCTATCATATGCTAGGAATTTGAGTTGAATCAAAACGACCAAATTGGGCATACCTTATGATCCCTTTGACGAAATGATCACGAATCTATGTTCAGATTTCGTTTTTGATATGATTTGAGCCTTCAATTTGTGAGTTTAGTGAGTGTTAGGGTTTTGAGGGGTGTTGGTCGCCCTGCTCTGATCTTGATCGATCCAGACACATCTGAGGATGTGTTTGGAATTTATTTTATTAAGTTTTTAATAATATAAGTTTCCATTTTGACACTTTTGGTCCCCCAATTAAAACCATGAAATCTCTAAGTGTTTTAACTCACGTTTCTTTGTTATAACAAGGTTTATGACTAACTAGGTTATTTATCCTAGTTAGCTTATTCTTGTTTATTTTACACTTTATAATTCTTAATATAAAGTTTTATATATTCGAGGTGTTACAAGTCCACCCCCCTTAAAAGGGGTTTCGTCCTCGAAACCAGGATACGTACCGAAAAGAGTAGGATAGAGGCATCTCATCTCTTCCTCGGACTCCCATGTGGTATCCGAGCCTTTCCTATGCTCCCATTTGACTTTTACTTGGTCAATCTTTTTGTTTCTCAAACTCTTCACTATACGATCTAAAATCGCAATTGGCTTTACTGCATAGTTGAGACTGTTATACACCTCGATGTCATCGTAGTGGATATGAGCAGTTTCGTCGGCTAGACATTTTCGGAGATGTGACACATGGAATGTGCTATGTATCCCACTCAATTCCTCAGGCAGTTCGAGACGGTATGCTACTTTACCAACCCGTTCGATGATTCTGAATGGCCCAAAAATCATGGGCTCAACTTTCCTCTTTTTCTAAACCGAATTATTCCTTCCCACGGCGATACTTTCAACATTACCTTATCGCCCACTTGAAATTCAATCGGCCTCCTTCGTTTATCCGCATACGACTTCTGTCGATCCTGAGCTGCTTTTAAGCGAGTTCGGACCAAGTCGATTTTCTCATTCGTAGTTCGGATTATATCAGTATGTGCTAGTTCACGTGGACCCACTTCTCCCCAACACACCGGGGTTCGGCACTTTCTACCATAGAGCATCTCTTACGGGGCCATTCCAATGCTCGCGTGATAGCTGTTGTTATATGAAAATTCGACCAAGGGTAGATAGACATCCCAACTACCCCCAAAATCGATAATGCAAGCCCGCAACATATCTTCCAACGTTTGTATTGTTCTTTCACTTTGCCCATCCGTTTGTGGATGGTAGGCGGTGCTAACGAACAGTTTAGTTCCCATTTGTTCTTGGAATTTGTGCCAAAAGTTCGAAGTAAACCGAGTATCTCTGTCGGACACAATAGATATCGGTACCCCGTGACGCGCCACGATTTCATTGGTATACACCTCCGACATCTTTTCGGAAGTGTAAGTCTCACGAATTGGAATGAAGTGAGCACTTTTCGTCAATATATCCACGACAACCCATATAGCATCAAAACCGCGATTGGTTTTGGGCAGTTTGGTCAGCAAGTCCATTGTGATTTGTTCCCATTTCCAAACTGGAATGTCCAATGGTTGCAGCTTACCATATGGATTCTGGTGCTCTGCTTTGACTTGCAAACAGGTCAGACACCCCTCTACATACTTCACAATATCTCTTTTCATTCCGGGCCACCAATAGTTTTGTTTTAAATCGTTATACATCTTGGTTGCCCCCGGGTGGATAGAATAACGGGATTTATTGGCCTCGTCAAGTAGGAGCGCCTTGGCTCCACACGAATTTGGAACCCATATTCTCCCAAATCAAGTTTTCAACCCTTGGTTACCATCGGCCAAGCCCTTCAATTGGCCAACTATTCTTTCCTTTTTCACATTTTCTTCCTTCATCGCTTCAACTTGAGATTTCCGAATTTGTTCAAGCAAACCCGATGTCACGATTAGTTGCATTGGTCGCACCCGAATGGGCGTAATCTGCCTTTCGGCTCAATGCATCAGCCACCACATTAGCCTTCCCCGGGTGGTAATGTATGTCACAATCAAAATCCTTGACATTCTCTAACCACCGCCTCTGTCTCATGTTTAATTCTTTTTGATCGAAGAAATATTTCAAGCTTTTATAGTCGGTAAAGATAGTGCATTTTACCCCATACAAATAATGCCTCCATATCTTTAAGGCAAAGACCACCGCTGCCAATTCGAGGTCGTGTGTAGGATAATTCTTTTCATGAGTCTTTAGCTGCCTCGAGGCACAGTCTATAACCTTTCCCCATTGCATCAAAACGCAGCCAAGCCCCGAATGTGATGCATCCGAGTAAACTACCATATCATCAATTCCATCCGGTAATGCCAATACCAGTGCATGGGTCAGTTTTTCCTTAAGCGTTTGGAACGCCTTTTCTTGATCTTCGCTCCAAATAAACTTTTCATCCTTACGGGTTAGTTTGGTTAACGGCATAGCAATCTTGGAGAAATCTTGTATGAATCTCCGATAATAACCCGCAAGTCCCAAGAAACTTCTGATTTCCGAAGGATTCTTCGGTGGATTCCATCTCGCCACGGCTTCTATTTTTGACGGGTCTACTAGCACCCCATTCGCACTAATGATGTGCCCAAGGAACTGTACCTCTCGTAGCCAGAAAGCACATTTTGAGAATTTTGCATACAACTTTTCTCTTCTGAGCATCTCCAACACTTCGCGTAAATGACTCGCGTGTTCTGCTTCGTTCCTTGAATATACCAATATGTCATCGATGAACACTATCACTGATTTATCCAGCATCGGCTTGCAAACCCGGTTCATGAGATCCATGAACGCCGCGGGCACATTAGTTAATCCGAAGGACATCACGAGGAACTCCCCATACCGTGTACGAAAGGCCGTTTTCGGTACATCCTCCTCTTTGACTTTCAACTGATGATACCCCGATCTAAGGTCAATCTTGGAGAACCAACTTGCACCTTGTAATTGGTCAAATAAGTCGTCAATTCTTGGAAGCGGGTACCGATTTTTCACTGTGAGTTTGTTCAACTCCCGGTAATCGATACACATGCGCATGCTCCCATCCTTCTTTTTCACAAACAGCACCGGTGCGCCCCACGGAGACACACTTGGCCGAATAAACCCCTTGTCAAGCAGGTCCTGAATTTGGGACATCAATTCTTGCAATTCTGATGGCGCGAGCCGATACGGCGCCTTGGCAATAGGTTTGCGCCCGGAATCAATTCGATTCCGAACTCTACCTCCCGTTGGCGGTAGTCCCGGTAAATCTTCCGGAAATACATCGGCGTAATAACGTACCACCGGTATGTCTTCAATCTTTGGCGTTTCTTTATCCGGATCGTTTGCATATATCATGAATGCTCTGCACCCACGCCTCATGAGTTTGTAAGCTTTTAGCATTGTGCACATAACGAGATTACCCCCTTTTACGCCATAAATGGTAACGTATTTTCCACTTGGAGATTTCAATTTTATCTCCTTGCGGAAACACACCACTTTCGCATGATGTCGGGATAACCAATCCATCCCGACCACCACTTGAAATTCTCCCATCGACATCGGGATCAAGTCTATTGAATATTCTTCACCGTCAATATTCATCTTACAATCTTGGCATACATCACACACAATGAAACTTTTGTTGTCACCTATTTCTACCTCTAATGGCATAGGTAATTTTGTTATTACAAAGGAAGGATGTTGAATAAATCCATGCGAAATAAAGGATTTATTCGCACCCGTATCAAATAACACATGTGCGGGAATTGAGTTTATAGCAAATATACCTGAAACCACATCGGGTTCCTTTTTCACCTCTGTTGTTGTTAACTGGAAGGATCTAGCTTTTGCTTTTGGTGTCTCAGTATGTGTATCATTGCCTTCTTTCTTTCCAATCAACTCCGGGCACTCAGACTTCTTGTGACCTGGCTGATGACATTTGTAACACACCGACACTTTCCCCGGGCACAACGCAGCCGTGTGCCCTGTTTTCCCACAAATAGGACATGGTTTATCCTTAAATCGGCACTCACCCTTGTGCCCTTTCCCGCATACCTTGAAGCTTGGCGACCCGCTTTTTCCCTCTTGTTTCTTCGACGATTCGGTCGTGCACGCCTTTTTCATCGGGCTTGGATTAACCACCTGCGCCCTTCTTTCACCTCTTTTAATCTGTTTCTTCAATTCAATCTCCCGTTCCCGAGTAACGTTTATGATCTCGGTGAGGGTCTCATATTTTGAAGGAGTCATAAACTCCCTATACTCGGCGCTCAACATATTATAGTAATAATATATTTTCTGTTCTTCATTCGTTATCAGTTCATCACAAAACTTCATTTTATCCATGAACGTTCCCGTGATTTTGTCGATAGACTCGCCTTTGTGTCTAAGCTGCATGAATTCTTCTTTGATTTTATTAATGACTGCCTTGGGACTATGATGTTTAAGAAACGGCATCTTAAACTCATCCCATGTCATAGGCTTAGCCGCTTCACTTCCAATTTCTTTCTTCTTGTTACCCCACCAGTCTTTTGCTTGACCCCTTAACTGACTCGTACCATAAGCTACGTAGTCATCCGTATCACAGTGGGTCCTTTCAAACACTCTCTCGATATCACTTAGCCATCGTTGGCATACTATCGGGTCAACCTCCCCATTATAGATTGGCGGTTTACACGCCATGAACTCTTTGTATGAACAAGGCTTTCGTCCTCCGGGCTTTTCCGTTGCTAAATTGGTATTATCCTCCAATTTCTTGATTCTCTCATCTACCACTGATAGTACCGTATTTTGGATTTTATCGATGAAACCCGACAAACTATTTTCGATTGCCTTTCCAACCTCCTCGGCAATCACTTCTCTCATTTGGTCGGTTACTCTTGGCACTATATCATCGTTATCTCTATCCGTCATCTTTAAAACTGAAATGTTTACATTGAGCGTTAAACATTTCATCTATAACATATGTTTTATTTACTTTGTTTTGGTCAAGTTCATAACTTGCCCTACCCGTTCTAATTTAATGCACTTTCCGGGTTTGAGTGTGTTAACACACTCTTCCCGTGCACGTCGATTCATGTTTCCTTTCTATATTCAATAAATCTACTTAGAATAATTCGCTCTTACCGGATGCTTGATCAAGCTTGAACCAAACACTTTGTTAACAACCTTGAGCTCTGATTACCAACTTGTAACACTCGTCTTAGTTTCTATTAATTAAAATGCGGGATTTTTAAAACAAAATGCATATTTAGCAAAAACATAGCTAAATATAGTTAGATGTACATAGAGTAGCAAGTCACATAAACAACCATCTAAGATTTAACATAGTTACAACTACTGAGTTTACAAAAACGTTATTTGTTTTTTACAAGTTTAGAAAAGTGCGGAAGCTTCAAAAATAATGTTCGGTTCTTGATTTCACGCTTGATTAGCATCCGTAGCTAACGAGTAACACTTGAGGTCAAAACCACATAACTAATTAGTTTTGACATTGTTAGTTAAGCTTAAACAGGTCCCAAATAAATAAACATAACAAAAATCAACAAAATTCCGGTTTTAGTCCGTCGCGCCACGCGCCAGACTTGGTTCGATCCTTCGCGTGGCGCGGGAGGCCCCGCGTGTCACGCCAGTCCCCTATGCCCCCATCGCGTGGCGCGGGGGAATACGTTTTCTAGCCGGTCCAGTTTTTTGGACCTGCATTTTGCCCAACTCCGAAATTCTCACAAAATCTAACTTTAAACAATCATAACTTTTGACTCGGTTATCCGTTTTAGTCCATTCTTTTTCCTATGAGTCCGTAATAAAATCACGGAGCCAACCACGTAAATTTCATATTATGAAAACCGAATTACGAACAAATGGTTCACAAAATCCTTGTTTCAAATGTTCGACCCCTTAGCTATATGTGCATAATACCAATTTTCCGTTCTAAAACTTTTTAGACGTAATTACCCAAGTCCCCGGGCTTGTAAATCTTAGTGTATTCGCGCCATTCCATGGCTTTACTCTCACATTAGAATATCATGCTTGTTTCTCTAATTTTAAGCAAACCGCTTCAAGCGGTATTTAAAATTGACCTTTCTATCGTCTGACCCGATATCTCGGATTCTTAAACTTAAATTAGCATAACCAATTCATTGACGTATTATTATTCCACGTGGCACTTCCCTAGCCTTTAATTAAGATTGCGATCCATGTGCTCCCACGATCCGATCAAAAGTGTTAACGGAAGAAAAATAACCGCTTACGGGGTTAGCATCTTCCGTTAATATCTCATCAACGAGTTTTCCCGCCCAAACTCCCGGCTATAAATATGAGAGTAATTCAGGTATGAAATTCAAGTTACACACACTTTGTTAATACTTCTTTTTCTTCATAAACACATACTTATTCTCACGCCGGAGTTGGGTCAAGGAGAGAACCTCCGTCCTCCCCTTGACGAGACTAACGGTGTTCTGCTTTGAAGTGTTCACCAGAGAAGAAGATCTGTCCATTCGAATCGAGCGAGAGAGAACCACCCTTTTATGCAGAACCTAACCCCCTAGATAATCTGATTCCGGTCAATTATCTAGTGTTTCTTCCTCCAGGAGAAACCCTAATCTCCGGGTATGTCAGATCTCAGGGGGCATTAAATGCGGTATATACACAGCTGTGTGCACAAACTGCTCCCCAAACACAACCACGGAGACCCGTATCCCGTGCCAGGACACCATCGGCAATTCATGTTTCTCAACATGCTGGTCCATCCCGAGTTCAGATCGAAGACACGGAGGTTTACTCTAGATCTCCTTCGAGATACGAGTACACTCAGTCAGAAAATCGCCGAAGAGAATGTCGAGACGAGGCACACCCTCACCGAAGAGCATCGGTTCATACCAGGTTGGGTTCTCAACGAAACACCCACACTAGTGAATATGATTCAACTTACCGTATGAGCGAAAATGCCAACGTGTTTGGTCGACTCCAGCCAAATTACAACAAGTGTAGACCACGTGCGGTTTACAATCCAGAGGCTGAGCACAACTATGATCTGATATATCGTCCTGCTGAAGCGGCAGAGAATTCAAAGTTTATAAGTGAAATTGCTCTGGCTCCGCTAGAGAAGGAGAAGCTCCCGTCCACCGTAGGCAAATTCAATGAAATGACAGACCCCGACGATCATCTACGAGTCTTTACAAGTGCAGGCAGTAGGAGGCTGGACCCTACCAATGTGGTGCCACCTTTTCGATCAGACCCTTACTGGCGCTGCAAGAATATGGTTTGACAACTTACCCATTGGGAAAATTACGTCGTGGAAGGATTTGCGCGACAAGTTTCTAGTTCATTTCAGCCAGTAGAGGCGATCAATTCGAGACACTTCAGATGTAATGAACATTTGGCGCCACGATGATGAAAGTCTGGAGGATTTCATCACTCGCTATAATAAGGAGGTACTCGAGATCGGGGATGTGCATGAGCAGTTAATTTGCGCCCAATTCAAGTACGCAGTCAGGTGCAATGATATGATAAAGGTCCTGTCTGGGACAGAAGGACTCCCGAAGAGTTGGGAAAAAGTGATGGTGGCGGCCAAGGTTTACGTGCAAACAGAAAAAAAAATCTCACTACCATCAGGCCTCCACCACCGCATAACCGCCCCTCAGATCTGGTCTCAAGTGGTGGAAGGAAGTTTAAGAAAAATTGGCGTGATTCTGGCTCAGGGAACTATTCGTCCGAAGATGCTTGGACCGCAATCAACAAACTTACCGCGCAACGGGAAGCCAAACAGGAGAACAGGGAGAGACAGTGGACTCCCTTAACCAAAACCCCTGCGGAAGTTCTGAGCACAGAAGATTACCAGTTTAAACCTCCGCCACCCATGAAACACAAGCGTGGACAAGACCCGAGTTAGTATTGTGAATACCACAAGGACAGCGGGCATACTACAAATAACTGCATCTCTTTGCGCACCGAGATAGAAAAGGCGCTTAAAAGTGGTGAGCTCACTCACCTCCTACAAAACGTGCGCAAAGAGATTAAGCAAATCACTCGAGGCGAAGAAGGCCCGAGCAAAAAAGCAAAGAACTAAGCAGTAACTCTATGCTTCTTCTGCGGAACAAAGCGGATCCTACATTTATCAAATTTAAGTAGGAGATAGATTGTAAGTTAAGAAACATGTAATTATTTTCAATAGACTCTGTAACGGCCTCAACGCCTTATCCTGAAATAAACAACAGTTTCTATTATTCTTGTGTTTTTATTACAAAGTGCATGCAATTTCTTTTGGTAAGCGCAAAACAACATGGTAAACATAACACAAGCCTCATGAACGGTCAATGATTATATCACAAAAGACCATACGTTCACACATGAGCTTCATACCACCTTCATTCGCCTTACCTGAACAAAGTAATTGTACACATGCAAAATATTGTAACATAAAAACACATATCATACTATTTATGGCACACCAACACGCCTTCAAAAAAAAACAAACAAACATATCAAATTACACAGCAGTGTATCGTCGTTACTTGCGCGGCAACGCATTAACAAAAAATGGAACACACCCCCTTAAATAATCACACAAATTGTTCAAATGCAATTAATTACAGAAAGGAAGTCTATGATGGATCTTCGTTCTCATCTGAAAAGATTTCCTTTAGCTGCGCCACATGGTCTTCAGACTGCAAGGCGACGTTTATAAGATCCATAACGGGAAGCTGCAAGCTATTGAATTCTGTCTTTCAAGCCGCAAGGGCAGCACCAGTATTGGCACCATAAGTGGCGGATTTACTAGTATCCTAGTTAACTTTCAAAGCATTATTTACATGCTGCGAACATTCAGCATAACCCTGGGCATATCCGTCATTCCGCGCAGCAACTATCAAGTGTTCAACACTCTTATCCAGCTCTTCAGAATTTAAGACCGACTTAGCAACCTACAAAAAGAAAAAGAAAAGGCAAAATAAGGGAAAAAGCGCAAAGCATTTTCACAAGGAAAGCAACAAAAAGTTAACTTACACAAGCAATCCCACGCTCCTTCAACCATAACATATCGCTTTTCAAAGGTTGCAGCTCACTCTCTGCTGTGGCCCGCGCCGTTTCATAATTTTCTAGTTTTTTCTCAGTTTCAGTTAGGCGGCGAGAGGTCTCAGTTTTCTCAGAGAGCGCATGCTCCAGGTCTTTCTTGAATTGTTCCTGGTTAGAAAGCAAAGAAGTAAGTTCTTCTAACTCTTTATCTCTAAGAGCAAGGGTGGCGCAAGCTTGTACCTCTCGTTGTTCTCTTCGCTCCCTGCGTGAACGCCCCTCATCAAAAGCTGCCTCAGCATCAGCTTTCTCCTTTTTCAACTTTTCAACCTCCGCATCCTGTTTTTTCAATTTTTCAATCTCAGCGTTAAGATTATTGATAACATTGCAGAGCTTTGCTTGTTCAGCATTATCTTTTTCACAGATTTTCTTCCAGTTCTTGCGTTCCTCGGACAGGAGGGCAGCCTCGGCTTCCGCTTCCTCTTCCAGCCTGCAACGGACCATTCTTCAGTCTTCCGATCAGCCTCAAACTTGGCCTGATCAGCTTCCAGCTTAGCCTTCAACCGGGCGATTCGGTTTTCCTCTTCAGCAACCTTCTTCTGAGATATCTTGAAAGCGGCCCAATCTTTGTGCATACTATGCCACTCACGCACTATGCGGTGTGTAGTAGACACATGAGAGGCAGCTTCCTCAAGATAGGCATGGTAGGTCTACTCATGAGATCGGCTCTCTTGAAACTTAATCTCCCCAGGCGGAAATGTCCCTTGAAACCAATCATGACAGACACGCCAATCGGAGAAAGTGTCACCTTTCTTCAGGTTCCAAGTAGGGGCATGAATCTCGGAGGCATCCTTCTCCGAATAAGTTCGATAATAATAATCCCCCAAGGTTTCCTCTGGGTGGATAGGAGAATTCTTGCCAGCGCCAGAAAATGAGCTTTGATTTTCAGCAGAAACCTTCTCAATATTTTCGGGCACGGAACCAGAAACTTTAGAAGGGGACGCTGTAACCGGGATTTCCCCAGCAGTTTTTTCTCTCTCTAACTCATGCGTAGCAAATTCAGAGGCTTGTGGATCACTGGTACCATCCACAACCCCAGGCCCAACAACTTTTTCGGCCTCCGCGGTAACGTTAACGGGCTTGTCAGCCTCAACGACCTTCTCCACATCACCCTCAGGAACCTCAGTAGTCTTTAACTGATCAACAGCAACAGCGCGTGGAGGAGAGGGTGGGAGTTCTTCGTTAACCACAGGCGGCGGTTCTGTGGCAATAGGAGAAGTTGGGATTTCTGAAAAAACAAAGACTATAAATACCCAATGCGCATCGTAAGAGGAAAACAAGAATGACACTTATTAGGAGCAGACCCCGGAATAAAGGCGTCCAAATTGCCTTTCCTGGTAATCTTCTTCCTCTAAATTTTCTTTGCAGGCTGACCTTCAGTCTCGGCACCAGTCTATTTTCTTTTCCCTGCTTTAGTCCGCACCAGGTGCTCAGGGCTTGATTCCAAATCAATGGGATCATCTGGGTAGGACGGAGGGATATCAGCAGTATCTTTCGGTTTTGGCTTCGGCCACCTAACAACAACTGCAGGCGCAAGACCCTCCAACGAATCAGAAACCACATAATAATCACACCAGGAGTCAGAGGAACAGCGCATACCTTTCTTCTCTCCCCCAACATTCTTGGCCTTGTAGGATTGAGTTTTCTAAACATCGCCTTTCTTAGGCGTAGCAGTAGCGGTTGTAGCGCGTTTCTTCTTCTCAGGGCCTATTGATGTAGCGCGTGATATGGAAACGAAGATCGAACACATTGATTCTAAAAATACCCGTGTAGTTCTTCCCCAACCCCCAAGATTCCTCTCAAAAGGCACGGAATTTGAAGTGAAAATTCAGTAGTTTCAAAATTCAATTCTCCTTGTTCAAATGACTAGAGGGACATATAAATAAGAGCAGAAATTCAAAATGGGCCTAAAAAAGATAACGGGCCAAACACACGGCCTAAAACAAAATGCCCAAAATAGTTCAAAAAACATAAAAATGCAAATAACTAATAGAAATAAGCGTTTTTTGGCCCGGACGATGACCCAAACTGTTGTAGGCGTTTGCAGCAAGATGGAGGTCGTTCACACGTTCGTTTCGCCTAGTCGCACGCCCAAAACGGACCTCCGTAGCCCAAGTTAGAGTCATTTTAGTGAAGCCCCTTTTGTTACACGATCTTGGGCCTCCAAATACAAAATAGTCCGCTCTTCCACACTTGGGCCCGCATCACCTATGCCCAAGTTCGACAATTCGCCTACTGGCAAAGCACAGAGTACAAATTATTCAAATACGCAAAAATAGCGAACAAAAATCAAAAAGATAACAGCTTACCAGCACCAGCAGCAGGCTGAAGAGACAGATCCGCATCCCGCGGAAGAACAAAATTCTTCACAATACGATGATACCAAAGCTCTTCATCTAGTTTCTTTTGAATGGTACCCATCTTTCCGCCTTCTCTCTTAAATGCAACAACATACAACGAAAAAACTGCAAAGGAAGAAGAACAGTTTCAAAAAAAAAAAGGAAGAAGAGGGGACAAAAAAGGGAAAAAACCCCCAAATCTTACCTTTGCCATCCTCCGTATACACCGGTTTGTCTTCCCAGTCCATCTTCCAATTCAAACTCATACTAGCACCAACAAGGGCCTTCTCCAGCAATGCAATCGACGGAATATCTTTCAGATCTTGATACCAATTCTCGTCAACAGGAGTTTGGATGGTTTCAGTAGGAACATCTTCTTTTCCCCTAAAGATCATCCTCTTCGAAATAACACCGGCTTTGATAAAGAAAAATTTCTACTTCCAATCATGGAAGGATTTGGGGGGGTTGCAGCAAAATCTTCTTCGCCGGCACTCTCTGAACGAACGAATAAAACCCTTGGGTACAGTGCATTTGGTGAAAAACCCTAAATCGAGGGACCGTCGGCTCAATATGCATTGTCCGACACACAAACTCGAAGTGTCGAACCCTAACCATGCCAATAGGGTGCAATTGGGAGATGTGAAATTTATAATACCCAGGAATTTCGAGGAAAAATTTTGTTACAGGCAAACGAAAGTTGCCTTCACAAAAGAAATCCCAAAAGAGAGTGATATACCCAGCCGGAGCATCTGCCGCTGTCTGACCCTCCTCAGGGTACAGGGCACCCCAATTCTCCGGAAATTTAAGATTTTGAACCAAGCCATCGAAAGATGGCCTAGGCCACTTTAGCGATGGAAGCTCAGCAGACATCTCTTCAGATAAGTCTCCATGATGTTCTCCGGTTGACATAAGAAGAAGAAATGACAAATTCTTTCTTAACGGTTAAAGAAGACAAGAAGGGGGAAAGTTTTCAACAAAGTAATGATTAACGAAAATGGGCAAACTCAAACAAGCTTATATACTCACCGCCATAAATAGCATTGGTAACTGCCACAACACCTTTTTCGGGATATCACAGTTACCCAAGCGACAAGGGCGAGTGGAAATTAACACAAACACGAGCTCACGCGCGCGTATAAAGCACGGTCAGTAATATACACCTGACAGCGACAGCCTGTCACTCAGTCCTTACTGTACCGTTACCAACCAAAGTCAAAAGATTTTCAGAGTCACCATAATGAGCGAAGAAAATCTTCTCATAAAAGATTCCTTATTTTTCGCGCCAAAAAAGCATTTCTCTCATAGTCCAGTGCTCCACTTATTAACATAAGAGCAACACTAGATTGGGGGGACTTGAAGGGGTAAGGTCCCAAAAACTCCATATCAAGTACTTGGGACCATCCCACAACCTCATCTTTTAACCTTCTTTAGACCTTGCGTGGCTGTGCACTGGTCCTACAGAAAAAGCTTAGAAGAAATATATCAGACAACACTTGCGCGCCACAAGAAGTAAGCAGACCTTTGCGCCATGTCTCTACAACAAAAGGATAAAAATCCTAGTAATCACTTCTGCCTAAATAGTACCCAGACTTGGATATTTTTTACTAAGCTGGTACCACACAGTAAAGAGTCACACTAGATTATGTTAATAATCTTCTAGAAGACTCAATCATGCACCACCAGACGATTATAACAGTCTGGACACGTGTCATCACCCTAGGCCGTCCTGGAATCACGATGATGGCATGGAATTAGGGAGAAACCTCCACTTGCCCACTTTCCACGTGGCACTTCCCTAGCCTTTGATTAAGATTGCGATCCATGTGCTCCCACGATCCGATCAAAAGAGTTAACGGAAGAAAAATAACCGCTTACGGGGTTATCATCTTCCGTTAATATTTCATCAACGATTTTTCCCGCCCAAACTCCCGGCTATAAATATGAGAGTAATTCAAGTATGAAATTCGAGTTACACACACTTCGTTAATACTTCTTCTTCTTCATAAACTTATTCTCACGCCGGAGTCGGGTCAAGGAGAGAACCTCCGTCCTCCCCTTGACGAGACTAACGGTGTTCTGTTTTGCAGTGTTCCCTGGAGAAGAAGATTTGTTCATTCGAATCGAGCGAGAGTGAACCACCCTTTTATGCAGAACCTAACCCCCTAGATAATCTGATTCCGATCAATTATCTAGTGTTTCTTCACACCCTAGAAACTGATAAAAGATGATCAAAACAATAAATACAAACAGTAACTGAAAAGACGGTTACTTTATTACTATCATTTATTATAATAAAAAAATCCCGCCTAAACTACGCGCCAAAAAACTCCTATAAGAGAGGGGGCTACACACAATGAATTGATCACACCTAGAAAACAAACGTCATGTTCTCTATAAACCACTCATTTTAAAACGCCAAAAAAGGTTAGTTAAAATAACCACAGATGGCAAAGCTTTCACTCAATGGATTCTTCTCTAAGGGGGTTATCTCTATAATCTTTTGCTGAATGAGATAGACAAATATTCAAGAAAAAGAGACTGATGACAGTGATATGTCATCGTGTGAGCTTTGTTCTTGATGACTATAGGCATGGCATAAAGGGATCAACACAAGTGTAAAATGCTATTTTGGACTCCATTATTATAAATAGCACCAAGCAAGAGTTGATCTTCAATGACATGCCACCAAACAAGAATATCACACCAAAAAACAGGATGCCACTAAGAAGCTTCGTCTAAAAAAGACGGGGTTTATGTAGGAAAGTTGACATCTAGCTAAGGTATTCAAAAGTTCAAAACGCCAAAACAAATTCAAGAAGAAGAGGTTGATGACGGTGAAGATTCGGATGAGAAATTAGATTATCATTTTTAGTTTTTTTTTTTCACTTTATATTGTTTTGTTATCAAATTATCTATTGTTTTGTTATCTAATTCTCTACAAATAAAATATATTATTATATAAAACGCCAAAAACTACAAACACCAAAATGCTAGTAGTATGAAAACTGTGAGAACGGGTGCTGGCAAAGCACCTTGTCAATGTATTAAACACCAGAAAAATTGACTAATCGTATGAAAATATTAATGACTCGTAGTGAATTATTATACAAGGCCACAAAACGCCAAAAATATTGACCAGAAAACGCTATAACGCCAAAAAAATATCTATGTGACACAAAAACAATTAATTCAACGCCAAAAAGTTTAATGAATACAATTAACGCTAAAATAATCTTAGACGCCAGAAAATGCTATAGCGCGTTGGGAAAATAAAAGAAGATTGAAAAGACAAAAAAAAACCCCTCACCCCCTGATCATATCCCGCGTCACGTGTTGGGCCAGGATGCGTTCTCACCGTTCTCACACTTTTGGGCGTTTTCTCCTGATCCCGACACTATATATATATATATATATATCTATATATATATTTAAAGCTTAGAATGTATTAAAAAATGAAAGTATATAATAAATATATATATATATATATATATATAAACGGGATCAGGAAAAAACGCTTGGAAGTGTGAAAACGGTGAGAACGGATCCTGGCCGAACACGTGGCACGTGATATAACCAAGGCGGATGGGCTCTTTGTCCTTTTATCCTCTTTTCCAATGCATTTCTCACGACACTGTTGTCATTTGTGACGTGTAGGATGTTTTTGGCGTGTAGTTAGAAACAATAACTACCTAGCGTTTTATTGTTTTTTTAGATCTGCCTCGATGAATTAATCGTTTTTGTTACAAAGTAGATATTTTGGCGTTTATGGCATTCCCAAATTCATTATAATCAATTAATAGTTCAAACATCTTGGCGTCCATAGTGTTCCCAAATTCATTATATACCGCTAATAATTCAAACATTACAATTTTTTTGGCGTTTTTGAAGATATCCAGTTGAATTAGTCTCTTGTATCTTATAAAGGTAAATATCTTGGTGTTCATGGCGTTCTTAAATTCATTATAATTCATTAATAATTCAAAACATTACAACTAAGATGAAATCAAACTAAACTAATAGTCTTCTGTGGATGGTATTACATCAGAGATGTACCCATCGCTTTGGTCATTACTTTCTTCAGACTCATCATCATCATCTTTATTATTGGCGTATAACGCCTTAATCCCGTTTAGTCTTTGTCACATCCTATATTTGAATATCATCACAACCCTAGATGTTGCATCGTTCGAAGGTGCTAAATCACATAGTTGTTTAAGAAGGCGTAGTCTATTTGTGTTCACCACTTCGTCCATCGTCAATGAATAATCCCCCCGTGTTGATAAGTCAATTTCACCGTTCTTGATTGTTCATCCAAACTCCAACTGGTAACTGTTGGTAGATCAGTATCGTCATCATCATCATCATCTGCAGGAAATTTTCTCTTCAATCTTCTGATTACTGTTTGAGTCCTTTCACAATTGTTGGCCCTTGGAACCCCAAGGGCCAGAATATCCCTCTGAACGACCTCATCCATACTAAGTATGGCCTTGATGGTCTTGACCTCCACCCTTCTCCTGTTAGAGAACTTTAGGACGAAACGTCTTTCCGACATCTCAAACCTCCATGTAATAACCTGAGCCATTTTTTAAGTCGTATAGCATTTTAAACAATGTGTGACATATTTAGACAATTTGTGGAGTGTTAAGTTTGTTTACATGGTCTACTTATATAATGGCCTTTTTTGGCGCGAGGTAGATATATGTTTTTTGGCGCTAAAAAACAATAGTAATTATATTTTTTCGATGTGTATTTTTTGTATCTTTTGTCGTGCGATGTAGGATGCAGACCTATAATGTGACAGGTAATTATGGCATTTTGAAAAAATAAAAAAATCAATTGCCATGGTGGGGTTTTTAATATAATAAATGTTAGTAATAAAGTTTCCGTCATTTCAGTTAGTGTTTGTAGTTATTGTTTGTTCAGCTTTATCTGTTAAGGATGTAACACGGCCCATCTTTTAGGTTTGGTGTTTTGTATTTATTGGCGTTTTAGATAAAGATGGCAAAATAAAACTTTTGTAAGACACCCTTTTGTTCTATTCTCTTGCATATTGTTTTATACATGTCAATAATTTTTTGGAGTTTTTTAATAATACTTGTTTAAAGGAATTTTATTATAGTTTTGTCGTTTGGCGTTTGTGGCATCTTGGCGTTTTATAAGCAATTTATAGAAATAACGTATTTTATTAGCGGAAAATTAGATAACAATCCACAGAAAATGACACCAAAAAATAGAAAAGAAGAAAATAAAAATCTTAATCCATTTTCTCATCGAAATCTTCACTGTCATTAGTCTCTTTTTCTTGAAGTTTTTGTCCCCTGAACCTTTGAATACCTTAGATGGATACCGATTTCCTACACAGTTGCATCACCCGGCACTAGATGGAGCTGATCATTCAGTAAAATATGGCGTTTTGGTTTTTGGTGTGATCTATTGTTGTTCATTGTTGAAGTGGTTTTGTGGATTTTGGAGACATAGATCGATGCCGTATGTGTGGATGCTATTTTCTGGGTGTGATTGTGAGTGGGGTTTTCGCTTGGTTGATATTTGGCCATCATCTTCATATTCATTCCACTCTTCATCATTTAATAATGGAGTATAAAATAGCATTCACACTGCCATCGGTCTCTTCTTCTCATCCAAACCTTCTCCAAGAACAAAGAACACAAAATGACATATCACTCTCATCAGTATCTTTTTCTTGAAGATTTTTCCATCTCATTCATCAAAATCTTATTGAGTCCCCCCCCCCCACCTAAGAATCCATTCAGTGAAACTTCATGCAGAACAATACTGAATCTCCAAGAAACGACGTTTGCAATCTGTGGTTGTTTTAACCTTTTTGGCGTTTTAAAGTGAGTGGTATATATGAAACATGGCATTTGTTTTTGGGTGTGATCAATGGAAGGTCCTGAGATGTTTGTTTATATAATGTGTTTTTGGCGCATAGTTTAGGGGGGATTTTATTATAATAAATGTTAGTAATAAAGTATCCGCCGTTTCAGTTACTGTTTGCTCAGCTTTATCTGTTAAGGTTGTAACACGTCCCATCTTTCAAGTTTGGCGTTTGTATTTGATGGCGTTTTGTAGATAAAGATGATGAAATACACTAATTAACTTTTGGTGTCTGACGTTTGTGGCATTTTGGCGTTTTATAACTAATGAGAGAAATATAGTATTTTATTATTTGAAAAGTACACAACAAACACAGAAAAAATACACAAAAGAAAAAAAAGAAAAGAAAAAAAATTAAAACTTCTCGTCAGAAGGGACTTTGTCTGAGAAGTATCCATCACTCCCCTCGTCTTCTTCTTCGGATTCTTCTTCCAGTTTCTCATCCAAGTCATTACTTTCACTTTCATTGTCCTCTTGTTCTTGAAGATTTTGAAGCCTCCATTTAAACATGTCCTGCAAAAACGCCAATTTTATGTTCATGTCTATGTTCAAACATGTTGCGTTGTGTAACTCTTCCAGGAACCCAAGACCCTGCTTGGTCATGATATTTTCAAGCATGTAGTCTTCCTGCTCTCCGTTGTCACATATCACGGTGACCATGTCTATGTCTTCATCAAAACGCCATGATCTGATAATTGGGTCCATTTTTGCATTTGCTTTGTTTGGTCTAAATTTTCTGGTGAATCTTCTTATAACCGTATGTGTTTTATCATAGTGGTTATCAAGAGGGATGCCAAGTGCTAGGATCCCCCTTTGTACTTCTTCTTCCATTTTTAATATGGCTTTGATTGTTTAAACAAACACTCTTCTTTTGTTGTCAAAACGGATCACGAATCTTCTGATTCTGAGCGTGTATTTCAATATGGCTTTGATTCTGATTCTGAAAATTCGAGTTCATCAGACGAAAGCTCGAGTTCACCGGCCAAAAGGGTTTATAATAAAGATTTTCTGATGTCACAAAATAATTTGAATGATGAAACATTCAAAGTAGCATATACTTTGAATGATTGCGACAAATTATATTCTGATGAAGAATTTCCAATAAGATGTGTTAAAACTGAAATGATTAACAAGGTTTTCAAATTAACAAAAAATAATATTTCTAGAATAAAAGATGTAAATCTTACTGAAAAACCTAAAAAGTACACTTCAAGAGTTCAACAAAGATTGAACAAGAAAAAGGGTTACAATTCTGGTTCGGGTTATCGAAAGAAACCAAACCATAACAGTAATTTCAAAAATAAGGGATTAGGTTTTATTCCACCAGAAAATCATAAAAATGAGAAAATTTATAAACCAAAAACTAAATTTGTTTCAGGAGCAAGTTCTGAAGAGGAGAAGGAGAAACCTTTCTGGAAACAGTCAAACAAGGAGTTTCTCGCTGAAAAGCAAAAGAATATGTTGAAGGAATCTGAACCGAGAATTGAAAGAAGAACATGTTTTAGATGTTAAGAGGTTGGACATATTGCTTGGAATTGCTCAAAGCCTATCAACACAAAACAGGGAGTTTCTTCTAACTCTAAATTGAAAGAGAAATGTGTTGATAAAAAGGAACAACCAATAGAAAAATTTAAGGAGTTCAAAAATTCGACTTTCGAAGTTGGTGAAAGTTCGAAACATTTTTACAAAAGAAGAGCCAATTTAAACAAACAAAAATGGGTGGTTAAGAAATCGGAAGTTAGTTCTGGCAATGAATCTGACTCGTCAAAGTCAGAGGAGCCATTTATTGTGCTAAATGATGAGAATTCCGTTCCAACAATGGATGATGAAAATTTTCCACCATTGTCAAACGGAAACTTGAAATCAAAAGTTGATAATATTGAGATTTCAGATAACTCTTCTCTGATAAGAAAGAATTTGATGCTAAAAAGGCATTTAATGGTAAAGTGTTACATATTTTTGGAAAGATGGCTGATGGGAAGGTGAAAGGAGTAAAAGAATTTTATGAATCGAAAGTTGTTAAACCAAATGAGGATGGTTCACCCATGATTGATCAGGCATGGGTGAGATTCTTTAAAAAGTAAAATCCTCACTTACCGGAGCTCCCAAGTTGGTAATCGTGGAGCATGAATCGGCATCATTCTTGAAAAATGTTTTTGTGAAAAATCTACAAGTGATAGTTCTTACAAGTGGATGAAAGAACAAAATGATGAATTAAACCCCATGATGTGTGAATTCAACAAAACTAATTTTCCGGAAAAACCATTTTGATTAAAACAAACTTAAGTGTTTTGAAATCATAATGGGAAAATAGTTTGTTGTCAGGGGGAGTTCTGATTGTTTACGCCAAGTGGATGGAGAATTGAAGCAATTCACATCAGTTTGCCATTTTATTTGTACAGTTTATTGATTGTACTTTCAAATTTTCCCGGAAAATCAAAAATTGAAACATATTTTTGATTTTAGGGGGAGTAAAAAAATTTAGAATTTTTGAAAATTTGAAAAAAAAAAAACCAAAAACATGATAAAATAAAAAATCCAAAAAAATCGAAAAATGAAAAATGAGTTTTGTTGTGAAAAAGAGGAAATGATAGTACATCAGTAGACAATCACGGCATGCTAAAGAATTGGAAAGTTAAATATGTGATAAACGGTCTCACTGATGATATGCCAGTAGATTTTTACACATTCAGTAGACTGATTTCGAGATATAAACCTAAATATCAAATACTTACTTATCTCATGAGGAACATCTCTCGGATATATAGGTAACCCCGGAAATCTTGTTTGAAGGGCTTTCTATTTCTGACATACTAGGTCTTTGTGCATGATGATATCTGGGGTATTATACCGGGACTTCTGATTTTGCGGAAGCAATAGCCTAGTCCTCGTATAATACTCTACACTGCTTTAATCATAAACCCACCCTCAGCATCAAAAATGATGAAACATTGAAAAATGCTAATCATATGTTGTTGTAGAAAAGATCCCCAAACGGGACACACCTAAAGTCGAGCCATCATCTCTTTGTCTGAACAAAAGTTCTAACCTGAGCTCTCATGGTCTCGCATTACCCGTTTACAGATATCATTAGTGTACATTCACCTGTAAGACTGAATATAGAAGTCTGGATACGGGAGTATATTCTGAGGTGGGACACGCGAATAAGTTAAGTGCTTAAAACACTAATTCTCGTATCTCGAAACAATTGAACTTTGTGTGAAAATTTAAGTGGATCAGTATACTGACAATCTAAGTGAATCGTTTAGAACTTAAAGTGTTTAAAGCTCAACGGTGTTAGTGATTTGTCATAAACTGATATTATCCTCTTACACAATCTCACAAAAATATTGTCTGTAAATATTTATTTATTGCATTTTAACACACTGAAAATCTTAAAAAAAAAAACCAAAAAAATATGTTTTAGCATAAATTTTGAAAAATCAAAAAAAAAATTATTTCATCTTATTTTCAACAACTGATGTTGAAAAGCTGGTTTTCAAAATTCCAAGTGCTAAACATGTTGAATAACAGTGGGTTGGGAGAGTGTGTTTTGAAATGAAAAATGAAGTTAAAGCTTGAGATAATTTGTGAAACTAACAGTAAAATCAGTGTTAGTTAATGTTGGTGCAGTCATCTGTCGTCTTCGTCTTATGTCGAGTCTTGGGTTCATTGGAGATCAGATTAGGCATGAAATATGAAGATATTGAAGGCTGGCCGTTTGAAGACAAACTTCCGTTTGAATTGTTGCTGGTCGTTTGAAGTCTCGCCGTTTGAAAGGTGACCGTTTGAAGGATGGCATGTCATCTTCAAACGGTCAGGTGTCTCCTATAAATACATGTCAAACGGTTTCAGTTGTAAGGTTCTGATTTTCGATGGCGAAGCCCTGTCAAAGTGTATTTGTACTGTAAAAGTGTCAAAGATCAATAAAAGAGACAATTAAAAGTGAATACAAGCTGAACGAAGACCGAATCAATGAATTCTGCCTCTGATTTGGTCTAAGCACTCTTCTGATCGACTCATTAGGTCGATTCACGATCCTACATGTGGTATCAGAGCTCAGGAGGAAGAGTTCTTACAGTGTAGCTCGTTTTCGCTAGCAAATTCTGATTTTCTACACCTTCTGTTCAAAGCCGATACTTTTCACGGTTAAAATTAGTTCAAAACTTCACATTGTGTTCGGAATTGATAATAGACAAAGCCTTGAAAGTTTCAGCTTAAAACTCGAAGTAAAAGTGATGAAAATCGACTGAAATCTGTTGTCCGTTTGAACATATTTCGAGCTTGATCGTTTGAAAAGGAGTCTATCGTTTGAAACTGACATCCAATCGTTTGAATCAGGAACCTATCGTTTGAAATTGACACGTTCCGTTTGAAATGATGGTTTTCGTTTGAACTGATCGTTTGAAGCAGTCCTATCGTTTGAAGAGTATCACTTCCGTTTGAAGTTTACTTCCTATCGTTTGAACCAACTTTCGTTTGAAAGCAGATATAGTTTGAACTTGATATTTCGCTTATTAATACTGTTTTGAAATACGTGTTTCCAAATCATGGATATCAATTTCTTTAATATGACTCAAGAAACATTTGATAGAATAAAAATATTAAAGAAAGAATTTGATTCATTTTCAGGTTATCCAGGAGAAAACACTAAGGATATTATTGGGAGATATAGACTTCTTGTTCGTTCAATGTCTAAAATTGGTATAACTAAAGAACCAGCAGAATGGGTTGAAAAATTTGTCAGTGCTTTACCGAAAGAAGAATGGGAAGATTACATCTTGAACTTGAAGAGTTCTGGAGAATTTTCTCAACTGACAATTTGTCCACTCGTTGAAAGAATTGAAGAACAGATGAGGATTAATGATGAAAAGAAGAAAAAACAAAATGGTGACCAAAGGGCAAAGGAAGAAAAAGCTTCAAAAGTTGGAGAATCTGTGAAGAATGCACCAGTGTGTTTCAAATGTGACAACTTTAAGACTAATAATGACAAACTCGTAAAAGTTGCAGTGAGTTTGGCATTGGAGATCAAGAAGTTGAAAGACGAGAAGTAGAATGATGAGAAGCAGATTCTTATATTAAAGGAAACGTGTGAGAAGATGAAAATTGAAAAATCAAAAATTGAAAAAGATTTTCAAAATCAAATGAAAATTCTTGAAGATGGGAGAGATGTGTTTAGCAAAAACAATATTGAAAAACAAAAAATGATAAATTCCCATCTTTAGAAAATTATAAAATTGGAAAAAGAAGGTGAATGTGCTAGAAAGAAAGTTGAAAAGTTGGAAAAAGAGTTTGAAAGCAAAAAGAAATCTTCAGAAGATGAGGATTTCTGGATTAAACTAGAAAACAAGAATTTGAAAGCAAATGAATCAAAATTCCAAGAACAGATAAAAACTTTGGAAAATGAAAAGTCTGTTCTTGAAAATTTGAAGAATGAGAATGAGAGTTCGATCAAGTCTCATCTTGGTAGAATATCTCAGCTTGAAAAAGAAGCTGAAAATTCCAGAAGCAAGATTGATGAACTTGAGAAAAAATTGATAGGTTTTGTGACTGCATCAGATAGTTTGAAATTTCCCTGTCCAAAACCAATCAATTCAGTTCCAATAAGTGACAATGTCACAAACTTTGACAAAGTCAAAGTTGAAGATTGTGATGAGAAAACTGATGATGAAAATGAGAAATTTTATTCAGCAGATGAGTCTGAGACAGAGTCTGATGCTGAAATTAAGAAAAAGAAAATAGTTTTGAAATTAAAAGGAAAATTTCAGAAAACTGTTCTGCAATCAACTAAAAAGGGAGAATGCTCTAAGCAAAAACATTTGAAGAAGAAAGTGGAACAGAAACAAAAAATTAAAAATGAGAAATTTGTTCAAAAAGAAAATAAAAGTTCATCAGTGCAATCATCCAATCGCAATCAGAAATCAAAAAAATTTAAAAATGAAGACTCAAAAATTGTTAGAAATAAGTGGTGCAGGTCGGACCACAGTGCTCAAAAGCCAAATCCAGCAAACAGAAGAAAGGAATATCACCAAGCTAAACAATGCTTTGATCTGAGTATTTGGACTGAAAATGGTGATTGGTACGATAACAGAGTGTGTTACAGATGCGGCTATCAAGGACACATTGCTGTTAACTGCCAGAAATGGAGCTATGAGACCAGGAGATGCTTTAACTGCAACATCAAAGGTCATATTGCCAGAGATTGCCCAAGGAGATCAAATGAAAGATCGAGGGTTGTATCTCAGATAGTGGCAAGAATTCCAGTCATGGTCAAGCCCAAAGAACTGAAAATTCTAGAACCAAAAGTTCAAGAACAGAAAGTTCAAGAGACGAAAGTGAAGCTTTCTCAAAGGCAAAAGGACAGACTGAGGAAGAAGAGGAAGAAAGCTCGAGAGTATTTGGAGAAGATCTTGTCCTCGGATTCATCCGTTGGAAAGAATAAGAGTTCTGATGAGTCAACTTCCTCGGCTGCAGAGTTAAGCAAGATGAATTCATCAGATAGAAATCTGAGGACAAAAGAAGAAAAGAAGACGGTAACATTTAGTGGCAATGAATCTGTTTCTTCGAAAACAAAGGAGCCACATGTCGGCGATGAATCTGACAGATCAAAGTCGGACAAGCCACATTCAGGCGATGATTCTGGTTCTTCAAAGCCAGAGGAGCCAGTAGTTAAGGTAAAATCTGAGAATTCAAGTTTAACAATGGATGATGTAAACTTTCCACCATTGTTGAACAAGAATTCGAAATCACCCAAGGACCGTCAGGCTTGGGTGAATCTGTTTAAATAGAAAAACCTGACTTGCCGGAGTTCCCAGGTTGGTAAGCGTGGAACATGAATCGGCACATTTCTTGAGAAATTTTACTCTGGTGATTTTTCGCCTGTCATGTGGTAAATCAGGGACATTAATTTGTACTTGATTTTCTACAAGTGTTATCAAAGGTGATGAGGTAACCCCGAACCTACAAATGATTGGTAATCAAACTTATTTTCTGGAAAAACCATTCTGATTAAAACAAACTTAAGTGTTTTGAAATCACAATGGGAAAATAGTTTGTTGTGAGGGGGAGTTCTGATAGTTTAAGCCAAACGGATGGAGAATTGTAGTGATTCTCATCAAGTTGTCAAGTTTGTACAGTTTGTTTCAAATTTTCCCAGAAAATCAAAATTGAAACATATTTTGATTTTAGGGGGAGTAAAATTTTAAAAAAATTATAAAATTTGAAAATGTCAAAAACATTGAAAAATTCAAAATGAGTTTTGCTGAAACAAGAGGAAATGATAGTAGATCAGTTGGACTGTCACAGCATGCTAAAGAATTGAAGAGATAAAATGTGATAAGCGATCTCACTAAAGATGTGACGATAGGCTCAGCTAGACTAGTAGATTTGCGATAACGATACAAACTTAAATGAAAAAGCCTAGTTCTAGTGGATAACATGATTGAAAGCATAGTACTTAGTTTTGTCCTTCTTGATTGTGTGCCTACTCAGTAATCGCTGATTGTCAAAAGACATAAAACTGGTTAAGTTTGTGAACTTTCACAACTTTGCTAAAAAGTCGCTGTGATTGTGCATTTTATTTTGCAAAGATTTAAACTTGTCTTATTTCTTTATTTTGTTTAAGCATCGGACATCCTCTGCGTATACGTGAGTATCAACCTGGATGTTGTTGCCTAAACGTTCTGCTTTATTTTCTTTGGTGTTTCGTTTAACCTTTGGATCACCTCTGCGTATACGGGAGTATCGACCTGGTGGTTAAAGCCTAAACAACTTCAACTTGTTTTTATTTTCTTATTTTGTTTAAACATTGGACTTTCTCTGCGTATACGGAAGTATCGACCTGATTGCTAATGTTTAAACATTCTGCTTTGTTTTCGCACAATTCACAGTTGATAAAAGTTTAAAGGCATTACTTGAGTTAGTGTATTTCATGATGACGGGATATGCTGAGATCGTGGGGTTCATAAGAATTTAGTGCAAAATTAATATACCTTAACGTATCGGTAAGCATTTCGAAAGTTTTTAGATTGAGTTTAAGTGGACAACAATATTGTCAATCTACGTGAATCGTTTAGAAGCTTAAAACGATTAACAGCTTAACGGTGCGTGTGATGTGTCTAAAAACTGATATGATCCTCTTTCGCAAACTCACAAAAATATGTTTGTACATATTTCAGTTCTGCATTTAAGTTTTGCATTTATGTTTCATATTTTGAAAATCCAAAAAGATTTTCGACAACTAATGATGAAGAGCTGATATTCAAAATTTCAAGTGCTGAACATGATGAACAGGTTTGGGAGTGTGAGTTTAACAGAAAAAATTTGTTTTGAGAAAGAAAAGTTTGATTAGTTAATCAGGGTCATTAATTTGAACTTGGTGTAACTATTTCTAGTAAGTTTTACTTATTGATTTAAGTAAAAAACTTATGTTTCGATGAGAAGTGTGCAGAAAATGAGCTTAACAAAGACAAAGTTAGACTTTGATCTCAAGGTGATAGCAAATTCCAGATAGCGATCCCATCATGATGAAAGGGGGAGTCTGACGAGGCTAGAGCCAAAGAGAAGAAGATCCTGGATAATATGAAAAGCTGTGAAATGGAAAAGACAGACAACGATCCTAAAGCTGATGATGTTGATGATCTGAAGAAATGCCAGCAAATCGAGAGGGGAGTCTGAAGACAGAGAGAGAGAGAAACTCAGAGAACTGATAAAGACTGAAGCCGTTGAAGACTCGACACTTAAGACTCGTCAACATCTGAGGGGGAGTATGTTGGTGCAGTCATCTGTCGTCTTCGTCTTATGTCGAGTCTTGGGTTCGTTGGAGATCAGATTAGGCATGAAATATGAAAATATTGAAGGCTGGCCGTTTGAAGACAAACTTCCGTTTGAATTGTTGCTGGTCGTTTGAAGTCTCACCGTTTGAAAGGTGACCGTTTGAAGGATGGCATGTCATCTTCAAACGGTCAGGTGTCTCCTATAAATACATGTCAAACGGTTTCAGTTGTAAGGTTCTGATTTTCGATGGCGAAGCCCTGTCAAAGTGTATGTGTACTGTAAAAGTGTCAAAGATCAATAAAAGAGACAATTAAAAGTGAATACAAGCTGAACGAAGACCGAATCAATGAATTCCGCCTCTGATTTGGTGTAAGCACTCTTCTGATCGACTCATTAGGTCGATTCACAATCCTACAGTTAATCAAGGTCATTAATTTGAACTTGATATAACTATTATTGATGTTGAATGAAATATACAAGTGGTTTCTAAATTTGTTAAATTTTAAAAAATTGTGAAATTTACTTTTGGGTAGAGATTTGTGCTGATCCGGAACAATTTAAGAGGGAGTCTGTTAGCAAAGGAGAGTCTGTTAATTGAAAGATTTCAGAATTGCTGATGAGTTTAAGGAATCAAGAGACCTGATAAAGAGAATTAGAGAGAGAATAGAGCCAGGTTGAGATTCTGATAGAAGAAGATAAAGATTAAAGGATGCTTACAAAGAAAGATACTTTGGAAATAGCGAGAAGACCGATCAAGGCTGAAGACTCAATACACTGAAGACTCGTCAACATCCAAGGGGGAGTTTGTTAGTGCATATGTCTGTTGACTTCGTCTTGTGTCTTGTATCGAGTCATGTAACTAGAATAGATAGACTATGACGCGTTGTACAAAAGAAACGGGAAACATATCTGAACCAGCCACTCCTCACGAAGTAGATAGTCCAGTTCGTGCGACTTGGCTGGTATGGTAACCAATTCGTGCGACCTGGAGGTCTGGTTCATGCTTTCTGGGTTTCCTATAAATAGGTGAGTCCATGTCTTCATTTGTAACATTTTGATTCCGGAGACAAAGTGCTGTCGAAGTGTCGTACTATCGGTAATCACTATCAAATCAATCTAAACGACAGTTAAAGTGATTCTTAGTGTTAATCAAGCTGCAAACATCTCCAAATCATTGAATTCCGCCTTTGGTTTGGTCTAGAACTCTTCTGATCGACTCACTAGGTCGAACCTTCAATCCTACATTTGTTCCTTTCAGAGTTTTTTTTTTTAAATTTGATGTTTTGGTTAAAGATGGCGTTTTTAGTATGATCAATGGAAGTGATTATGGAAGCGATTGTAACGTCATATAATGATGTTTTTGGCCCGTAGTTTAGGAGAGAATTTTTTTTTCTAATAAATGTTAATAATTAACTTTCAGTTACTGTTTGTTCCATCTATCTGTTAAATCTGCAACGCATTTTATCATTAAGGTTTGGCATTTTGTATTAATGGTGTTTTAGTCGTTTAATCTGGAAGTGACTGATGTGTATGGAATGTAGGTTAAGGCGGGAATTTTGAATGGTGTTTTGCTCATTAGTTTGGCGTTTTGAATTAGAGCAGTAAAAAGACCATTTTACCCTTAATGAAGCACGTCCAAGTAATAAAGTTGATATTATTTGTCACACCGCAACCGGTGGCGGAAACATCGGAGTGAGACGAAATAGATTGCTCAAGAAATCATAACACTAATAATTCTGACAAGTATTTAAATAATAAATTTCATTCCATTTCTAAAGAGTCAATTACAAGGATTTAAAGCAAATACAACAACATGAATAATGAAATACAATACAATAGGAGTACAAAATTTAAAGTGTGTATCTAAGCATCCTACTAGATTCCATGCATCACCAACATCATCGTTAAACCTGCAACATGTTTTAAAAGCATAGTTCAATACAAAGGTATTGGCGAGTACACTAGTTTTAGACTCGTGACATAGGTATAAAAAGTATTTTCAATCCAACATAGCAATTTGGTATACAAGGTCAAACTATCATGCAAAACTAAAAGTCAAACCCAAGTGTCCACAAGAATAATAGCATCCCTCGATATAGCAATATCGAGACTGTAAAGAATGAATAATAGCATCCCTCGATATAGCGATATCGAAACCGTAAAGAATATAACTTAACAAAAACACCGTCGGGTGGTGTGCTACTCCTATGGCGCTATAATTGTTAAGGCGGGTTAACAAGTAGTATGAATTCTAGCATGAACCTAAGCATAACAAAGCATGTATAAGGATTGAATGAATAAAGCATGTTTGTGAATCGTGCATTTTAACAAGTAAAACATGTTGCACCCAAAGTGTATTTAAAAGGAAAATGGGTCAAGTGTACTCGCAAAATTGCTACGTCTTCCGATTATCCAAGTATTGGCGAGTTAATGAGATTTAGCATATGAATGGGTTTGGATTGAAGATTAAGGGAGGTGTAGATTTGGAATTTAAAGTATAACAAAGTAAGTATATACGAAAATAATCATCTAGACTAAGTACTCGTTCTTGACCCTATAAAACCCATAGGGGTTAGAATGATTTCATAGGTTTAATACCCATTAGAATCGTAACAAGTTATTAAGTCTTAGATGATGAAATCTAATACTTTGACAAATGAACACAAATTCATCATCAAAGGTTCGATTATTTGGATAATATATAAGTATTATATAACGTTCACAGTGTAATATAGGTCAAGCATGAGGTAGGAGGATGAATCCCCCATTTAGGTACCTCTTTGTTTATCATAGAAGTCATGTAGGATGTAGGAAGAACAAGTCTTCCATTTAGGTACCTCTAGGTGTTCACCACTACACTTGATGTTATGAACATTCAAGGATGGTCACGAACATACAATAAGAAAGGAAATAAGACAACTAATCTATGAGAAAACATCAAGCAATGTGTGGATTTTCAAGTAGGATAGCCCTAGCTAATCCTAAATCACACAATCATAAAGCTTTAGGCTTGAACATCACTTATGGGTAAAACCCTTAAATAAAACAAAAAGTTTGTTAGGTTTACACCTCTGATTTTACATGTCTCAACCTTGTTCTTAAGCCCAACTAACCATTCATTTTATTATGAGCATAAGGACAAGAGTGACAAAAGGATCCTTGTCAGAGAAGCCATCAGCAAGGGTAAATCATTACCAAAGTCTGGTAGTGCGAATGGTTGGAATTCGTCCTCGTCCTTGGTACGCATGTCAGGGTCACTCTCAGTGTCTGACGTAAATATTTCTGGCGCGGGTATGACCTCGTCGTCTGATGCGACTGCCTTCGGGTTGTGGGCATCTAACAACCCATCCTCTGAGGATAACATGTGTGCCTGCAACATCGTAATCCTAACATATGTACGTATAGTAACCACTAACACCCAATGTATGCAAACAAAGGTAATTTATCATGTAATCATGTATTCACATTATTCTTCATGAAACTTTCTATCCTTCCTAGTCTCCCAGACTAAACCACCCAGTCCCCCAGACTAAACCAACCAGTCTTCTAGACTAAACCACCTAGTCTCCCAGACTAAACCAACCAGTCTCTCAGACTAAACCACCTAGTCTCTCAGACTAACCAACCAGTCTCTCAGACTAAAACACCCAGCCTCTCAGACTGAAACACCCAGCCTCTCAGACTGAACCACGAACATAAACCTTGAAATGTGTTTTGTGTCTTTTCTCTATAAAAATTGTTTGTTTCCCTGGATCTGGGCGTTTCGTGTATGCAATGAAAACATGTTGTAAAAATATTTTCGTGAGAGCCCTAATGATTGTAGTCTAGACTCAAGAATGAATCCTAGTTCGCTACAATCGAAGCCCTGATACCAAACTGTCACACCCTGACTTTTGAGGAAGCGTAATTTGGTGTGACTTGCTTAATATCATTGCATTCAACCATAACAAACAGCTATATGATAAATCCAATATGTTCATCCATTGATTAAGTTTTGAAACATTAAAACAACATTGATTTAACCCCAAAAACACAGACTTCGCATTCAGAATACAACACCAACAGGTTTTAAGTTCCATAAGGACTTTTCAAAAGATACTAATGATAACCAAGCTTTGAAACATGTATTCTATCCAAGATTGGATACACACTCTAAATCATTCGACACCGGATGACATCTTTTACTCCACACAACACTTGAAACTTTAACGCCCGCCAGATCGATACTTAGTTTCCTGAAATACATGTATTTTGAAAACATCAACAAAATTTGAGCGAGTTCATGTGTGTGTTTGTGAATAAACCTTTGAAACATTTGTAAGTATGTTTGTATGTAATTGAAATCCGGTATGAAAGCAACAAGGAAACAGATCAATTAATGTGTAGCTAATACATTAATAAACGTGACATGGTGCAGGAAGACTCAAACCTAGCAAACTTCGCACCGGGCTTCCGGCTGTAAGACATAGTCACCACAGGGCTCATTCGGCGGGCGCATGGGCGGGGCTCGCTACACCCGAATAGATCTATCACTCCTGTCCCTCGGTCCTTCAACGAGGATTAATGGCCTTAAGAGTGCGCCTACCGATTCACATGATCTACTATACTTTCCAAAGCTAACCATACCAATTGTAATTGTACGTAAACATTTTGTAACATGTACTTCACCCCCGAAGTTGTAAAACAAAACAGTTTAAAGAAAAGGGGGGCATGAACTCACTGTTTTACGTTCTTCGAATCCGCCTGTAACTCAAAGTTTCCTCTGGTGTACACGACTACCTACAATGTACTGTGGTCTTATTAGACGAGTGGGTCGTGCCTTGACTTAGTATTAATTAGTGCCTTTGAGTTACGTTTCCAAGTGTCTTTATCATTATTCCAAGTTATATAATTATTTATCAAAATAATAAATATCTTAACTTAAATTATATTTATTAAATTTTGGAATAATTGTTAAAACAATATATATCAACTTAATACTTACCAACTATTTATACTTGTATATTCTTCCCAAGGATGGGGGTATCTTTCACTTGTATAGTCTTGCCATGTATTAGGGTCGTATTTCGGTGTGTTCATACGTACGAGAATACGTATTTTTATTGTATTCATTAAGTATTCCTTATACTTAATTTTATACTAATTATTTCGGAATATTATCTTTAATAAAAGCCCACCAATATATATTTCCAGAATATATATTGTAGTAAATATTATCTAGAAAAATTATCTATAATTTTTCTTTTGGCAAAAATATTTGTATTTTCTCATAAGTTTTAAAGATAATATATTTTCATGTCTAACTGGGAAAATATACATATAAACTCATTTTTCTCCAAAAATGACATATTTCATATTTATTCGGGAAATTATATCTTTCGCCTCAAAATATTGTATTTCGTGTGTGTAAGAAAATATATATTTCTTAAAAATAATATATCTTCTATAAATTTCAAGAAAAATATATACTCATACATGTCAAAAATAATATATTTTTCCCTTGTCAAAATGTGATATATTCTTGTAGTAATTATGAAAATCCCATTTTCATTCTCTTGGTGTTCAAAATACCAATTACCAAAATATACTTGTAAATAATTTTCCGGAATATTTTGTGAGTTATATTCCTTTGTTTGGTTCTACCGGTATTTTGGGTATTCTTTATATATTTATTCCTCGGAATTTTGGTAATATTTCGGATTGTAATTTTTGGTATTTTGATAAGTTATATTATTTCAAGCACCAAAATAATATAACTACTACACATAATATACAAGTAATCACACATGTGTGTCTTCAATGTATATATATTCTAAATATATATATATATTTAGCCACTTTTATTTATAACAACCAACCTCCAATACTTATATTTTTGTAATAAAAATTATGGCAAAGTTTATATGGAAAACTCATGGTTAAAATACACTTATAAATATTTGTTTAAAATATTTTTCTAAATGTTAATATTTTTAGAAAATTTTGCCATAGTCTCCCCTAAAAATGGAGGTTTCCATGCTTTCAAGCATATCACTTTCTTTTGTAAAAATCATCACAATCAATTTACAATTATCAACAAACAACCTTTATTTACCAGTCTTGCCTAAATCATGCATATTTCACTACTTCATGAACTTGAATATTTGTAAAAATTTGTAGTAACTTGGTAGTGTGTTTAGTAAGTTTAGTTACCCTTTAAAGTGTGGTTGTTTATATAAAAACATCATTCTTGAATGATTTAGATGTTTACAACTTGTAATCATATTTTTCAAAAATATTTCTTTATGTATTCTTTTTGTTACACAAGTGTTTCTACACTTGTTTAACCACTAAAAATAAGATTTGTTTATGTAAGAACCAAGTTTTAGCAAAACTTATATTTTTAGCTTGGTTTCTTTAGAAATTCTCCTTAAATCTTTAGATCTATAAGTATTATTACTCACATTAATCATTATTTTTCAAGAAAACAATTTATTCTTTCAAGTTCATGTCTTGCATGAGGATGATTTATAAATCTCTAACATTTTCATCCTCTCATCTTGCTAGATTATGTTTTTAATCATGATCTAGCAAGATCATATAATGATCTACATCATTTACACAAACCAACAATCATCAAGCATCATAACAACACTAAACAACAAGATTTCTTATAGTTTTATGCTTATGTTCATGTTTCATCTTCAAGTCTCTTAGTGTTCTTCATGATTTTCAATATGTATCATTCTTTAACCACTTGAAATAGATGTAAAATGGAAGGATTTGTGTTCTTACCACTAGCTCAAGGCTAGGGATGATTCAAGTGAAAAAAACAAGTGGATAAAAGCAAATGATGAAGGTCCTTCAACTTCTGAAAGCTCCAAGCTTCCTAACTATACTTCTCACACCTTAATAACACTAGAGAATGGTTGGAACTTGAATGAAAAATGATGGATGTGTGGGTGTGTTCTTGACCGTAAGTAGAAGGAAGGAGGAAGAAGAAGAAAAGTGTTGGTGATTTGTGAAAGTTATGAAGGTTATGGTGCTCTTGGTTTATCTTATAATCCTCCATAACATTTTAACTAGTGTGTAATGTGTTTCAAAAGGTGAAACATGATCTAGTAATTTAATCAAATAAAATCTCTAGTGGGCCATGCTTAGTTGGCCGATTATAGGTAGGGGGTCTAGACTAGGCTTCAACCATAGTTAGATAATCTAGTTCAATTTCAAGTATTTAGTAAGGGTGTTTAGTTATTAAATATTTCTATGGTGTGTTATGATGTTCGGGGACCATAACTAACTTGGCAATGTTAAAACAATGCTTCTAGTGTAAATTTGACGTTTCGGGTAGTGTCCAGTTGTTCGGTTGGTTACCGGTTCGTTAAAGTGCTAAACTTTGCAGTTTAGTGTGCTTTATGTTACTTTTTGTGACAGTTTCGATTCTCGATACTTAGGAAAGTATTATGGACCATTTAACCATAATTCTGCATGATATTAAGTTGTTAAATTGCTGAATTTGCTGAATTCTGCAGTGTATGAGAGTTTTAGGCACTTTCTGGTACTTAAACTGTCTCTAGGAAGGCAGTTTTATGATCCTTACTTTCCTACACACTATACTAGTGTAAGACTTGGTTTCTGGCTCATTCTGTGTCTCAATACAATGTCTGCCTATCTACTAAACTCTGTCAACATTTTTCTGATTTGCCAGATAACTGTGCTAACTATGTGTCGTGCATCATTTGAGTCAATAGAGTTTGCATGTAGTAATGATATGTTGTTTGCAATATATGATGCACATGTATGTATGTGGTAATAATCAGAAAGCAATTCAAGTAACTAATTGTAATTCAGCACAGTCATTAAGCACAAATCATTATTTAATAATTGTACAGAAGCATGCAAATTTGACAGTTGACACATTCCCCCCCTATTAAGAAAATTTCGTCCTCAAAATTTATACTACCTTAACTCCTTAGGGTTACATTATGCGTGTATGTATATGAATAATACTGAGGTAGGTAACCACAAAACCGAATCAAATCTTATTCACATCAGGTGAATCCAAGGATATATTACAACAACAAGAACCCAATGGTTAAAAGGTATGTGTTCTAGAATTTGATGTTAAAGGACACGAGATGTATAGATGTATAATCTAGTGTAACTTAGTTAACAGGGGTGCGACAACGGAGTTTTGACCAATGGATTTTCAAACAATCAGTCACAATATGCAAATGAGTTTTCAGAATTAATAGTATCCGTTACATGAACTCAAATTCAACAACTCGAACGTAATAGTGATACAAAAATTATTTGCTTGCTTTTGAACAAATAAATGAATAGAATTTGTGTGTCGACAGTACTGAATCGCGAAAATTCACCAAAATGAAATGCAAACGAATTTGGTGCATCATCCTCTTTATTCGTAGTTGCATTAAGAACGTTTAGATAATAAGTCAAACAGAAGTGTGTGTAGTTTTGTGTGAAACGGTTGACCATAACTAGCACAAGCTACAAGTTTGTAATGACACCACAAGGTGTCGTAATTGGCATAATTCAATAATAGTGGTGACCGAACAAGTTCACCGTGCTTGAGATCAATGAAAGTGTAATGAAGCAATCCGGAGGATTAGATTCAACCGGCATTGTAGGACCTTTCAATTGAATATAGAACAACAAAGAGCCACTGTTTTCGATCGAAGTTGAAAAAGTAATAAGTACCACAAGGCATTCGATCGACAATGAAAGAATCATTAGGAGGTACACCGTGATATGAAATGAATCTATGTACCATTGTCTTAACACACAACTGTGTTGAGACCGCTTTAATCGTGATAAACAAAACGGATTTAGAGCACGTCAATAAATAAACAATTAAATCCGTGTATGAGGTGCGTAACCAAATTAGCGCAAGCTTTAATTTTGTGAAAGCATCACCATAAGGTGTCGAAACCAATAAACGATTTAGTGGAGTCGTGAACCAAATAAGTCTACTATGACTCGAAACAAAAGGAATGTTTGCAAAAATATATTTGAATATGATGCTCTCAATACATCATATGGTGTTTCGAACTGAATATGCGAAATGGACAAGTTCAAGCAATTTAACTTGGTTTCAACATAACCCGACAATAAACGTATGTATCAACAAGAGAATTCCGCATGGTTACAAAGATAAACCATGTATGTAACTGAAGAGAAATTTCAAGAAAGTGTGTTGACTTGATAACAAAGAAGCCAACAATTACGACAATGTAGGTCATTCGAATCACAAATCGATAATTAGCTTTAGCAATTAATATTTGAACTTTGACGAAACGATTTTCCCGAAATGAAACCACATGCGTATCAAATGGTGCATGCGTGACATATGAATTCCAAGGAATGAAACAATGAGTATTCGCTATAATGAAGGAATGTTAGGATCGGAGGCTGACATGATTGTGCTTGTTTGTAAGAATTTGACAAATCAATGAATATAAAACAATGTAAAGTGCAGCGGAAATGGATACAAACTTTGTAAACACAATCAAAGAAGAGAATAGTTTGATAAACACATGCTTTCTCATTACGTTGAATGATTACAATGAAAATCAAAATATTACAAGCATGCTTACACAACTAAACTCCCCCTCAGCCTGATACTCCAAGGTTGGTTGCACAAGATGAAAGGATTGGACTGAAGAAGAAGAATCCTCTTAGTCAATCAAATGTAACAGTACATAGTGCTGTTACATTTATAGACAATCCAAACCACTGAAGCATCTCAGCTAACGTCACCATGAAAGTGACATCTAACAACCTAACAAACTCTATCTACTGATCTACACAACAACTGCTTTGCTAACTACTGATATTGCATTACATTACAGAGAGCAAACATAAACTACTGATGCATCCTTCCACTGCTGTGAACCCAGCAGTACTTGTCATGATCAGCAGTGCTTGACTCAAGGCAGCAGATTGAACAGCAGGGCTTTTAGTCTTCATCAGTCCTTGAATAGAACAGCAGTTGTAGGTCAGCAGATGTTGATGAAAACAGTACTTTGGAGTATATCAGTTGTTGGAGCCACAGTCAAGGGGAAAGCTTATAGTAAATAGTTGCTTATTGTGAGTCCGCTGTTGTGATCCAGTTTTGGCTTTCATTATCTGTTCCTCTGGTAGGGTTCAATCCCAACAATCTCCCCCTGGAACAAATAATGCCAAAACCCTTCATTATTCTGGACCTTTATTTCTCATCAATAGTTCCTGAGCTTGCCTCTTAAATTCTTCTTCAAAATTCTTGGAACTTGTGTCATCATCATCCCTACACAGTGTAAGTTCAAGGAGATCCTGCAAATCTTCAACACTAAGGCCTAGTGCTTCTTTCCTTGATATGTACTTCACTTCACCATTGGTTCTGACCAGAGTCAATATGTGGGTCTTTTGATCAGATATCCACTTTAGTATTTTTAAACCTAATGGGTTTCTTGGGAGAGATTTATTCTTTGATGAGTTTGGAGATGTTGGCCTTGTGAAAACTTGCAGACTTTCAGACATTCTTTTGAAGGCCATCTCAATGACTTTGTTGGCTGCAGCTATGTCTTCTGCAGTCTCTTTTTCGATCAGCTCTTGCCTATCAAAGTCTGTCATGCCTGTCGAAGTGTTTGGTGATGCAGGCTTGGTCAATACCTTCCTAAAAAGGTTCTGAAGCTTTGTTGAGTTCTCTTCTTTTAGACCCATTTTCATGATGGCATCATTGAAGTACTCAGCTTCCTTTTCTTTGACCTCTTCTTCAGACAGTTGTTTTCCTTCTTCTTGGTTTGTCATAAGAGTAGGATTATCTGCTGATTTGAACAGTGTTTTGAGGCTTTCAATCTGCTGTTCAAGTTTCATCATTTGTTCACGTTTCTTTGAAGCGCCTGAAACAGTTATCTTCCTTTTCTTCAGCCTTTCATAGGCTTCATCAGTCTGCTGTTTTGACCATTTTGATATGGCTTCAGCAGTATCCATTTTTGCATCCACCAGCTCCTTTTTCTTTCCTTTATACTCAGCAGTTAGGTCAGCAACGAGCTTTTTGTATTTGCTCTAGTTTGGAGCATTCTTCTTCTTTGTAGGATCATTCTTGATTTTTTCAATCCTTTCTGCCTCATGCCTTAAAGCAACTACTGGCCATTCTTCGAACTGGTTTTCTTCAGCAGGATAGAATTTCTCTTTCATGATGTAGGCTAGGTATTGTTTTCTTAACTTTTTTCGTTGATCAGCCTTTTCTTTGTTTAGTTCTTGTACAAACTCTTCTATCTGCTTTACTTTTGTGAGGAAGAACTCCAGTCTTTTAGCAATGCCTTCGTCATTTAAACCTTCACTTTCACTTTCAACTTTAGCTCTTATTTTAGCTTGCCTTGCCTTGATCTTGAGGTAATCATCCATATCCTCTGGTGCCATGTAGCCTATGAGTGAGGAGAATCTTCTTTTTGAAGGATCTTCTTTTGTATAGAATTGCCTCATCTCATTTTTGATAGCTTCAAGTTCCAGTGGATATTTTGCAGCATTAGGATCATGTATGCCCTCATCGGCAGAGATTGGCTTTCTTTTTCTGTTGAAGAGCTTTGGTTGTGATGTAGGAAAGGTGAGAGCAGTGGTGGATGGTTGACAAACAGCTGTTGAAACAACTGGTGTCTCAACTGCTGTTGTCATTACAACTACTGATGTATCAGCAGATGTCTTCTGCTTTTAAGCAGGGGTTATGATGGCCATAGTTTGAGTGGTGATGAGTGGCTGACTAACAGCTGTTGAAACAACTGGTGTTTCAACCACTGTTGCCATTACAACAGATGTTATAACATCTGTCGTCTTCTGCTTTTTGGCAGGAGGTAATGATGGGTTGGCTGTTTTTGATGGTAATGGTGGTTTTGATGCTGTAGACACAGATGGTGGTGGAGCAGTAGTTGTGGTGGTGTGTGGTGATGTGGTGTGTGTTGATACTGCAGTTTTGGCTTGACTATTTTCTGGCTCAACATACATACCATCATCAATTCCCTTTTTCTTCCACTTGATCTTCTCCCCCTTTTTGGCATTATCTGGGAAGGGTTCATTCATGAAAAGAACAGTGGAGGGGACCTTTCCAGAGGCACTTTGAATGTGAGCCTTTATAGCTTTAATATCCGCCTGAGTATCTTTGAATCTTGATTCCACCATATATGTCAGCTTTTGAACATGTATAGCATGCTGCTGATCTGCCATCTGTTTTTGTCTTTCCAGCAGTTGTTGGAATAGGTTCCATAACTCATTTGCAGCAGGCGCTTGTTGAGCAGATGCTTGAGCAGGAGGAGCAGTGGATTGGGCTTTCTGAGCTTTTAACAGCTGCTGCACCATATCTTTTATTTCAGCAACAGAGGTTTCAAGGTTTTCGACCCTGCCCGTCAATTCCTGATATTTTGAATCATCACCTGAATTAACAGGATCATCTGAATCCCCACCAGCAGTGGTTTTACAAATGTATGACTTAGGAACAGAGTCCCAAAAATCAGCCATTGATGCCCCTTGTTCTTGGTCCTGGGGACTTCTTTCTTCAGCACTTGATAACCTTTTGATGTTACTAGTAGTTAAAACAATCTCACTGGTGGTTCTCAGTGGTGCTATCGAAGAAATTGCCTTCAAGGGAGTCTTATGTATGTAACCACTATCCAAATGCAAACCAGTGGGTTCAACATTTGTAGTGGTTGCTCCACTTGAACTACTGACAGGAATTACTTGTAATTCCTTCAGTGTAACCTCCTCAGTTGTTGCTGGGATAACAGAGATATCAACATCAGACCCAGTCACTTGTGGGAGTATACTCACAGTGATAGGTGTTTCTGAGGAACTGGTTTGTGTCTGAGTAATACCAACTGTATGTAACAAAGGTATCATGGATTGTGGTAGTATGGAGGGTGAGGGTGAAGGGGTTGAAAGAGACATGTCCTTGGGATTAGGACTGTGGAAGATGGATCCGAGTGGGTCCAGAGCTTCATATTGTGGGGTCCCTGTGTTTACAACCTGATCCTTTTGTGAGGATGCAGGAGGAGTTTGAGGCAAGGGTTGAGATCTTTCTTCCATCTGCTGTGAGGAAGTAGCAGCAGTGGTTATTGGTGACTTTTGTGTTGTCACTGGCATTGACTCTGGGATCTCATCTTCCAGAGTTGCCTTTGGTTTGGATTTGGTGGGCTTTCTGGATGTTTTCTTTTTGATTCTTTTTGTGGTGGCATGTGTGGGTTTCAAAACAGTGGGTGTGCTGCTTTGATCACCTGGAGCAGTGGGCTCAGCAGTAGATACCTGAGGAGCAGTTTCATCTGCTAAATTCTGCTCAGGCACCTCTGCTTTTGTTTTTATTGGTGCCAACATTCTAGAGAATGTTTCAGGTGTTGAACAGTTTATTTTAAAAGAAGCACCTTGTTTGGGCAAATCTGCATCTTTCTCTACAAATTTTTGTTCAAAATAGTAGCTTAAAAATCTTGGAAAGAGCATAAATGCCTTATTATCAACGTTTTTTACCAAATCATCAAATATTTCCTGGGAGTAATTAAAGTTTTCATTGTTTAAAATTGCATACCCCAGGCATTGAATTTTTGTTGGTATTTCATTAAAAGACGTTGTTTTATTAGAAACACACATTAACAGTGTGTGAAATAAAAATCTGGGTGCAGAAGGAAAATAACCCTTTTGTAAGGTATCCCTTTTTGGTTGCTCTGCATAGCCCCTATTTATGAAATTCTTTTTCAACTCGGTTTTAGAAAATGAGGTTTTACCTTTCAAGTCATCGAGTTTGAAGATTTCAGAAATAGATTGTGGAGAGATTTGAATCTTCTTACCCTGTATCGAGGAGTTGATGGCTGTGACGATGTCTCCTTGTTTTTCAAGGGTAGCATTTTTTCAGAACTCTCTCTGGGTTTGAAGATAAATGGGAGCGTCTGCTATTAACAAAGTTTTATACTTTGATGCAGATAAGGTATCAATGATGGAGTCGAAGGTGTTATCGGTTGTGGGTTTTGTGAGTATACCCACATAATTGTGAGGGGCTTTGTAACGGATTTCTGTGGTTTCAGCGGCCATTTGAGTGGCGTCTGTTGGGGTGGAGGAAGAAGATGGTTTTGATTTTGACTTCGATTTTGGTTTCGTCATTTTTGATGAAGAAGATCAAAGAAAGTTTTTGTGAAGAAGAGTGGGAAACTGCTTTGAGAAGAGAATTTTGGAATTCAATTCGACAGTGTGAGCCCCTGTTTGGGTTTAATCAGGGTTTTATTTTAGGGAAAAAGTGAATACTGACGTGGCAGCGGTTATAATGATCTAACGACTAAAAACTGACCACGTGCCAACCCCTGATGAAAGAGTAAATAATGGAGGACAGTTGTTTTTTTTGGGGGGGGGGCACTGATGAAACAAATATCAGTGGTTACAATGGTAATAAATGAAGCAGTGGGTGATTTTTGCCATCAGTGGATGTTTTTACTACATCAGTGGATAGCATATCAGTGGATACAACACTGATTTTGAACATCAGTGCTTATCAAAGGAAAATGAGAACAGGGGTTGACTTTTAGCAGTGGATAGATGTTAGGGAACAGATGTTGAGGCACGACAGCAGTTAAGGAAGAACAGTGGTAGAAAAATGAAGACCATTAGTACAACAACTGTTAGTGCAGCAATGTTTTAACTATTGACAAATAATGTTAGCATCTGCTTATTCAGATGTAGGAATTGATTTTGTCTTGTGTAAACACAATATCATGTCCAGCATCTGTTTAGCTTCAGGAATGCTATGCTTAACAAAATACATTTTTGATGTAGATTATCAAATTTAAATTGCTAGTAGTTATCTCAGAAATCTTTGTTCAAGGTTTTGCCACATGTTCATTTTTCCTGACAGTGGCTTGGCATTCCAGGTGATGAAGACTTTTCTACTAAGGCTACTCATTTTGTGTCTAATTATTTGAACTAGAACATGAGTATCTTAGTAGTTCAAAATTAATTTGCAATCAATTTTTGATCTGTAATAAACTAACTTGAGCTTGACATAACCATGACATGTGTACCATTTCCTTTTGATTAGTTTTAGGAATAATAATTTCACACAAAAATAAGGAAATTACATCCTGACCAGAGATGAACTTTTTACTATTAAAAATGAGTAAAAGTCCAAAATATATTATTCAAAGAAAATGAAGTAATATATCCGGTTTTATTTGAGAAAAACACCTTAAGAAATAGTTAAAGGATGTTTTGAAAATAACATCAAAAGGATCTGACAGCTTTTCAAGTAAGAACATGATCATATCATTCTCAAGTTATTTTGACCATTGTTTAGGGTCATTTTCTTGACAATTGATTGTAAATTCTCCTTTTAAGGACAATTACTGGAGATGCCATTGTTACCTGAACGATTCCTGTATTTGATGAACGCACACAGTTGCATGATGACCACTGTTTACCCAATTTTGACCTCATAAGTGTTTTATGCTTATACTCTTTTTCTTTTGGCTTCAAGAGCTTTGAGATAAGCACACTTTTGAGTTTTGTTCATTTTCTTCTTCCCTTTTTACCCTTCCCATTCATAAGTAGTAAATTACTTACTGGGAGGTTTTTATGAAAGAATCCTCAGTCCAAAATCATTTTCAGCAATGTTTTGAGAGATCTGGCCACATTTGTACATGTTTTATTACCAATTCTCACATTACATATGATTTGGACTGTTTTGACTGCTGATTTTCTTAACGTGTTTTGACAAAGTTGATTTGGTCCTTTTGAGGATTCTCAACCTGCCTTTTAACACATAAGAAATTTTGACTAAAGCTTTATTTCCCTCTTTCTTCGTTAGCAAAACACTAATGTTTATATGAGCATAGGTTTCGCTAATATGAGGTACATACTTTAGTAAAAAAAAATATGATGAAATCATCACAAATTCATAACAATAGTTGAAATCAATTTTGAATGAAGATAAACATATCATAGTTACCAGTTAAGTTTCCAGATCTAGGGACTATGAGTGATTTGTGCATGATATTACTAGTTGTTTGAGATTTGTGAATTTTATGACAACTTGGTTGTTATACAGAGTGTCTGATTCATCATTTTGAACATGATTTCTCATTGCTCTGTTTTCCAACTAAATACAAACAACCTTAGTATCAATGAATTTTGAGCTGAACTGTTATGTCAAATTGATTGTTAGATCGAATTTGACTGTCCTAGCTCTGATACCAATTGTTAGGATCGGAGGCTGTCATGATTGTGCTTGTTTGTAAGAATTTGACAAATCAATGAATATAAAACAATGTAAAGTGCCGCGGAAATGGATACAAACTTTGTAAACACAATCAAAGAAGAGAATAGTTGATAAACACATGCTTTCTCATTACGTTGAATGATTACAATGAAAATCAAAAGATTACAAGCATGCTTACACAACTAAACTCCCCCTCAGCCTGATACTCCAAGGTTGGTTGCACAAGATGAAATAATTGGACTAAAGAAGAAGAATCCTCTTAGTCAATCAAATGTAACAGTACATAGTGTTGTTACTTTTATAGACAATCCAAACCACTGAAGCATCTCAGCTAACGTCACCATGAAAGTGACATCTAACAATCTAACAAACTCTATCTACTGATCTACACAACAACTGCTTTACTAACTACTTATATTGCATTACATTACATAGAGCAAAGATAAACTGCTACTGCATCCTTCCACCGTTGTGAACCCAGCAGTACTTGTCATGATCAGCAGTGCTTGACTCAAGGCAGCAAATTGAACAGCAGGGCTTTTAGTCTTCATCAGTCCTTGAATAGAACAGCAGTTGTAGGTCAGCAGATGTTGATGAAAGCAGTACTTTGGAGTATATCAGTTGTTGGAGCCACAGTCAAGGGGAAAGCTTATAGTAAACAGTTGCTTATTGTGAGTCCGCTGTTGTGATCCGGTTTTGGCTTTCATTATCTGTTCCTCTGGGAGGGTTCAATCCCAACAAGGAATGATCAAGTATCGAGGCAAAGAAGTGTTTTCTTTAATGGAGAAAACTGTTATGATGCACCCATCATTAGGAGAAGTAGAGATGCAAAATTCTACTTTGTTAGAAGCAAAAGTGGAAATTTCAATAGAAATTTGAGTGCTTTATCTGCTTGGTAACTGAAATAGTATATATGTTAGAAATATGGGGTTTGCTCTTAGTTAATAGACGTAGTTTCCATGTGATAACCTTTAATGAGTTTTGACCTCAGTTCCCAAAGGTCCTAGGTACATGTTTTCTAGGTTCTCAAAGTTTTGCACTCTGTGTATAACTGTTTCGTGCACCGTGTAGAAAACACACAATATTAGTGTAGGTTCAAAAACAAGTTGTCGGCTCACTATATTTCAGTATACTTTCTTCCTGAATTCACAGTTAATGATACTCGATCAAGGATCAATCTTAAAATAGTAGTGGAATCCTCACAGTTAGTTAAATAAATAATTCGTTTATCCTCAGCAGAGTTACCGACTCTTGTTGGTTAGCTCACTCGGCTCCTGAGAGTTGATGCTCATTTGAGAATCATCGTCCTTCTCCTTGACGAACAGTACTGAAACTGGCAACTTCTGAAGTTGCGTTGACAAATCTTGTATCTCAGGAAGTGCAAGTCGATAGGGTGCCTTGGCTACAGGCGCGGCGCCTGGTACCTAGCCAATGTGGAAGTCGACTTGCGTTGAGGAGGTAATCCTGACAAGTCTCTGGGGAAGACTTCAGGATATTCCCTTACCACAGGGATGTCCTCGAACTTAGGTTCTTCGGCTTCTTGTCCACGACATGAGCCAAGAAGGCGTTGCATCCTTTGCGCAAAAACCTCCGTGCCTTTAAACAACTGATAATCCATAGGGGTGTATCCTGCTTCATGAATCACGATCGTTTCTTCGTTCGCCATCGGGATGCGGATAACAATCTCCGCTCGATTGCCTGACAACCAATCCATCCCAATTTCCATGTCGAAGCTTCCCCTTAACTAGTTCTATCGAGTACGGGCTATCTAATTTACTTGCTACTAAACCAAGTATACTCTTAAACTCTAGAGATGCGAAACTAAAATTGGCAACAGTATCTAGCAGCACAGATGCATAACGTTGACTTAATATGGGACGTACCGATGTCCATGCTTGGATCCTGGCATGCTCCCCTAGCTCTGCTATTGAGCTTTCATCCTTGTGCCTGATTGTTTTTAGGGAAATATTTTCTGAAATGCTTCTTACTTCCATAGTTAAGACAACCTTCAGCACGTTTTTGCTCGTTACTCTTCCTGTCTTGATAGTCGTTGTTGTCATTGTTTCCTTCGTGATTCTCGCTACCATCTTGGCCTCCATTACTATGTCCAGTACCTTGCCTACAAGTTTCCTTGACATGCCCCACTTTGCCACTGTTTTCACATTTTCCATATCTGCATCGCCCGATATGATAACATCGACAATTGTCACACCTAGGTAGGATACCTGATGTGTGTAAAATGCAACATATAAATTACATCAAATGAGGCATAAAACTAACCCTTTTTAAGTACTAATGTTGGAAAAAGAGTGTTTTTGTCTTTATTTTGTATTTTCAGGATTAAATGAGCTCAAATTCACAAAAGAAGCAAAAAGACAACTAAATCTAACATAAATACAAGAAAAGGAACATAAGTGGATTGCCCGACCCCTCAACAGCATCATCCCAAGCAAAATAGAGAAGGCAGAAGACTGAACACGCCCCGTGCTCAGCCAGCACGGGGCCGTGCCCAAGAAGCAGCAGAAAAGACAAACCTATAAAAGCTTCTATTGCCCACCACGGGGCCGTGCCCAGTGAACACGGGGGCGTGGCGAAAGTACAGCAGGCGCATTAATTGTACTTTCGCCACGCATTAATTGTAATTCAATGCGCCTGCTGTACTTTCGCCACGCCCCCGTGTTCACTGGGCATGGCCCCGTGGTGGGCAATAGAAGCTTCTATAGGTTTGTCTTTTCTGCTGCTTCTTGGGCACGGCCCCGTGCTGGCTGAGCACGGGGCGTGTTCAGTCTTCTGCCTTCTCTATTTTGCTTGGGAGGATGCTGTTGAGGGGTCGGGCAATCCACTTATGTTCCTTTTCTTGTATTTATGTTAGATTTAGCTGTCTTTTTGCTTCTTTTGTGAACTTGAGCTCATTTAATCCTGAAAATACAAAAGAAAGACAAAAACACTCTTTTTCCAACATTAGTACTTAAAAAGGGTTAGTTTTATGCCTCATTTGATGTAATTTATATGTTGCATTTTACACACATCAAATACCCCACACTTGAATTTTTGTTTGTCCTCAAGCAAAACTCTTTAATACGTGGCTTACACTCCCAAATGGAATGGGTAGAAGAGAAGGTTTTGGCTTGTCATAGAGTGTCGGGAATCCAAGATCTTTTTGGTTTTATTTTTATTTATTTACAATCCTATTCGTTATGATTTATTTAGAACGTTCCATAGGAAAAATTACTTATTTGGGCATAGCATGCCTTTTTAAAATTCCATTTATATACAAGTTCACATACCTCACGGGAGAAATCACTCACACTCGACCGAAGGTGTATTTTTAGTGAATCACTCGAGAGCGGCGTGGAACTTATTTCTACCATAGGCTTGCCAAGCAATCAATCCTCCTCCTTTTTAACTTGTTACCTTTGTAAATATCAAGAGGACTTTTTGGGTAAAGGCTTGGGCTAAAGGTGGGTAGTTGGGTTAGTGGTTAGTAGAAAAGGGCGAAAAGCGTAAAAAGCGTCGGTTTTCGTAAAACATTTTATTTTAGTGACTTTTTATTCTTAATGAAGTATTTCTTCAAACAAGCTTTTTGTTTTAAGAGCTTTGTTTGTTTATTTCTAACTTCATCATTTTTTTTTAGTCACACGAAAACCGAGCTTGTTACTAAAATAAAGGGTAAATATAAAAAGGTTTTGGTGGGTAAAAGGGTTTTAGGGTAAAGAAATGAAAGGTTTAGGCTCAAAAGGGGTTAACTAGGGGGAATTTTTGGGTAGGTGAAAAAAAAATAAAAAAATAAAAATAATGGTTTTGAAAGAAAAAGGGTTAGTCCTAATGCCTCCATCATTTACTTACTTGGGTTTAAGTTGGTAAGGACCGGGAATGAATCGTCGTGGCAAGTTCTAGAGTCGTAAGAACCAAGCGGCTATTCACACAAGAAACGAAAAATGAGCATTTAGTCTAAAGATGTGTATTTGTATGCTCAATAAAGGCTCAAAACTCACTTTTTGTGGGAATGGGTTTTTTTTATGTGATCAAGTATATATAATCGAATTTTAACTAAGCTTGTCATGTCATTTCATAATTTTCTTATGTTAGTTCTTTTTATCACGACGATATCGGTTGTAAACTTGCAAAAATATAACCTTATTAATCTTAGAATTCCCAACTTAAACTTTAGACAGGTAAAAAAAATGAATTTTTTTTTTTTTTTGAAAAAAATTTGGGGTGACTAGCGGTTCCAATAGAGTTTTGTGTAAGGCTTGTTATTAGGACTTGCAAAATTTCAAGGTTTTAGCATCCCCCCACACTTAAATTACACATTGTCCTCAATGTGTCCCAAAAATAAATTTTTAGGTTGATTGAATGTGTAACATGGTGTTTAAAAGCAAAAATTTATGTTACTGGCAGCCTGGACACGGCCCCGTGGGGACCGGACACGGCCCCGTGTTCAGGTGCCAGTAACGATAATTAAGAAAAAGAAACAGAAGCCTGGACACGGGGGCGTGTCTGGTGAACACGGCCCGTGTCCAGTTACCTGAACTGGGCATTTTTCTGCAAGGGTTCAGCACGGGGCCGTGTTGGCTGGGCACGGCCCGTGTTGAACCTACTGTAACGGAGAAATTGTCGACGTGTGGCCTTGTTCCTGTGCATGGGGCCATGTTTCTCATTTCCCTTATCATCCTTTACCACCATGAGTGTGTTTTATTTATTATGAACCATTCAAACCATCATTCCATTGAAATCATAGAGAGATCTTACATAGTCCTAAATTTATATTAAACTAGATAAGAAAACAAAGAAGCATTAAACCGTGGAGTTCTAGCCTATACTTTATTTTAATTAGCAAAATTTCCAAGAAGCTAGTAGTCTTGGTTAGATATGGCCTTTATAGAACTCCTTCTTCCGGGTGTGGCTTTCCTCATATGTCGGCGAGCCACTCCTCCACCTCCCTTGGAAGGAGAAAAGAAGGCTCATTAGCATTAGTTTGCGGAGTTTCGATTTCCACCGGGATCTCTTGTTGGTGCTCCATGGGAGGTTCCGCCGGAAAGTCGTCCCACCCGGTAGGGTTGTTAACTCCGAGCGCCAGGTTCCAATCCTGTTGAGGGAGGACCGGTTCCATCGGGGGTGCTACAATAATATTTAACCTCTGGTGCAAGAGGTTAATTTCTTGGAAGCTACTCTCGAGTCCCACCGTAAGATCGTTAATACGGTCGATTAAGACCTCCTCTATTGACGTCATTTCGTCGAGAGCCTCCCTTAATGCTATTACATAATGCACAAGTGTAGCTTCAATGGAGGGCCTCCTTCCTCTTCGGTTGTCTGATGAATGCACGGAAGATGTTTCGCGGTTTTCACTTGACATTCTACGAAAAAACAAACTAAAGATAGTTTATTTGCTGAAACAGTAGACCGGACACGGCCCCGTGTTCATCTTTCTGCAGAGTTTTGGAGCAGGGAAACTTGAAGTTTTAAGTTATTTTCTGAACTTGTGGGGTCTTTTTAAACATTAGTAACTTACAACAATGTTATATAACATATTTTTACTAAGATTCCCTAATCAAAACTCATCAATCCCTACCACAAAGCTTGAAAAATTCAAACTTTAATAGAGGTTCTTGGAGAAAGATGAAGAAGAAGGAAATGGTTAAGAGAGGAAAGGACAAGATGGGTTGTTGGAACCTTCTTTTAGAACTTACCTAGGATAGTTGAGAGAAGATTCCTTCAAATCTCTGTCCCAAGTTGGTCCAAATGTGCAGAATTCTTGGCTGCATTTATAGAAAACGACAGCATCATGGACACGACCCCGTGTTCAGTGGGCACGGCCCCGTGTGCAGATGGAATTCTGACACAGTTTGTCCGTATTCTGACGTAAGGATCAGAAGGGAATCTTTTGGTGGGCACGGGGGCGTGTTGGCTGGACACGGCCCCGTGTCGAGAGACTGTTTTATGAAGTTTCCTTACTTCTAAGGATTTTATTGATATCGGGTGGTTCCTTACTGGTGGGGACAACCCCAAAGTGCCTAATATACCTTAATTGTCCTAGACTAAGGCGAGAACGCAAGAGGTTGTCGGTGAGGGTAATTCCTATTTTCATTCTAGGTGGACAAGTCCAACCCTTTCCCGGGCTCTCGTTAAAGAAGGTGTATGCCGAATCGCTCAGGTCTATGTATGCACCGAACGAAGTCGATGGAGAGTCCTTCACGGCACAATCGGCACAGGGACGACTATCATCCAAGTCTTCGCTAGGTATGAAGGTATTTTCAGGAGCAACGAGGTTGTCGGAATGCGATCCCAACATTTCTTCATGGTCATCGTCTTGGGGTGGATCAATAAAACCCTTCCTAAGCTCTTTTGACCAATTTAAAATTAGCTCTTCTAGTTGAAATAACTCGTCAAGGAGAATTTCTCCTAGAATATCTGGCTGGGCGCATTCGAGGGAGAGATAGTGATTATTTTTACTTTCGCCCCTCTTAAGGTTATAAGGAATCGGTGGGTCGATGAAGTGGGGCCTATAATTTAGAAAGTAACATTTTAATTCTTTATGTTCGCCTCCACATAATTCACACCACGTACCAAAAGAGTGCCGAAAGTAAAAAGAATTACTATCACTCATGTTTATGTCAGAAATTACCAACCGCCGGGATCTAACGGTTCTGTTTTCAGTAAGTAAATCTTGGGCACGGGGGCGTGTTGAGTGAGCACGGCCCCGTGTTCAGCTTACTGTCTGACTTAAAACAGGATTGTCAGTTCCAATGATTGAGTACGGGGGCGTGTTCAGCGGGCACGGCCCGTGCTGAGCTCTGCAGAAGCTGAAAAACTAAGAAAATCCTAAAAAAATAAAAAAGAAAAATAAAAATATGATTAGGCCGTTGATTCCTAACTTTCTTAAAATCCTTGTGTCCCCGGCAGCGGCGGCAAAAACTTGATGCGTGCTAGTGTGTATATATTTTAGATGTATATTTAAGCCCTTTTTACACTTATAGCCAAGTTTTAAATTTATAAAACACGATATTCACTAACACTAAACACACATATGGGCAAGTGCACCCATCGTGGACGTAGTATAGTGTTGGTAAGATACCGAGGTCGTCCAAGGACACAAGAGCTTTTAGTACCGGTTTATCCTCAAAGTCTAATCAAATCAAAAAGTAAGAAAAGAGTTTTAAACTAAGAAAATGAAAACTAACTAAATGCTGAAAAATAAAATAAAAATAAAAAAAGATAGACAAGATGAATCACTTGGATCCGACTCGTGTATTAGTATAACCTTTGATTATTTTCGCACTTTTGCACTTGTTTAAGAGATTATCTTAGTTATTGTAGTAGGCCCCTCTTTTGAAGGCGACGTTACCCTCAACCCAGTAGTTTGAGTCAGCAAGGATACAATCGTAAAGGGTTGGATTATTGGAAGATAATGAATTAAGTTATTAATGCAAATTATGGTAGGCCCCGCTTTTGGCGGTGACGTTACCCTCGGCTAAGTAGTCTGAGTCAGCAGGGATACAGTCCTAAATAGTCGGGTTATAGTATTAATAGTAGTTAACTTATGAGGGGGTCAAAGAGTTTGGATCCCCGCCATCCAATACCTATGGGCATTGAAGGAGATCCTACTAAATTTGACCCAGGTCCCTTGCAGGACCTCTAAACGCTGAACAAGGGCAAGACCCTTACCAAACCATTCCCTTAACCCCCGACCAGGTAGCCAACATACCTCCATATAGACCGTGGAGATATGAATGGTGAAAATCTTTTATTTTATATAGACAGTAAAATAATGCCAAGACACCACGGACAAACGATAAGGAAAGATCACCTTCAACATAAGCAACTAGTTATTAAAGTCATTAATACAAAACCAAATAAAAAGTGCAAAAGATTAAAAATAAAAAGTATTATACTAAACACTTGTCTTCACCAAGTGATGTAAGAGACTTAGGCAAACATGGCCTTGATTGTCAAGAACTCTTACGATCAACCTTGGATCCCGAGACGACTCACACACTCTATGATGGACAATGGATGATGGTGGTGGATGATGGTGTTGTGATGGTGGTGGGTGGTGGATGAAATGTGAGAGAGGTGGTGTGCCAAGGGATGAGTTGCAATGAAACCAAGCACTTACAATTAATGAAGAGAGAGAGTGTCGGACAGGCACGGGGCCGTGTCCAGCGGACACGGGGCCGTGCCCAGCCTTCTGTTCAGCCTATAAATAGGAGTGCTTGGTTTCATTGCAACTCATCCCTTGGCACACCACCTCTCTCACACTTCATCCACCACCCACCACCATCACAACACCATCATCCACCACCATCATCCATTGTCCATCATAGAGTGTGTGAGTCATCTCGGGATCCAAGATTGATCGTAAGAGTTCTTGACAATCAAGGCCATGTTTGCCTAAGTCTCTTACATCACTTGGTGAAGACAAGTGTTTAGTATAATACTTTTTATTTTCAATCTTTTGCACTTTTTATTTGGTTTTGTATTAGTGACTTTAATAACTAGTTGCTTATGTTGAAGGTGATCTTTCCTTATCGTTTGTCCGTGGTGTCTTGGCATTATTTTACTGTCTATATAAAATAAAAGATTTTCACCATTCATATCTCCACGGTCTACATGGAGGTATGTTGGCTACCTGGTCGGGGGTTAAGGGAATGGTTTGGTAAGGGTCTTGCCCTTGTTCAGCGTTTAGAGGTCCTGCAAGGGACCTGGGTCAAATTTAGTAGGATCTCCTTCAATACCCATAGGTATTGGATGGCGGGGATCCAAACTCTTTGACCCCCTCATAAGTTAACTACTATTAATACTATAACCCGACTATTTAGGACTGTATCCTTGCTGACTCAGGCTACTTAGTCGAGGGTAACGTCACCTCCAAAAGAGGGGCCTACCATAATTTGCATTAATAACTTAATTCATTATCTTTCAATAATCTGACCCTTTAGGATTGTATCCTTGCTGACTCAAACTACTGGGTTGAGGGTAACGTCGCCTTCAAAAGAATAACTAAGATAATCTCTTAAACAAGTGCGAAAGTGCGAAAATAATCAAAGGTTATACTAATACACGAGTCGGATCCAAGTGATTCATCTTGTCTATCTGTTTTTAATTTATTTTATTTTTCAGCATTTAGTTAGTTTTCATTTTCTTAGTTTAAAAATCTTTTCTAACTTTTTGATTTGATTAGACGTTGAGGATAAACCGGTACTAAAAGCTCTTGTGTCCTTGGACGACCTCGGTATCTTACCAACACTATACTACGTCCACGATGGGTGCACTTGCCCATATGTGTGTTTAGTGTTAGTGAATATCGTGTTTTATAAATTTAAAACTTGGCTAAAAGTGTAAAAAGGGCTTAAATATACATCTAAAATATATACACACTAGCACGCATCAATACCCATATACTCTTTTCCCTTTTTGGCCATGTTCTTGCTATTCACCCGAGTACCCTTCTTGAAGTTTGCGAACTTTCTCTTGTTATCTCCAGATGGCTCTACAGGAGTCTCCTTTTTCTCTTCCGAAGTGGAAAATTTTCCTAGTCTAATCGCTTCTTCAGTGAGCGCCACACTTAAGTCGATAGCATCGGTGATTGTTGGAGGTTTAGATATTGTCACCAGGCTTAGAATCTGAGGTGCCAATCCCCCGACGAAGCGTTCGATCCTCTTAAACTCCGGTTCCACCAGACGCGAAGCAACTTGTGATAAATCGTGAAATCTCTGCACATACTCAGCTATCTTTGAACCTTCCATTTTCAAGGTCCACAGTTCAGTCTCCAACTTCTGGACTTCTGCCCTCGAGCAATATCTCTTACGCATCAGTTCTTTCAGTTCGTCCCACGTCAAAGCATACATAGCAGTCTGACCTAACGTCTGAACTTGAAGGTTCCACCATGACAGAGCCCCATCTAGAAACAATCTAGATATGTACATGACTTGTTGCTCTGGAGTACATTTGCTCAAGCTCAGAACAGAATCCGTCTTCTCAACCCAACGCACAAAAGCTACGGCACCCCCAGTGCCATCGAAAGCTCGGGGCTTGCAGCTCAAGAACTGCTTGTAGGTGCAGCCTGCGACATACGCAACATCATTCACATAAGTCAATAGCAAAGCACCCTTGGAAATGTCCAAATGTTTTGTAATGTGTCTTAAGTGACTAAACATTACCATTGGGTGGGTTATTTCCTGAGGTACCTCCGCTGCGTTTGGAGCGAAGGGCCTCGTACTGTGCGATGGCCTGTGAGATGCGCTCTTGTAATTCTGCCTCTGTCGTCGGCAGAGGGTTGCTGGTATCGGTGTTCCTTTGAAGCGACATCTTCTAAGAAAGAGATCGGATAGGTCAGGTCTTATTAAGGACACAAGCACATAAGCATCTACTTAATCGATTAAGACCTAGGAGGTGTATTTACATGTGTATATACGCAGTCGTTATAACAAGCAATCATATAACATCACAATTATAGCACAAGCTGGTAGATAGGAACATATTTAATGAGAACATAACAAGCAAGCACGTAGCATCATAATTATAGCACAAACATGCAGACCAATAACGTGCTTAGTGAGGACATGGCGACTGAGCTTTCATTATTTACCGACCACAATCACATTGTCTACAAAGTGTATCACATCACAAGGGACACAGGGTCACCCTACCCTTGTCCAATAAGTCTATCAGTATACCAAAATCACGTGGTCAAAAGTGGTCTTCGAAAGTCTCTACAATCTCGGTTCATTAGTAGTGTCTTTACCCAAAAGTAATGCAATCTGCATAAAACCAAAAGCCAACTATACTGGTGTCTGAGGTGGAGGAGTGAAGAAAAGCAAGCTGCTAACATGTGCAAGCTCCTCCTCGAGCTTGTATACGCGTCGAAGCAATTAACTTATCTGCTGCTTGATAGTAAAGAAACGAGCATCAAAACCTAAGAAATGTGTAATAGCAGCAGGTGAGAGTGTAAAAGGGGACAGTGATGAATGTGGAGGATCATAGTATACTAGTATAGACAGGGCGGAGGATATGGTGCCAGTTCAAGTTCCTAAACTCTGCGACTCAAAATCCTCAAACTGTAGCTGTTGTGACAGGAGCAACTCATCCCGTGTGTAGCCTCCAAAATGTGAGGGATGGTAGGGGTCTGAAATCAGCATAGTGTATGGTAGGGACCATCGGAACGGCTCGTCCAGCGGTGAAGAAATGAACAATGCAGCCTGAAGGATCTGTGGAAAAGCTGCTAATACAAAAGGACTGTCACGCGAGTGCTGGCCAAAGGTACCTTCCCCTGGATGGCGTGCGGGTATGTCTTGAAAGAAAACAATAGGCAAAACGGTGCGATGGACGTCGGACTCCACAGGAGGAACGGAGCAACATCAGCGGTGCGGGTGTAGGAACAAATGTCTTAACAAAAGGAAGATCAACGGGTACAGGTTCTAGGTCGGGAATAAGGAGTGTAATATATGGTAATTCAAATGGAACATAGTCAGGATCAGAAATCGGCTCAAGATCAATAGGTGCAACATCAGGCTGACCCAAAAGGAACTGGAGCTGTCTCATGAGCAGGCTCTGGGTCGTGTGAAGGTGTGGGATCTCGAGCAGGTGATAGTGTAGTAGTCATAGTGGTGTCGTCATCTGAATCAGTAGTAGAAAGCTGCAATCCGGCCGTCTGTAAGGCTGCAGATGTCACAGACTCAAAGGAGTCTGAAATCGAGTGCAAAATGGAATAAGAGGAAATCTCAATAACAGGGATCTCAAAAAGTGGAATAGCAACAATGTTCTCATCCAACTTTCCATCATCATGGGCGTCATCAGGAGGACCATCAACAAACAAATCAACGTCATCATCAAACAAATCGTCAAAAAGGCAGATCCTCAGGAGAAATGATCATGAGAGGTACGGCGTCGAGGATCGGAGTCATGATAGGCTCACCATCGGAATGACCAGTGATGGGGTGGTCATGGACCGAAACAAGAGTGACAAAAGGATCCTTGTCAGAGAAGACATCAGCAAACGTAAATCATTACCAAAGTCTGGTAGTGCGAATGGTTCGAAGTCGTCCTCGTCCTTGGTCCGCATGTCAGGATCACTCTCAGTGTCTGACGTAAATATTTCTGGCGCGGGTATGACCTCGTCGTCTGATGCGACTGCCTTCGGGTTGCAGGCATCCAATAACCCATCCTCTGAAGATAACATGTGTTCCTGCAACATCGTAATCCTAACATATGTACGTATAGTAACCACTAACACCCAATGTATGCAAACAAAGGTAATTTATTATGTAATCATGTATTCACATTATTCTTCATTAAACTTTCTATCCTTCCTAGTTTCCCAGACTAAACCACCCAGTCCCCCAGACTAAACCAACCAGTCTTCCAGACTAAACCAACCAGTCTCTCAGACTAAACCACCTAGTCTCTCAGACTAACCAACCAGTCTCTCAGAGTAAAACACCCAGCCTCTCAGACTGAAACACCCAGCCTCTCTGACTGAACCACGAACATAAACCTTGAAATGTGTTTTGTGTCTTTTCTTTATAAAAATTGTTTGTTTCCCTGGATCTGGGCGTTTCGTGTATGCAATGAAAACATGTTGTAAAAATATTTTCGTGAGAGCCCTAATGATTGTAGTCTAGACTCGAGAAGGAATCCTAGTTCGCTACAATCGAAGCTCTGATAACCAACTGTCACACCCTGACTTTTTCGGAAGCGTGATTTGGTGTGACTTGCTTAATATCATTGCATTCAACTATAACAAACAACTATATAATAAATCCAAGATGTTCATCCATTGATTAAGTTTTGAAACATTATAACAACATTGATTTAACCCCAAAAACATAGACTTCGCATTCAGAATACAACACCAACAGGTTTTAAGTTCCAAAAGGACTTTTCAAAAAACACTAATGATAACCAAGCTTTGAAACATGTATTCTATCCAAGATAGGATACACACTCCAAATCATTCGACACCAGATGACATCTTTTATTCCAGACAACACTTGAAACTTTAACGCCCGCCAGATCCATACTTAGTTTCCTGAAATACATGTAGTTTGAAAACATAAACAAAAGTTGAGCGAGTTCATGTGTGTGTTTGTGAATAAACCTTTGAAACCTTTGTAAGTATGTTTGTATGTAATTGAAATCCGGTATGAAAGCAACAAGGAAACAGATCAATTAATGTGTAGCTAATACATTAATAAACGTGACATGGTGCAGGAAGACTCAAACCTAGCAAACTTCGCACCGGACTTCCGGCTGTAAGACATAGTCACCACATGGCTCATTCGGCGGGCGCATAGGCGGGGCTCGCTACACCCGAATAGATCTATCACTCACGTCCCTCGGTCCTAAAATGAGGATTAATGGCCTTAAGAGTGCGCCTACCTATTCACATGATCTACTGTACTTTCCAAAGCTAACCATACCAATTGTAATTGTACGTAAACATTTTGTAACATGTACTTCACCCCTGAAGTTGTAAAACAAAACAGTTTAAAGAAAAGGGGGGCATGAACTCACTGTTTTGCGTTCTTCGAATCCGCATGTAACTCAAAGTTTCCTCTGGTGTACACGACTACCTACAATGTACTATGGTCTTATTAGACGAGCGGGTCATGCCTTGACTTAGTATTAATTAGTGCCTTTGAGTTACGTTTCCAAGTGTCTTTATCATTATTCCAAGTTATATAATTATTTGTCAAAATAATAAATATTTTAACTTAAATTATATTTATTAATTTTTGGAATAATTGTTAAAACAATATATATCAACTTAATACTTCCCAAGTATTTATACTTGTATATTCTTCCCAAGGATGGGGGTATCTTTCACTTGTATAGTCTTGCCATGTATTAGGGTCGTATTCCGGTGTGTTCATACGTATGAGAATATGTATTTTTATTGTATTCATTAAGTATTCCTTATACTTAATTTTATATTAACTAGTAGTAAACCCGCGCGATGCGGCGGTGACGCTAATATACAATGCGACACTTGTTTTCTGTTAGATTATCAATCCGCTCGTAATATACTATTTAATACTTTTGCTAGTTTTCTTATTTATAGCATTATGATGTGGTCTATTTATGTCATAAGCATTACAACTCTAACTCAATTAAGCCAAAAGTCATAAACATTGATGCAATGTAATAAACCAAAACACATGAATAAGAAAACATAAGTCATAAACATAACCATTTAAAAATAAACATCCACATGTTAACTACTTGCATTGTGATAAGATAAATTTTAGTCATTGCCTCACACATGTCAATTATTTCATCTACATTGTTTGGCCACCATTTGTCATCCCAATGGATGTTGGGAGCTTCTTGTTTGACTACTCTAGCGACCGGATGATAAGTTTCTTCTATTTTTCATCTACTGCCACATACTTTCACAAGGACCCAATCCACACTACTAAAACATCCAACCTAAATATAACATAATTATAATGATATCATAAATATAACTATCCAATTGCCATTAATTAAATTCAAAGGCCAATTTACCATCAATGAAAAAATGTTAGTAAATTATAGAGTTGACCATATTCGCACCACTGAGTCCAAGTTAAGGCCTTCCACTGTGCAGCATGATGTTTTTCTGAGAGTGACTTGAACCTGAGTTTGGCATTAAACAAATTTGAAGAATGAATATGCATGTACAAAAAACTAAAATAGTGCATCAAAATATGATTTTCCCTTAATTTTTCATTTGCAAGTTATTTTATTTATGGAAAGGGTGTAGAATATATACCCTTGACAAGCAGAACCAACAAACAATAGAAGCAAAATCCTTGATAGTAACACAAAACCAAAATCAAAACAAACCACTGGATTTTATTGTACTATCAAGCAAGGATGGATACATTATTCGTGCCTGATTATCGATTTACTTCATATTCTACATACTATACAATACGCGAACAATCTAACCGCCACATTGGATCTTAGCCTCATTTTATCAACTCTGTTACTTATTGCGAGCCACTCACTATCCTCAAGCGAGCATTTTTCCTCGTCTATTGACCACTCGATGTTCTCTGGCTTCATAAACTTGGGACCCCAGCTCGGGGTTCCATCTTCAAAAGAGTTATGGGTCAATCTAGTTAACTCCGAACCATCCAGCTTCATGGTAAATATCTCTCTCCGTATGGCTGATAGTGATGTGGATTCGACATTGGTTCAGCAGAAACAGCTGCATAGTCTGAGGTGAAAACAGTGTGCTTCCCATCCGGGCTGAACCATGGGTGGTTTGTACGTCCGGCTGAGCCACTATGGATCAAGTGTCGCAACCCAGTTCCATTTGGGTGGATTATATACAACCCAAAACTTCCTGAACCTGGGTTGTGACGGTCGGATGCAAATACGATCCAGCCCCCATCCGGAGACCAATTAGACAGCGTATCGGAGCATGGTCCGTTTGTCAATTGAGTTAGACCCCCCTTCTCACCTGCAACAGCATTCGTGTTATACAAATTCTTATGACCCGTTCGACCCAACCTGAAAGCAAGCCATTTCCCATCAGGTGAAACCGCTGGAAAAACGTTGTTTAGTCCATCAATGGTGAGTTTTGTAAACCGCGGTTCATCCACATCAACTTCAACCGAGTATATATCTACACTGGTGTCCTCGCTCTCAAAGGTTGGCCCGACGCTCGTGTAGATCACACCTTTACGCTTGGGGTCCCACACCGTTGGAAACGCACTAACATACGAATCTATCTCTCGGTTACCTGACCCATCACTGTTAATCACATAAAGACCCGGCAAACCAACATAAGCCATCCGATTCCCATCAGGCGAAAAAGAAGGGAACGACCCGTCAATCCGAAACAACGAAATGTCTGGTACCTCTGTTCTAATACTCTCGACAAAATGTCCATCTCACCACCTTCACTCACTTCCACCTCCTTATCCTTCTTACTCTTCTGCTACTTCTCCTTCACAATCTCATCCACAAAATCTGAAACCACAGCTTCAGTACGCTTGTTATCGTTGTCGTCGTGCCTGCGACGCATACGTGAGTGGTTTGGGGATGGGGTACAATGGTGGCTTTTTCTACGGTGTCTGTCGGTGGAGCGAGAACTGACCGCCGGTGGTCAGGGGAACGGGTTCGTGATCTGGGTTGAATGTTTGATTATATAGCATGTCACATTGTCCTTTGTACCTGAAAACAATTATTAAACATTATTGTTTGATTACAAAATGCATGCATCCACATATGACATTTCAGATTCTTAACATTTGCAATTACAAACAATATATATTATGCAAGTATGGATCTACAATATATGCAGATTCACAAAGTCTGGCATATTAAAGAGTAACTGGCATTCTTTTTTGTTTTTGTTTTAAGAACTCTAATTGCTCAAGCCTTCATAACTTCTTGAGCAGGACCCGGTTTAAACTGTTCTTATATCGAGCAAGTTCCCCATCAAGACGTTTGATCTTTTCATCCACAAACTCACCTCGTTTTTTTTTTTATCTAAAAAAAGTTATAAAAATTAATCAGCCATCTGTTTGTATAACAACCAAGCAAAAAAATAAATAATAACTATCAATACAAGACTAAAATATTACTGATCTTACTAAATCAGCAACAAGAAACTTATAATAATAATAATCTAAATAAGATATCCACCTAGAAACTTATTTACCATTAGAAATTGATAATAGGGTAGAAAGGCTCATCAACCATAGACATTGTTAAAACTTTAAACCTAATAGTAACATGAGAAGATTGAACAAACTAATTTCTTATTTCTCAACCTTTTAACAGAACTAAAATCTAGGACACTAATCACAGCAAAAACAATTACGATCAGTAAAATATTTTACATTACTTCAAGGAATTAACCTAAACGAATGCGAGATCCAAAAATAACTTAGAATTACAAATCTAGAGTCGATTAACATACAGTTTGAGATGAATTGATAATACTCACCGTCTAGGGTTTTGCTACGGTAGCCTTGTGGTTGTCAGAGTTGCTGAAGGCAGAAGAGCAGAGCAAGTACGGTTAAAAACCCAAATCAATAAAACTTCAAATCCAAACAAAACAATATAGTTTACAATGAAACAGATAGGGTTTATTAATTGTTACCTTAGCCGCCGGTACTTAACTCAGATCGGTTCTGCAGCAAAACCTTAGTGGTAGTCGCCACCACTTGAGCTCAAACCACGGGAACCCTTGATCCTATCTTACCGCAGTCGTTGGAATCATCATCTGTTAACTTTGATTGAACCAAGGGATGAATCGATTGGAGAGAACATAGGGAATACATGCTATTAATAAAGTATTTGATGGCTGTTGATTGCACCTATTACACGCATAAGACGGTTTCAAATTAGAATATTCAATTGGATGTCTTGAATTTACCATGGCTGTTGTGGAAACAATTGATGGAGGAAATAGGAAACAGCTGAATTCGTTTGTGGCTGTAGAGATTCAAGGTGAAGAAACTGAAGGAGAGGAAGATAAAATGGGAAGGAAAATGTAAAAAAGTAGGTTTTATTTAAGACTTTTATCTGCCATCTTAAAAAATAGGGGTTAAATTACTTTTGTGTCCATTTGAGATGTACTAATAGTTATATAGATTATTACGGAATATTATCTTTAATAAAAGCCCACCAATATATATTTCCAGAATATATATTGTAGTAAATATTATCTAGAAAAATTATCTATAATTTTTCTTTTGGCAAAAACATTTGTATTTTCTGATAAGTTTTAAAGATAATATATTTTCATGTCTAACTTGGAAAATATACATATAAACTCATTTTTCTCCAAAAATGATATATTTCATATTTATTCGGGAAATTATATCTTTCGCCTCAAAATATTGTATTTCGTATGTGTAAGAAAATATATATTTCTTAAAAATAATATATCTTCTAAAAATTTCAAGAAAAATATATACTCATACATGCCAAAAATAATATATTTTTCCCTTGTCAAAATGTGATATATTCTTGTAATAATTATGAAAATCACATTTTCATTCTCTTGGTGTTCAAAATACCAATTACCAAAATATACTTGTAAATAATTTTTCGGAATATTTTGTGAGTTATATTCGTTTGTTTGGTTCTACCGGTATTTTGGGTATTCTTTATATATTTATTCCTCGGAATTTTGGTAATATTTTGGATTGTAATTTTTGGTATTTTGATAAGTTATATTATTTCAAGCACCAAAATAATATAACTACTACACATAATATAAAAGTAATCACACATGTGTGTCTTCAATGTATATATATTCTAAATAAATATATATATATATATATATATATATATATATATATTTAGCCACTTTTATTTATAAAAATCAACCTTCAATACATATATTTTTATAACAAAAATTATGGCAAAGTTTATATGGAAAACTCATGGTTAAAATACACTTGTAAATATTTGTTTAAAATATTTTTCTAAGTGTTAATATTTTTAGAAAATTTTGCCATAGTTTCCCCTAAAAATGGAGGTTTACATGCTTTCAAGTATATCATTTTTTTTTTTGTAAAAATCATCACAATCAATTTACAATTATCAACAAACAACCTTTATTTGCCAATCTTGCCTAAATCATGCATATTTCACTACTTCATGAACTTGAATATTTGTAAAAATTTGTAGTAACTTGGTAGTGTGTTTAGTAAGTTTAGTTACCCTTTAAAGTGTGGTTGTTTATATAAAACCATCATTCTTGAATGATTTAGATGTTTATAACTTGTAATCATATTTTTCAAAAGTATTTCTTTATGTATTCTTCTTGTTACACAAGTGTTTCTACACTTGTTTAATCACTAAAAATAAGATTTGTTTATGTAAGAACCAAGTTTTAGCAAAACTTATATTTTTAGCTTGGTTTCTTTAGAAATCCTCCATAAATCTTTAGATCTATTAGTATTATTACTCACATTAATCATTATTTTTCAAGAAAACAATAATTCTTTCAAGTTCATGTCTTGCATGAGGATGATTTATAAATCTCTAACATTTTCATCCTCTCATCTTGCTAGATTATGTTTTTAATCATGATCTAGCAAGATCATATAATGATCTACATCATTTACACAAACCAACAATCATCAAGCATCATAACAACACTAAACAACAAGATTTCTTTAAGATTTCTTATAGTTTTATGCTTATGTTCATGTTTCATCTTCAAGTCTCTTAGTGTTCTTCATGATTTTCTACATGTATCATTCTTTAACCACTTGAAATAGATGTAAAATGGAAGGATTTATGTTCTTACCACTAGCTCAAGGCTAGGGATGATTCAAGTGAAGAAAACAAGTGGATAAAAGCAAATGATGAAGGTCCTTCAACTTCGGAAAGCTCCAAGCTTCCTAACTATGCTTCTTACACCTTAATAACACTAGAGAATGGTTGGAACTTGAATGAAAAATGATGGATGTGTGGGTGTGTTCTTGACTGTAAGTAGAAGGAAGGAGGAAGAAGAAGAAAAGTGTTGGTGATTTGTGAAAGTTATGAAGGTTATGATGCTCTTGGTTTATCTTATAATCCTCCATAACATTTTAACTAGTGTGTAATGTGTTTCAAAAGGTGAAACATGATCTAGTAATTTAATCAAATAAAATCTCTAGTGGGCCATGCTTAGTTGGCCGATTATAGGGGGGGTCTAGACTAGGCTTCAACCGTAGTTAGATAATCTAGTTCAATTTCAAGTATTTAGTTAGGGTGTTTAGTTATTAGATATTTGTATAGTATGTTATGATGTCCGGGGACCATAACTAACTTGGCAATGTTAAAACAATGCTTCTAGTGTAAATTTGACGTTTCGGGTAGTGTCCGGTTGTTCGGTTGGTTACCGGTTCCTTAAAGTGCTAAACTTTGCAGTTTAGTGTGCTTTATGTTACTTTTTGTGACAGTTTCGATTCTCGATACTTAGGAAAGTATTCTGGACCATTTAACCATAATTCTGCATGATATTAAGTTGTTAAATTGCTGAATTTTTGCTGAATTTGCTGAATTCTGTAGTGTATGAGAGTTTTAGGCACTTTCCGGTACTTAAACTGTCTCTAGGAAGGCAGTTTTATGATCCTTACTTTCCTACACACTATACTAGTGTAAGACTTGGTTTCTGGCTCATTCAGTGTCTCAATACAATGTCTGTCTATCTACTGAACTCTGTCAGCATTTTTCTGATTTGCCGAATAACTGTGCTAACTGTGTATCGTGCATCATTTGAGTCAATAGAGTTTGCATGCAGTAATGATATGTTGTTTGCAATATATGATGCACATGTATGTATGTGGTAATAATCAGAAAGCAATTCAAGTAATTAATTGTAATTCAGCACAGTCATTAAGCACAAATCATTATTTAATAATTGTACAGAAGCATGCAAATTTGACAGTTGTCACATTTATGATGCAAGTCTCGGACTTTACAATTGCAACGAAAGGACGATTACAAGAACACAAGACTTCCAAAAAATGGAAATACAAACGAGACTTTCTATTTATAGAAAGTACGAAAAAAGCAGGGCGTTACATTATTTACGAAAACGCCATCGCACCATTCTACTCCATAGATTGTGTCACACCCCAACCGATGGCGGAATCATCGGGGCGCGGCACTAGGCGAATCAGATTGCTCAAGAGAATCCATAACAACTATATTGCGATAATATTTATTACATTTGTCATCCCATACTAACAAACAATACAATCACATAAGTTATCACAGATTTCTTGTCCTCTCGAACAATTCAAATCCGACAACCTACAATTTAGATGAGTTTCTAGACTTCCTAGCTTGATTTGATGTAAACTTCGGCTAAACCTGCAACATACGTTAAAACTTTGTCAATACAAAAGTATTGGCGAGTATACAGGTTTGATATGTGATAGTGTGATAGATTAAAAGTGCTGCGAATTTTCACATGCATAAACGTAATACACGACATATATACTCACAAAACTGATACTACCAGCTAAGTCCTCGATGCTCGACTCTGGCATAACTAGACCCCGTCGGGCGAAATAGTACTATACTAGTCTTGGTGGGACGTCACGAGTATAAGTCCTAGCATACATGCAACTAGCATCACGTATATCTATGCAAACAGTTATTCGCAAGTGATAAATAGTCCAATTAAATCGTTCGTTTGATAAGTTTGGTTTTTATGGAACGTATGTTACACCCAAAATTCGATAAAAGGGGTCAAGTATACTCACAGCGCGTATTCGGTTGGGTTTGCGGAATCGGTGCCGGAGAATGTCCTGATTTCAGACAATTTATGTGAGTGATAGATTACTATGCGTTAAACGGTATCGATTTGCGTGAAATCGGGCAAAATTGGGTTAAAATCGGACAAAATGGTGAAATTGGGCTGGCCCAGTCGAACAGGCCACTCGATCGAGTGGGCCTGGTCGGTCGGATGGGCCTGGTCGGTCGGACGGGCCTGATCGATCGGACGGGCCTGATCGATCGAATGGGCCGTTCGATCGAATGGGCCACTCGATCGATTGGCCTGTTCGATCGAATGGGCCACTCGATCGATTGGCCTGTTCGATCGATTGGGCCACTCGATCGGTTGGGCCACTCGATCGACTGGTCCAGTCGATCGATTGGGCTGTTCGATCGATTGGTCCGCTCGATCGATTGGGCCGCTCGATCGGCCATTCTGTTCGGCTGTTTTCGAAGATTTTTCGAGCGTTCTTCGGCGTTTTGGGTCGAGACGTTATGATGAGGTGTTAAACAACTGAAATCCCGTCAATTCCGACCTGTTTCATCGGCCGGGAATCACCCCGTTCGTCAGATTTGGTCGTTTTTGTCGGTTTTTCCGTGTTTAACCCGAAATCGATCATTTTATTGCTAGAAATCAGATCCTAGACCAACACGACACTAAGAAATGTGCAGAAGGTCGGTCTAAGTTCTGGTTTTACCATTTTTATGTATAGATCTGATGTAAAAACCTTGATTTTACTTAGGAAATGCCCTAGATCTAAGTTGTTCTTGATGATATGAGGTCAACACTTTGAAGTTCATAAGAACTTGCGATGAAATCAGTCAGAACATCTCAGATCCATGACCATCTTAATAGGAAAACACTGATTTGGTTGAGATTCATGAAAAATCGTATGTAAATCATCCGAATCTGAGTTGTTCTTCATGGGATGACATCACCTTTGAAGAACTTTGTGGTGACATCACCTTAGAACACCCCAAATCCGTTGATTTCACGGTTAAAAATTGAGATTTGAAAGATAGAAAGATGAAGGATTGCATTTGGATCAAGAAAGTACAAGATTTGAGCCGAAAACTTACAAGAATCGGAAGAAATCGAGAGATTTGAGGGCTGGAGCGTCTTGGTCGGTTAGGAGCAGCAACACAAGTGTTTAGGAGCGAATGGAGGGGTATTTATAGGCAAGGAAGGAGAAAGGAAGGCAAAACAGTGACTGGATCGGCTGGCCCAGTCGATCGGCTGGCCCAGTCGATCGGTTGGCCCAGTCGATCGGCTGGCCCAGTCGATCGGCTGGCCCAGTCGATCGGCTGGCCCAGTCGATCGGCTGGCCCATTCGATCGGACTGGCCCATCCGATCGGCTGGTCCATCCGATCGGCTGGTCCATCCGATCGGACTGGCCTATCTGATTGGGCCGGTCTGACCAATTGGACTAGCCTGATCGAATTGATCCGTTCGGAAGCCTTTTGATCCCGTTTTTGGTGCGATTTCGACGGTTTGAGCCATATTTTCATATATTTATATAATTATTAAATTATTTATTATTATTAATCACAAAAAGGGCCGTATATACGTATTTATGTATCCAATTCTCAGTGCGGTGATCGAGTTACGCGTGCCTTCGAGTGCGTTCTTCGATGTGATGTGCCACAATGATTATCGGGGCACCACCTACTCATATTGCCATCATCGTCATGACGGTTAGAGTCATAGTACTCACCCGATAACCCTCGTTAGCGTTGATTACTCACATTTTGACACCTCACGCTCATCGAGAAGGGTAGTTTAGGCCCATATTCGACATCATCGTGAGTGTTATGCAAAATAGGTTTGTAATAGCGATAGAATATGCGTAATTATTCGATTGTACTTCGATTTAGCGATAAAATTGGTATGATTACATTATGATCCGAATCTCCGGTGCTAGGCGTAACGAGTGTATCGAGTAGTAACAACGCACGAAGGTGCGGGTTGTTACAGTATCCCCTCCTTTAGGAAATTTCGTCCCGAAATTAATCCAATAGTAGGGTCGTAAGAGTTGATGCGATTGATGGAAGGGATTAATAGCGTCTAGACAACGAGCGATTGATTACGATTTGACGAGTGAGAACGGAGAGAAGATACGATTCGATTAGTTAAAAGTGATAACACACACAAAAAGCAATTCCATAGCGTTTTAAACTTACCAATACTCGATTAATCTTCGAAGTTATTTAGGAAAATCTCCTCATGGCGCGGCGTTGACTGTATCGATGTCCACCCCAGCGCTACGGGGAGGGTTTTTGTTAGTTGATAATAGGTTTTGAGTTTTTACATTTTAAAAGAATCAGGTGGCAAAATAAGTTTTAAGAAAACTTTCCTACAACGTGGGTTCGAGCGGAACTCGACTGCCGAACCCTCGTTCTCGGGAAGATTCCTGTCGGTCATTGCAAAGGTTTTTAAGAAAAGAATTGGACTTATGAAATTTTCATTGGGCACGGAGCCAAACTGATTCAATGTTTTCTCCATGTTGTAAGGAATTTCATTTGTCCAACGGTTTTAGTAAAAATTTTATAAAAATAGGTTCTCCTTAATACTATGGAAAAATAACTTACATCGGGCCCCACGTGGCACCTTCCCACAAAAGTTCGTTAATATGGTTAAAACACTTATATATAGGAAGTACCAGCGGCGTATCCACCATGCTTTACCCATATTAACTCTGTTTCATGAGGCAGTGTCATGCGTGCTGATAAGACACAGATAGAATTTCGATTCCCTTGATCCTAGCGATGAGGTGCTAGACCGAGTTTTGAATAGAAATAAGTTGGATGCAAACCAAGCGTAGGCAGCGGGTGCGAGTAGTCCGGTCGCACAACGCTGATATGGTATGCTTGGTTGGGCAACGAATGACACGATTTTGATTCGGGTAAATGAGATTTCGATTTGATTCCACACGAAGTTCGCATGGCACGTTTCCACAAGACTTGCTAATATGACAAACACCATGTTTCCATATTAGTTTTATCTTGTGAAGCAATGTCATGCACCCTAACATTACACCACCTGCGATGACTTCCAAGTAACATTCGAACATCGATAGACAATAGATTTCAACAGATTGATAAACGACGATTGTTGCGTTGCGAGTGATAGACGATTGATTGAACTGATTACACCACGAATAGTACTAAGGCTAGCCCACACGGCCTTTTTTTCCACAAAGTCAACTAATATGGTCAAAACATCACCATGTTTCAACCTTGTTAGTTTCGTCTCGTGAAGCGAGGTCTTGTGCGCTAACATGACACGTAGAATGCGTGCATTGATAAGTAATAGCGAACCATGATAAGAGTATCGAGTTGGTGGATTAGGTGCGAGGCGCGTTAAGAGTGGAAGGCGGCGAGTGATTCTCGATACTCGTCTAGCGAATCCACAATAGACGATCCACACCAGCTGATAGAAGTTCACACAATTGACAACAACTAGCGTTAGAGATTTCTAGACAAACACATGATGCGATTGCGATTTCGAGCCACTTATCGAATGATTTGATTGCGAGATTGATCCGGCAAAACTGCGATTAAGTTGCGTTCTAGACTTTACGACCAGTCTCGCGTTGCTCCAATTGCTCTTCGGGGTGAACTTACCTAAGTTCATCGATGTGGCAATTTGTGTACGCGGACTTACGAGAAGCCTCGCAGTGATGCGGTTTAGTTTTGTTACGCCTTGTGATTGATGGTAGAGTGTCAAATTAACCATAATAGTATAATAGGTCTAATAACGTCCAACTCCACATGGCACTTTCTTCACGAAGTTTCGGTAGTATGGTAAAGCGTACCCCCGCGTTACCCCTACTACTTATGCCCCGTGCTTTGGTGTCACACTTTGTTGACACGGCCTTGACCGTGCTTTTAAACGTTATGGCACCATTAGAACTTCACTACGATCTCCGTGCACTGACCAAGATAATCCCGTGTGCACCCGTGATTAGTTGTCCCTTGCACGTATACCGTACCTCATTCTAAGAGTGTTATAGGGATAAAATACATAATATAGTACATAGTGCTAGCGTTTAGATAGTGCTCGATTATAAAAGAAATAGAATCCACATGCGACGATAGATAAATTAAGTCCTAGAAATGGTAGAGATAAGTCGTATTATTACAACAATATTAGAATCAAGGTAGCGTTGTTGCAGAGGACACTTGCGGAGACGGCGGTTGTTGATGACTTCCTTCCAGGTTACGGTCTTGTACGGCACTGCGACGTATAATGCCCATACCAGTTGCAATTTGCGCAATAGCGACATTTTGCTTCTAGCGGGTGATGATACGTGCATGTGAAACACAGGGGATGTGATCCATTGTAAGCTCGCTTTGACTGAACTGGAACTGATCGGAGAGGTTCGGGTTGCGGCAGTCCAGTTGTTGAAGAGTCTGGGCTCACGGTCCTTCGTTTGCGGCTCGGTTGGGCTTCTTGAGTTGATGCAGTGTCGTCCTCGGATTTGCCTGGTGATTCGACGGAGACATTGTCGGAGCAATCCTTGGAAGAATCCTCCGAGGAGCTGTCAGATGAACCATCGACCGATTCTCCAAGGGAATCATCGGATGAGTTGATGAAGATTGCTTGATGAGCTCGTGTGACAGGCTTCTTGAAGGAGAATCCGTCCACGACCCGTTTGCTGTTGATCTCTGCGGCTAGTCGGTAGGCTTCTTCGATGGTAGTAGGTTTTGCAGCTTCGACAAAATCACCCACACACTCTGGTAAGCCACGAATATACTTCGCGATAGCTTTCTTTGGAGTGTCGACTTGACTTGGGCAGATTATGCTAAGCTGTTTGAACCTTGCTGTATAGCTCGCATTGTCACCTTCGGTTTGCTTGATTTCCCAAAATTCGTTCTCTAGCTTCCGGACTTCGTGAGGGGGACAATATTCTTCCTTCATGAGTTCCTTCAGCTCACCCCATGAGAGGGCGTAAGCTGCGGAGATCCCACGTTTGTTGCGTTCGGCGGTCCACCAATCGAGTGCTCGGGATTGGAATACTCCGGTGGCGCAAGTAGTTTGAAGGTCCTCGGGGCACCCACTCTGACGAAGGGTAACCTCGATGGCATCGAACCACTGGAGTAATTGAGAAACATCTCCTTCACCAGTGAAAGGCATTGGATCACAGGCTTTGAAGTGTTTGTAGAGGAATGCAGATTCCGTCTTGACGTCTTCCGGGGCTCGAGAGTGGCTTTGAGAGTGCACTTGCGCGACAATTTGAGGAATGAGCTTGACCACTTCCTTGGTCACAATTGAGGCAATCCTCTTATCGGCGCGTCGTTGGGCTCTTCTCCTAGCTACTCGTCTCGAGATCGAGTTGTTGGAAGGCATCTAGACAGAAGGATTCGGAATGAGATTCGATCATAATGATTTTTTGAGCTTTTGATGCGATTTGATTCGATCAAAACTCGGTATAGAATTTAATTAAACACATAGGAGCCACATAGGAAAATTCTAGGTTCCTAAACTCTCACATAATTGATTCGTTTTGTATATAGTACGTATAGGTATAGCTGTAGGTTACACATAGATATTGATTCAGAATTCGCGAGGACGCGGTAAGGGGAATAGCGTAAGCGAATTCGAGTACTTAGGCGTTTGTTTCGTTGCGATCATTCGGTCTTTGTTTTAGATTGCGATGGCTGTGCAAGTTGTGCGCTTGGTAAATCTAGGATCGTAAATCCGATAAGTCGAGAAATCGATAAATCGTAAAGCTTAAATTTGAAAACTCATAGACGTAATTGATACCATATACGTAATAGTTTAGATAGAATGCCTTGGGTGTTTAGGCGTTGACTACCCAAGTAACCCGACTATACCCAACAAGTTCGGGCATACGCGTTGACCTAGGGGACTCATGCTTCCACTGGGATGCAGCTCCTGACATTCGTCTCTCTAGTCTTCGCGTAGCCTGAGTCGTTGTTATGGTCGTGACCTTGGTGAGAGCTTTTGTAAACCATTTTATGGAGTGGAACAGTTGATTAAGGTATGGGTTTCACCCCTGGCTTAACAACTTCGTTCCCATTTGTGGTTGTGCTCATCGAATAAATCCGAGAGTTCCACCAGAATTTCGAAATGGAGACCTTTTGTCGAGATGTGGATGTCACTCCTAGCTCAACAAAGAGTTCTCGTGCTAGAAAAAAAATACGCTGAGTGAGTGATCCTATCGAGAGTTATTGGTTTTCACACCTGGTCTCGACTAGATCACTCGGTTTTATTGTACGAGTAGTTTTGAAAACATGTGTATTGTGTCAGCCTTAGGAAAGGCTAAGTAACCTTCTAGCCTTAGGAAAGGCTCTTTGTGTGAAGCTGTAGTATGCGGTGTTCACACAATAGTTGTAACTTTTCAACAAATTCGATCGAGGGTAGCAAGTTGGCCCAAACAAACCCTAACGAGTTCGTAAGAGTCGGCCTGTAGGTACTTAGACTATAGACTAGGTCAATTTTTCTAAGACATCGACCCGGACTAGGTCGAGTCTCAAACTTTGCCTAATTCCCTATAGTTATGGCTCTGATACCAATCTGTCACACCCCAACCGATGGCGGAATCATCGGGGCGCGGCACTAGGCGAATCAGATTGCTCAAGAGAATCCATAACAACTATATTGCGATAATATTTATTACATTTGTCATCCCATACTAACAAACAATACAATCACATAAGTTATCACAGATTTCTTGTCCTCTCGAACAATTCAAATCCGACAACCTACAATTCAGATGAGTTTCTAGACTTCCTAGCTTGATTTGATGTAAACTTCGGCTAAACCTGCAACATACGTTAAAACTTTGTCAATACAAAAGTATTGGCGAGTATACAGGTTTGATATGTGATAGTGTGATAGATTAAAAGTGCTGCGAATTTTCACATGCATAAACGTAATACACGACATATATACTCACAAAACTGATACTACCAGCTAAGTCCTCGATGCTCGACTCTGGCATAACTAGACCCCGTCGGGCGAAATAGTACTATACTAGTCTTGGTGGGACGTCACGAGTATAAGTCCTAGGATACATGCAACTAGCATCACGTATATCTATGCAAACAGTTATTCGCAAGTGATAAATAGTCCAATTAAATCGTTCGTTTGATAAGTTTGGTTTTTATGGAACGTATGTTACACCCAAAATTCGATAAAAGGGGTCAAGTATACTCACAGCGCGTATTCGGTTGGGTTTGCGGAATCGGTGCCGGAGAATGTCCTGATTTCAGACAATTTATGTGAGTGATAGATTACTATGCGTTAAACGGTATCGATTTGCGTGAAATCGGGCAAAATTGGGTTAAAATCGGACAAAATGGTGAAATTGGGCTGGCCCAGTCGAACAGGCCACTCGATCGAGTGGGCCTGGTCGGTCGGATGGGCCTGGTCGGTCGGACGGGCCTGATCGATCGGACGGGCCTGATCGATCGAATGGGCCGTTCGATCGAATGGGCCACTCGATCGATTGGCCTGTTCGATCGATTGGGCCACTCGATCGGTTGGGCCACTCGATCGACTGGTCCAGTCGATCGATTGGGCTGTTCGATCGATTGGTCCGCTCGATCGATTGGGCCGCTCGATCGGCCATTCTGTTCGGCTGTTTTCGAAGATTTTTCGAGCGTTCTTCGGCGTTTTGGGTCGAGACGTTATGATGAGGTGTTAAACAACTGAAATCCCGTCAATTCCGACCTGTTTCATCGGCCGGGAATCACCCCGTTCGTCAGATTTGGTCGTTTTTGTCGGTTTTTCCGTGTTTAACCCGAAATCGATCATTTTATTGCTAGAAATCAGATCCTAGACCAACACGACACTAAGAAATGTGCAGAAGGTCGGTCTAAGTTCTGGTTTTACCATTTTTATGTATAGATCTGATGTAAAAACCTTGATTTTACTTAGGAAATGCCCTAGATCTAAGTTGTTCTTGATGATATGAGGTCAACACTTTGAAGTTCATAAGAACTTGCGATGAAATCAGTCAGAACATCTCAGATCCATGACCATCTTAATAGGAAAACACTGATTTGGTTGAGATTCATGAAAAATCGTATGTAAATCATCCGAATCTGAGTTGTTCTTCATGGGATGACATCACCTTTGAAGAACTTTGTGGTGACATCACCTTAGAACACCCCAAATCCGTTGATTTCACGGTTAAAAATTGAGATTTGAAAGATAGAAAGATGAAGGATTGCATTTGGATCAAGAAAGTACAAGATTTGAGCCGAAAACTTACAAGAATCGGAAGAAATCGAGAGATTTAAGGGCTGGAGCGTCTTGGTCGGTTAGGAGCAGCAACACAAGTGTTTAGGAGCGAATGGAGGGGTATTTATAGGCAAGGAAGGAGAAAGGAAGGCAAAACAGTGACTGGATCGGCTGGCCCAGTCGATCGGCTGGCCCAGTCGATCGGTTGGCCCAGTCGATCGGCTGGCCCAGTCGATCGGCTGGCCCAGTAGATCGGCTGGCCCAGTCGATCGGCTGGCCCATTCGATCGGACTGGCCCATCCGATCGGCTGGTCCATCCGATCGGCTGGTCCATCCGATCGGACTGGCCTATCTGATTGGGCCGGTCTGACCAATTGGACTAGCCTGATCGAATTGATCCGTTCGGAAGCCTTTTGATCCCGTTTTTGGTGCGATTTCGACGGTTTGAGCCATATTTTCATATATTTATATAATTATTAAATTATTTATTATTATTAATCACAAAAAGGGCCGTATATACGTATTTATGTATCCAATTCTCAGTGCGGTGATCGAGTTACGCGTGCCTTCGAGTGCGTTCTTCGATGTGATGTGCCACAATGATTATCGGGGCACCACTTACTCATATTGCCATCATCGTCATGACGGTTAGAGTCATAGTACTCACCCGATAACCCTCGTTAGCGTTGATTACTCACATTTTGACACCTCACGCTCATCGAGAAGGGTAGTTTAGGCCCATATTCGACATCATCGTGAGTGTTATGCAAAATAGGTTTGTAATAGCGATAGAATATGCGTAATTATTCGATTGTACTTCGATTTAGCGATAAAATTGGTATGATTACATTATGATCCGAATCTCCGGTGCTAGGCGTAACGAGTGTATCGAGTAGTAACAACGCACGAAGGTGCGGGTTGTTACAGATTGTTTTGATCCAACGGATGAGGGGCGTTCTCACCGTTTTCACACTTTTAGACGTTTTCCTTAATATATATATATATATATATATATATATATATATATATATATATATATATATATATATATATATATATATATATATATATATATATATATATATATATATAGGGTAAGGTTCATGCGAGAACCACCTTTATTGCGAGAACCGCGAGAACCAATGTGAACACAAGCTAAAATAGCTAAAAAAACCCTAAAAAAAACCTAACCCCCACCCCCCAAAAACCTAAACCCCCCCACCCCCCCCCCAAAAAAAAACCTAACCCCCCCAAGCTAAATGCTAAAAACTAAAACCCTCAAAAACCCTAAAAAAAACCTAACCCCCCCCACCCCACCCCCCCCCCAAAAAAACCTAAACCCCCCTCCCCCACCCCCCAAAAACCTAAACCCCCCCCCACCCCCACCCCCCCCCCCCCCCCCCCAAGCTAAAATGCTAAAAACTAAACCCCCCAAAAAATCTAAAAAAATCAAAAAAAAATCTAAATTTTTTTTTATTTTTTTACTATTTTTATGTTCAAATCGCTACTTTTAGTAGCAAAAAAAAAAATTTAAAAAAAAATTTTTTAAAAAAATTTTTTTTTTGGATACTAAAAGTAGCGATTTTTATATAAAAAATAGTAAAAAAATAAAAAAAATTTTTTGGATGTTTTTTAGATTTTTTTAGGTATTACTGTTTGTGTTCACACTGGTTCTCGCGGTTCTCGCAATAAAGGGTGGTTCCTAACGGATCTTTGTCCTATATATATATATATATATATATATATATATATATTACTTTTTTAAACTTGGCTATAAAATATATATTTTTAATAAATATATATAAAAAGCTTAAAATGTAATAAAAAGATTAAAATATATAATAAAATCATATATATATATATATATATATATATATATATATATCACTTTTTTAGTTTCAGGCTCTCCAAATATTTGGACCTCCGACGGTCGCTCGACCTGCCCAACCCTCTAAGCCAGACCTGTACCCACGCAACCAAATGGATGGGTCCCCACAAACCCAGGCATTTTCAGTCGATTTTCAAGTTATTTTATTAAATTTTATATTTTGATTTTTCCCTATTATTATTATTATTATTATTATTATTATTTTGAACGGTTAATTTTCTTTAATCTTCTGTCGTCTGTAGGACTTGAACTCAAGACATTCCTCTTCTCAACTCTTCCTCTTCTCAACTCTGATGTTTTAAAAGCTTTGTCTTTACCAATGGAACAACACTCCATTGGTTCCCTTTTATTATTTAACCATGTTTTTTAATGTAGTTCTATCTTTTGGTATAACCATTCTTTTAAACCTGATTTCTTCTTTTTTATGCTCATTTTTTATAGGGGTAACTTTGTAGAATAGTAACCAAGTTCTAAAAGTGTTCCAATTAGGTTACTTAAGTTTCAAAAGTGTTCTAATCAGGTCACTCAACATTCATTTTTCATTAAAATTAAGGGTTTTTTCATCCATTTCATAAGTAATCATGGTGATCTGGATTTTTGTTTCTTTTTTCCCTTTTATTTGATGCTAACTTTGAGTAATGACGTGATTTGCTACTTGTTTTTTTAATTTTTTAATGTAATTAAAGTGTTTTTATTTTTAATAAATATAATTTCATATATTAAAATATTCCGACCCCAACATCTTATTCTTCATTTTTTTCTTGACACATGGAAAAAAGGACATGACTCGATTTGAATGTTAAATTATCTAATTGGGACAAAAACGATACGAGTGACCTAATTAGAACACTTTTGAAACTTGGTTACTATTCTGTGACATATTCCCTTTTTTTTTATAACCACAAATTCATTTTTTTATAACCACGAAGTCATTACCGGTCTCTTTTCATGTTTTTTTCTTTTTCAATATGAGTTGGTTTTTGTGTAATATTTGCTTACCAAACCAGTGCATAACTTTGTTGTTATGTGCATATACCGTATTGTCACGACAATGCATGGAAAATTTCCAGTAGTTCAAATGTATAATTACTGCAACCTTGCGTTAAGCTAAATGTTTGATATAAACAGTTAAATTATTTAATATTATATTTTATTTTATTTTGACATTTATTTATTATAATATATCTATAAGCATAATATTGTATGATTGAGATAAAAATAGAATCAATAAGTTATGATAATAATTATGGTGCACATGATAATTCGGTACTTCAAATTTTAATATTTCTACTCACATTTGACTAATTAACTTACATATCTCTAGAATAAATGTTAATTATTTAACACATAATAATATACAAGTTGATATGGAATTAAAGGACTATTAATGAAGAGAAGTTGAGCACGCGAGTTGTTTACGGCCCTAACCTTTTTCTCATAATGTTATTTGTTGTTTAATATTACATATATTATTTTTTGCTATTATGATTAACACGTCTATATTTCCACACAGTCATACGCAGGGGCGGACCTAGGTAAGCTCAGGGTGGGCGGGCACACCCTTTAAAAAGAAAAATTTAGTGTATTTTTTAGGCAAAAAACCCGACCGCACTCCTTGAAAATATGCTTGAACCACTTATTCGCACCCCTAACAAATAATTCATGGGTCCGCCACTTGTCATACGTAACATCATTATAATAAGTTTATGTCTTTTTACGATTTCATATAACTTATGTTTCAAATTATAGTTGCGTGAAATAGATATGCATAATGTTAAAATAGTTAAAATAAAATAGATTATATATGAGTTACTAACTTAGTTGTATTGTATATTATGACTGTTAAACAGTAATAATAGAATATATTCTTCCTCAATATAAAGTAAACCGAATGCTAATGTCTATATGAAGATGCATGAAATATGATAATACTACTTTATGACCCCAATTGTGTTTGATTTACAGGACGATACAAAATTACAAAAATAATCGCTTTTAATTATGACTAGATTAAATTTAAAAATAACTTAAATATACATAACACATAAGTAAATAAGTTATATGTGTAAACTTTTTTAAGCTCTTACGAATAATAACAAAAATTTTGTGATCATAAGTGTGTGTATATATGTAATAGAATATAAATCAAGCTTCATGTGGTCTCATGTGTTTCTAAACCCAAGTCATAGTTCTTGATGGTCAAACCATTTTTACATAACATTATAAACCATGTTATGTTCTTAATATTCTACCAAACCCCTTCCCACTCTCACTCTTTCTTTAATAACAAGAATATAAAATATGATTATTAAATTTGGTAGTTGATTTCTTTCATAACAAGAATATAAAATATGATTATTAAATTTGGTAGTTAATATAGTTAACTTGGTAGTTGTTTCATCATAAAGACTTTATATATTAAAATTGCTTTACCATGTGAATAACCTACTTGATCAATTAATTATACCTTCGGTTATGATTTTATCTATATGTTGGTTATCACTAACCACATTTCCTTCACCATCTAAGTTTTGTATTTCCCATAATGTTATTTGTAAATTGTGTTAAACAGTCGCGGAACTAGAATATTAACTTATGGGTATCAAAAAAAAAATTAACCGTGCAATCATACAATATTAAAAAAACGACAATAAATAACTAAAGTAAAACAAATACCTAATAGATTTTTCCTCTTCTTTTTTTCATAGCTTGAAATCGTTCCATCACATCGTTGTCTTTTACTTCATGTAAAAAATCATTTTTGACCGCACAAACCATACCATTGTTCAAAAATTCTGGGCCCATTAGATTGGATAAATCCGTCTTGACAAGCTTCAATTTCGAAAAACATCTTTCAATGGTTGCGGGTGCAACCTGTAAAGCAAAACTATCTTCACTACCCGATAATCAACACTTAAGTTTGCGGATGATCAATCAACTCAGTTTGCGGATGTTTGATTCAACAGTTGAATCAGCGATTCGCCGTTTGCGGATGAATGGATGATCACGATCAGCAGAACTTCTTCAGTTCTTCTGCCTCTGGCCCTCTGCATCGTTCACAATCACAGCCCTCTTAGTCGACGTTTGGTATATCTGCGACATATAACAGTATAACTGGGCTGACATATAACATTATAACTTGTTTGAACTAACATATAATATTATAACTGGGCTTTAATAACAATTGGTTGGGCTTATTATATACAATCTTCATTATTGAATGCTTACTCTTCATAACTGGGCTTTAATAAACTGATTTGACCTTATTATTTACAACTGCAATTTGGGCTTACAATTTTTTTAGGGGTGTCCTCGTAGTTGTTTACGGGTGTGATTTGTATAAAAATCAAAAAAAAAATTACACTACCGGTACAAAGTTGAACCGTAGTCCGTGCTATGGCTAATTATTCTACAGGTCCGCACCTGGTGCGGTACTTAATTTTATATAATAGTATATGTGGCGTAAAATATATTTATAGGATAATTTAGAAAGTTCAACAAGAACGAGTATAAAATTTATATATGAAAAGGTATATTTAAATTGACCAAATACTTTTTTTATATAGATTCGGAACCATTACAATATGAAACACCATAACTCTCCGTTAAAATGTATGTGAGTTAGTGGTTAAAAATGATGGCTAATTATTTGGTTACCATCGAAAAAACCCGGAGCAGAAACTTCTTCAACAATGACCCAGATATAATTGATGATTTTGTACTGGTAGCGGTAACTCAATTCTGTTGATAGTCTAGGTTGCTACTTGTACACCCTTACTTCTAATAGGGCAAGTTGCTGTAAATAGCCCCGAGTTACTGTTGATTGCAATTAAAATATTATTACGATATATTACGATATATTACTATATATTATTACTAGGTTAGTTCCCCGTGTGTTACACGGGTTGAACAATCTAAACTATATAATAAATATTTCTTGTAAATGCAAATCAAAGATGGAGACGTTTATATATACCAAACTGACATAAGTGAGTTAATATAAAGATGATGTATGTTACTATTATGAAATTCATCAAAGAAACATGTAATCTTTGAAAATGATACAAAAATAAATATATTAGTTATAATAATAATATGACAAACAAATTAAGGACCTAAGTACGAACAATCAAGTTATATATCTAATTTAATAATAATAATATGACAAAACAAATATTGAACCTAACTATGTATAAATTTCTAAAAAATAAACAAATAGACAATAATTAAAATCCTCATAATAAATAAATAAGATATTTGAGTGTTTTCCCTTTCCATCAAACGAATTTTAAAATTTATGGCTAGATAATTTATTAAAAAATATGTTTCGTTAATAAATAATTATGAATTTTTTTCTAGAAGAGATTAAATTAAAATTAAACTAAATAATAATTATCTATAAGAGATTAAACTAAAAAATTTAATAGGATGATTATATATAATTAATTAAAAAAATTAATTAAACTAAATAATAATTATCTATAACACATGGCCTAATATGATGACAAGTGTCTCGAAAATGGTTTTAATAATAATATGACAAAACAAATATTGAACCTAACTATGTATAAATTTCTAAAAATAAACTAATAGACAATAATTAAAATCCTCATAATAAATAAATAAGATATTTGAGTGTTTTCCCTTTTCATCAAACGAATTTTAAAATATATGGTTAGATAATTTATTAAAAAATATGTTTCGTTAATAAATAATTATGAATTTTTTTCTAGAAGAGATTAAATTAAAATTAAACTAAATAATAATTATCTATAAGAGATTAAACTAAAAAATTTAATAGGATGGTTATCTATAATTAATTAAAAAAGATTAATTAAGCTAAATAATAATTATCTATAACACATGACCTAATATGATGACAAGTGTCCCGAAAATGGTTTCTTTTATTATATGTATAGATTATTACTATATATTACTATATTATTACTATATATTAATAAACGGATTAAAATTAATAGTGATTTTAATATTATAATAATGTATGGTTTTTTAATACTTTTATTATTTTAATATTATAATAATAGTTATTTTTTTATTTTTTTAACTTTAATCCTTTTTTTAATATCAGGGGTTGGGATAAACTTGATGTCAACCGGTATCGAACCAGTACTCGTATCGAAAATACCGGAACGATCATGTATATTATGACTGTTAAACAGTAATAATAGAATATATTCTTCCTCAATATAAAGTAAACCGAATGCTAATGTCTATATGAAGATGCATGAAATATGATAATACTACTTTATGACCCCAATTGTGTTTGGTTTACAGGACGATTCAAAATTACGAAAATAATCGCTTTTAATTATGGCTAGATTAAATTTATAAATAACTTAAATATACATAACCACATAAGTAAATAAGTTATATGTGTAAACTTTTTTAAGCTCTTACGAATAATAACAAAAATTTTGTGATCATAAGTGTGTGTATATATGTAATAGAATATAAATCAAGCTTCATGTGGTCTCATGTGTTTCTAAACCCAAGTCATAGTTCTTGATGGTCAAACCATTTTTACATAACATTATAAACCATGTTTTGTTCTTAATATTCTACCAAACCCCTTCCCACTCTCACTCTTTCTTTAATAACAAGAATATAAAATATGATTATTAAATTTGGTAGTTAATTTCTTTCATAACAAGAATATAGAATATGATTATTAAATTTGGTAGTTAATATAGTTAACTTGGTAGTTGTTTCATCATAAAGACTTTATATATTAAAATTGCTTTACCATGTGAATAACCTACTTGATCAATTAATTATACCTTCGGTTATGATTTTATCTATATGTTGGTTATCACTAACCACATTTCCTTCACCATCTAAGTTTTGTATTTCCCATAATGTTATTTGTAAATTGTGTTAAACAGTCGCGGAACTAGAACATTAACTTATGAGTATTAAAAAAAAAAAATTAACCGTACAATCATACAATATTAAAAAAACGACAATAAATAACTAAAGTAAAACAAATACCTAATAGATTTTTCCTCATCTTTTTTTCATAGCTTGAAATCGTTCCATCACATCGTTGTCTTTTACTTCATGTAAAAAATCCTTTTTCACCGCACAAACCATACCATTGTTTAAAAATTCTGGGCCCATTAGATTGCATAAATCCGTCTTGACAAGCTTCAATTTTGAAAAACATCTTTCAATGGTTGCGGGTGCAACCTGTAAAAGCAAAACTATCTTCACTACCCGATAATCAACACTTAAGTTTGCGGATGATCAATCAACTCAGTTTGCGGATGTTTGATTCAACAGTTGAATCAGCGATTCGCCGTTTGTGGATGAATGGATGATCACGATCAGCAGAACTTCTTCAGTTCTTCTGCCTCTGGCCCTCTGCGTCGTTCACAATCACAGCCCTCTTAGTCGACGTTTGGTATATCTGCGACATATAACATTATAATTGGGCTGACATATAACATTATAACTTGTTTGGACTAACATATAATATTATAACTGGGCTTTAATAACAATTGGTTGGGCTTATTATATACAATCTTCATTATTGAATGCTTACTCTTCATAACTGGGCTTTAATAAACTGATTTGACCTTATTATTTACAACTGCAATTTGGGCTTACAATTTTTTTAGGGGTGTCCTCGTAGTTGTTTAGGGGTGTGATTTGTATAAAAATCAAAAAAAAAAAATTACACTACCGGTACAAAGTTAAACCGTAGTCCGTGCTATGGCTAATTATTCTACAGGTCCGCACCTGGTGCGGTACTTAATTTTATATTATAGTATATGTGGCGTAAAATATATTTATAGGATAATTTAGAAAGTTCAACAAGAACGAGTATAAAATTTATATATGAAAAGGTATATTTAAATTGACCAAATACTTTTTTTATATAGATTCGAAACCATCACAATATGAAACACCATAACTCTCCGTTAAAATGTATGTGAGTTAGTGGTTAAAAATGATGGCTAATTATTTGGTTACCATCGAAAAAACCCGGAGCAGAAACTTCTTCAACAATGACCCAGATATAATTGATGATTTTGTATTGTCAGCGGTAACTCAATTCTGTTGATCGTCTAGGTTGCTACTTGTACACCCTTACTTCTAATAGGGCAAGTTGCTGTAAATAGCCCCGAGTTAGTGTTGATTGCAATTAAAATATTATTACGATATATTACTATATATTATTATTACTATATTATTACTATATATTAATAAACGGATTAAAATTAATAGTGATTTTAATATTATAATAATGTATGGTTTTTTAATACTTTTATTATTTTAATATTATAATAATAGTTATTTTCTTTACTTTTTTAACTTTAATCCTTTTTTTAATATCAGGGGTTGGGATAAACTTGGTGTCAACCGGTATCGAACCAGTACTCGTATCGAAAATACCAGGACGATCATGTTCCGGGACATGGTCATTAAACCCCCAAAGGCGTTAAACAAACAAAACAGCATTTTTAAATGGGTTAATTTGACAACACTTAGCCATCAACTGGTTAAGGTCAATTCCCCGACCAAGCGGTATTTTATATACCGTACCCTAAGCCCGTATAGGGAAAATAAGTTAAATGTATTTACCTGAGCAAAGTATAAATCAAAAACAGCGAGTGCACGTAGCTTTTACTGGGCTCCTAGATCTGGAAATTAAGGTTTTAATAACCTATTAGAATTCTAACAGGTCTTAAGCTTAGACCGGTTAGTTATAAAGGAAGATTACGGTTTTAAACGCACAATAAGGCGAAGACCGTTTTAGAATGTGGTTTTGACCCAACAAGCTTGCATGCTTATTTAATATGGGTAACATGATCACATTCTGGATTTTGAGACCAAAAAGATATGGTTTGACCCGTTTCGGCTAAAATGGCCAAACTAGTCACATAAGCCGATCCGAACGCGTATAGTGCGTAACGAGTGACCATAAGATTCAAATACAAGTTTCTGAAGTCAATATGCTTAAAATATGTTGTGGTATCAGAATGATACCTTCCATTATGCCCCAAATGGTTTTAAACCAAAACTATGCCTCATAAGGGCGTTTTGGTCATTTTATAAGGTGTAAAAGGGTTAAAATAATAACCTGAGTTACAGGTCTGATTAAATTAGTAAATATACTTAATTTACTAAGTTATAACAGTAGGGTAGCAAATCTATGTGAAATTTATTATCTTTAACCCTACTATGCACCGAAGGGGCATTTTGGTAATTTCACATGTGCCTAAAAGGTAAATTCTGGAATTCTGAGTTCAAAACATTTGCCTACTGTTTAAAATATAAAAATTCACTGATTACATCAGTAGGTTCAATCCCTCAAGCTTAATAAGGTTCTAGTGCACCCTTATGCGTTAAAATGCTTAAAAAGGCGATTTGGAGCCATTTCCGGGTTTTCTGTAAAAAGCTGATATTTTTAATATTCCAGAAGGCTCAAAATAATTTATTTATCATAACAAATCAGTAAAAATTGGTTTGGGGTCAAAAGGATTTGTAAAACTCATTTTATGGCTTAAAGGGGCAAAACCGGCATAAACCGAATTAATCTTAGAACACTAAGTTATGCTGAGCCTAAAAATAAATAAAAATCACCAAAAATCCCAAAATATTATTTTATAACAGTGGTTAAAAAGCTTGGTATAAAAATTTGGGTTTTGATAGGCTATATGCAATTTACGCCATTTAATTAGTAAAGAAGCTCTTAATTACGCTATTGAGCATAACTCTTAATCTAGACCTCAAATTGACTTCAAATTTTGGGTGCAAGTTTATAAATCAGTAGCTAAGGTGCCTACCCTTTTACATTTTCAAAAATCACATTTTAAGGTCAAATGGGCATAATGGTCAACATATAAGCGATTAACGGAAACATGCATGTGAATAGAATATCTAATGAACCAAGTAGTATAATCTCAGAGAGTTATACTAACATGCAAATAGGTCTAAAAGAAGCTCTAAGGCAATCCTAAACTTGGTTTAATGGGTCAGAACTGATAGTCAAAGCAGAAGTCAAACTTTGCGACTTTCGGTTCCAAACCGAGCATAAACTGAAAATTGTCGAGTTGAACATGTTGGAACATGTTCTTACATTAATTACCAAGTTATTTAATGATCAAACAGGTTGCATGTATCCTACATTGCTAATTATGCATTAATTCACAAATAACCTTTCTGTTGACTTTTTATAATAAGCTTTGACTCGACAATTAACATAGTTAGAGTGGGAATCTGGAAACACCCTTTTAAGGGTTTGTTACCCACATAATTACCTATTTAAAGGTACTTTTAATTCGTGATTTGACAGAGCACATTTTAATTAATCACGAAGTCAAACCTTAATTACGACGGTTTGATTTTTAGCTAATTAACTAAGCTAAAATGAATTTGGAAGGGTTAAGGACACTTACAAGAGTCCTAATTAGGATTAGGGATGCTAAGGATGAGTGCTTGCTGTCCAGAGAGCTCCAGAGAGTATACTTGTGAACTTTTGAAAGTGGGTGATCAAATGGTTACAACCTCAAGTCCCTTATATAGTGAAATTGATCTCCCAAGATGGTGCCAAACAAGTCTACACTTGTTGTAAGATCATCACACATGTCCCTAATGCAGGAAAACTGGTTGGGGCAGCCCATGGTATGCAAAACAAGCCCCTTAAGTCGGTTACACAGCTTTTTACAGGCATCTGTCCAAGAATTCTGATGCTGGCAGTCTGACGCGGCCCACTTGAGGTTATAGGGGATTCTAACGCGGGCCGCCTGGACCGGCAAAACCTGCCAAACAAGTTTTAAACTTTGCATTTTCAGTCCCTGGTCCTTTGTAACGTGGTTTTAAGTCCCTAATTTGCATTTTCAGCCCTCTAACCTGATTTTTAAGGGCCTTGGGACTTTTGCTAACTTGGTTAAGTCCTTGACTAACCTTGTAACCACTCATAAGGCCATAGAATTCAATGTTGACGCTTTTAATCCCTCGAACACGAATTTGATCATAACTTACTCATACGATAACGAAACTTTATGAAATTTTAACCGCATATTCTAGTGAGTATATTTTATCGTTACAAAGCTTCGGGTCTGCCAAAAGGTCACTCAGAGGTATACTTTACACATGTTGACACTTTTAGCCCCTGTAGTTTGTAATTCCTCACTTTCTTTCATATTTAGCTTCGTATGATCCATGATTTATTCGTTGGAAGGTATAAACTTATGTAGGGCTATTTTAGAATATATTTATCCATTGTTGACACTTTGGACCCTTATATTCACATAGTTTCCCCGTTTGTCAACTTTAGTCCCTCCAAAGTATTCTTTCTCATGTTCAGAGCTTGTGACACGTGTTTATACATTATTGGGCATAAATTTTCAAGGTGTTACAAAGATCTTTCGGTTCGGAAAATTTGGTACCGGTACCCAGAACAATTTGCTTATCTCTGACCACGGGTTTAATACGAACAACATCGTTACCATACAACTTTTTTGGTTGATTTTCTTTCGGTTATCTTTTAATGTTTTTTCTACATTTTCTTTTTATTCTTGTCAGCAGTTTCGTTCGCAACACGCTCGTAGTGATTTCAAAACACATGTAAACACATACTAAATAACAAAAGAAATTCGCTATAACGCGGTGAACTTCTTTAAACCTAGTTATCATAAATGCCATGGATTGATCAAGTTGCTATTGATGATCAATTGTTACTTATAACTAGTTCTGATGCAACTTTTTATCAACAAGAATTGCGACCCGCAGTAATGCGGCGGGGATTCTTTAGTTATAACTAAGTCGATCTATGACCTGCACGTTATATTAAACCTGTCAAACAGGAAAAAGTAGACGATGTAAAAACGTTCACCCACACACACACACGTTGCGTCGTATTAACTCGCAAATTTTAGAACGAAATGTAAAAACGTTAAACCAAAGACGCACGTTGCGATGTGTTAAGTCACAAAATTTAGAACCAAGCATAAAGCGAAAAATTTGCGAAAAATCAAAACTATAAAGGACCAAAGTTGAAAATAAAAAAAGTTGTGAGGATAGATTGCAAAAGATAAAAAGTTTTGGGTTAAAAGTAAAACAAACAAATAGTTTTGGGTTAAAAGTAATTTATGAAATGCTTTTGGGTGAAATGTAAAAAAATCAATTTTTTTTGGAAAACCCCCAAAGCCAAGGTTACAACAACCATATGCATAACCATTTTTTCTTTAAGAAACCCCCAAAGCAAACCCCGCGTTCCGGCGGGGCGTAAAATGGTGTCAAATAGTACTAATGTCACACAACCGTCATCGACCACCAACACTAACTCGACCTAGGATCTGCGTGTTGCGACGAACCTGTCAAACATGGAAAAATAGAGGTAAAAACGTTAAACCACACATGCACGTTGCACCGTGTTAACGTGCAAAATTTGAAACAAAACATAAAAAAGTTGAACCACAGTCGTACGTTGTGTCGTATTAACTCGAAAAATTTAGAACTATGCGTAAAACGAAAATTTACGAAAGACGAAAAGTATAAGTGACAAAAGTTGTAAAGTTAAATTGCAAATAATGAAAAGTTTTGGGTTAAAGTTAAAAAAACAAATTATGTAGTGTAAATATTGTAAAAGTTAAAAACCTTTGGATTAAAAGTAAAAAATCAAGTTATTTTTAAAGTCCCAAAGCACAGGGTATAAGTTGTATTGCATATTTTTGTTGCTTATTTATAGTAACTAGAATTATGACCCGCCGCAATGCGGCGGGGATTATTTAGTTATAACTACGTCGATTTAGAACCCGCACATTATGTTGAACCTGTCAAACGGGAAAAAATAGACGATGTAAAAACGTTCACCCACACACATACGTTGTGTCGTATTAACTCGCCAAATTTAGAACGAAACATGAAAACGTTAAACTAAAGACGCACATTGCGATGTGTTAAGTCACAAAATTTAGAACGAAGCATAAAGCGAAAAAATTACGGAAAATGAAAACTATAAAGGACCAAAGTTGAAAGTAAAAAAAAGTTGTGAGGATAGATTGCAAAAGATAAAAAGTTTAATGAAACGTAAAAACGTTAAACCAAAGACGCGCGTTGCGATGTGTTAAGTCACAAAATTTAGAACGAAGCATAAAGCGAAAAATTTGCAGAAAATGAAAACTATAAAGGACCAAAGTTGAAAGTAAAAAAAATTGTGAGGATAAATTATAAAAAATAAAAAATTTTGGGTTAAAAGTAAAAAACAAATAGTTTTGAGTTAAAAGTAAAAAACAAATAGTTTTGGGTTAAAAGTAATTTATGAAATATTTTTGGGTGAAAAATAAAAAAATGTTTTTTTAAAAAACCCCAAAGCCAAGGTTATAACAACCATATGCATAAACCTTTTTTTTTTTTTTTTGAAAAACCTCCAAAGCGAATGATACAACTACCATATGCATAAAGTAGTTACTTATAAAAAAGGTTTTAATTTAATTTTAATAAAATAAGCTTATTTAAATCTGAAGTAACTTTCAACTATGGACATGGCCTTTTAATCTAGCCAAGAAGTGTAAAATGTTTATATATTTCATACAGTTAATTGTAAAAGTATTATCAGTATTAACTGATTATTCAAAGCAACTTTTTGTAACATGTTTACATTTTCATACAATTATGTGTAAAATTGATTATCTAAAGCAACTTTTTGTAACATGTTTATAATTTTCTACCTTTTTCCTATTTCGTATAAGTTATGTAACAATGCTGCTTATAGTTGTGTGAAATAGGAATAGGTTGCACGTAAAGTTAAAACAAAATCGTTTGTATATGATGTTAAGTTAGTTGTATTTTAATGCAGTTAAATAGTGACAATGTAGAATATCGATCATCTTTTTTTTTCAATCTAAAGTAAGCTGAATGTTAAAATCTATCTATCTACATATACTATACTAGTGGGAATGCCCGCGCGTTGCGGCGAGTGCGTCTGTTTTGTCACCTCATATATTATTTGAACGGAAACGATTCGTTTTGTCACGGTAAAGAACAAAAATAAAAAAACATTTTTTATCTCACATGTGCGCTTTTGTATAAAGCAGTTGTGGAAACGTAGATAAAAATAATCATGTCACGTTATATTACTAAAATAACGAAAAGGATAAACACAGTTCGTTTATACGTATATAAAAAAACTGTGAGGTAGATTTGATTTTGATCAGTTGTATGTTACAATTCACAACTCGATTTTTAGTAAAAACAACCACGTCGTAACGACATCGAAATTTTATAAAATTTCGTATTTTGAATGTAATAAAAAGAGAACAAATTTTTTTTAAAGAATTTATACTAATAAACGATAAATAAATAAAAATACAGTTACTGTTTATGGATCTACACTCTATTTGCCAATACTCCAAAGTAAGTGTTTTGGTTCCTCATAAGCTAGTAAGGCCATAAAATCCTACATAAAAATAACTCATTTATTAACCAAACTAATAAAAATATTAATATGCTAAAAGCTTCCTCAATGAAAAAAATCCTAAAAGGGTGTTGTTGAGGAATCAAAAGCTTTTTTAACATACAAATCGAGACTTAACGAGCTCGAGTCTGAAATACAAAATTTGTTTAGGCTTGCGAGTCTAAACAAGCTCAAAAAAATTTATAATGATAATGATTATTATAACCCGATACTAAAAAAAACCCACATTGGTTTCAAGTTAGGCCCATATGATTAAACTAATGACATTTGCAAGCCGAGTTCGAGCCGAGCTTTGGGTCATTTAGGCGAAATCAAAGCGAGCTCGAGCCGAGCGTTTAGATCATTTAGCCGAGTTGAGCCGAGCTCGAGAATTGGGTTTTACTCGCAAGCCGAGCTCGAGCTCGAGCTCAAATAAGTAAATCCGAACCGAGCCGAGCTTCATAAAAACATGACGAGCCAAGCTTGAGTCGTGGAAGGCCCGCACTCGGCCCGACACGTTTACACCCCTATCGGAGTACCAAAATGTGCCTTCAGTTGCCTTGCCTGTATATCAAACACGTTTGGTCTTTGAGCTCCATGAAAATGACCAATATCCCATTCATAACCTGCCAGCAAAAAATGAGATAAATGTAAATTTACCTAATCACCCCTGACTTACACCAGTAAACAAGGAGGAAATACCATTTCTCACATCCAATCTGGATTTTGACAGCGTTTTCCTACATTCAGATGGTGTGAGAGGTGTTGCCACGCATAGATGAGTCAACCAACAGAAGATGTGACACCCCTCCTTCCATCTGAGGTAAAATAAATTATTAAATGTAACTTCAAACTTTATTATTTTTTACTTACAACATGAAATTGGAGAATCAAACCTATTAAACTAATCAACTGAATACAATGGCAATAGTGAAAAGTGTTAGATGCCTACAGCCACTCCACATTACTTTTTTTTTACAAATAAGTACACCAGTGACCATCATATCATATTAGTGTAACTTTCCTCCTAACATACTTGGAATGTAATAAATGCACATTAGGGCTGCACGCTGTAGGTTGACATTTGGGCCACATACTAATGTCAACCACCTGTTTTACCATGAACCCATATTCAACCATTACCCAACCCACTTATCTATCACCTCAAATGCTAATATTTTAGGGTGAGGGCAGCGACTTGTCAACCAAATTTAGAATTTATTTTATGGGCTCAATACGTGTCAAACTGGAATTAAGATGTACATATACATATCAATAGAATAGAATGAGAAGTGGCATTTTTTTTCACGGGCTCATCCGCTCAATATGGATCACCCTTCTGATGTCACACTGGTACCTACAAGACGTTACACATGGTTCTGATGTTGCCTTGTTTTTGCCTATTAATCTTGAAATTTTTAACTCTCTGATGCACATCGTGGGTTCACAAAATTATCTACAAGCAACTACTTACTGGTATACACCACCAAATCAATTTATTGAATATCCATCTGTAATAAACATAAAATACACAGCTGGGAGGCAGTACATACTAACTCTTATCAAATTAATGGGTCACTTATTCAATATACATAGCATTACTATACTACAGAGATGCATATACATATATATTGATAGGGGGATAAGCATACCCGGTACACAATAAGCAGTTAGATAGCTGCTTATACAACTATTAAGATTATTCTATGAATCTGTTATTTGTCATAATAATCTAATCGGAAAACGTAAAGATGTACTAACCGGTAAGACAGAGAGAGGCCCAGTGTTGAACTCCTCTTCGTCATTCTTCGTCTGCAACAAAGTTTAACATTATAATTTATACGGCGATAACACAATTTAGTCAAAAAATAGTGAACCATTGGGATGAGATGCAGAATTTACAGCAATGAATTGTAAGTAGAATCACATTATCAGTACAAAGAAAAAGAAAAGATACACTTACTGGTGCATCTTCCTCCATTGGTCGATTGCAAAAACAAGAATACAAATAAAAAACGATTAGTAATTTAGTAGCATCATTCAGTGAGATTTGAAATAGCTGCAAATTTAGTGATATCTTAGAAGCAAGTATAACTAATAATATGTAATGGAATGGAATCACCTCATGATGGATGTAAACGAAAAGAGACAGTTGGCGAACAAAGTGATCTGAAAACAAACAGGAAGAAAGGTAGGGTTTAGGGTTATGAATTACAAATCCCTAATATGGATACAAATGTGCGAGCTTGCAACAAGCATCGGAACGGAGATGAGTTCCGGTGAAATTGAAGGAAAAAGGAGGAAGAGATACCTGTTCGTTCGTTCAGACGCGGGAAAGATAGAGGGTGCAGCAGTAGCAGAGGATCTAATAGTAGAACAAGTGTCTTATCTACACAGGCCAACCAAATTGAACCCCCAAGGTCCAAACCATATTTTTACGTATCATATAAATTTAATAGATGCTAGATCCATAAACACGGTTGTTGTATTTGACTGTTATTTAAATACATAAAAATCGAACTGTGAAACCCTAGATAATGATAGATTTGAACATATAAACATCAATAAGTCACAACCAACTTGATCTACATGACAGTATGAAACTAAAACTTGAACGAATCGAATCTAACTTACATGATAAACTTCTAGGGCACAAACAGATCATGTCCCGACCGTCTGCATCGCGATGTGTGCTTCAACCACCGAGCACCACAAACATAACATACATAACAACAGTATAACACAATAAAAAACCTAAACAATAAAACATCAAATCATCATGATACAGTTGAATCTAATAACCGCAAAAAACAAATCGAACCTGTTTGACGGATTCAGCGATCTCGGGACCGATGCCGTCGCAGGGAAAGAGAGTGGCGCGAATCAGATCGGGTGTGGAGGAGGCGTTTGGCGATATGCAGAGCCATCGGAATCGGAAAGGTGGCCGGAGAGATGATGGATGGTTTCACACTAACGGCCGATGAAGGTAGGATTTCTGTCTTATGGTTTTCTTTCCTAATGTCACGGTGAGAGGAACCGAACATGAATCAAATCAACAACGCAAATCTACAACAAACATTAATATATATTTAGAGATTTTTTTACTGTACGTATTTCATCAGATGTAAACCATAATTCAACCAGTTCACACATCTCAACCTTAATATGCATCAAAACAACCACAAATCTAAAATAACAAAGAATAGGGATCCGAAAACTCACCGACGTGATAAGTTATGAGGTTGGTAAGAAAAAAAAACCTTAAAAATAGTTGAGCCTTAGCACCTAGCAATGCATTTGCAAACAGCAAGCGACTTTATAGCTTCCGGCATCATCAGCAACACACCAACACACATAAACGGTTCAGATCTATAAGATTCAGTAAAACAATCAGCTAGCTTACCTGCTAAAATCACGAAAAGGCTCGCAAATCATTGTAACCAATGAAACTATGAACAACATACAAAGATAGATTTAGGGCTACAAATTATCGATTTAAGGCTTATCATCTTTCGGAAATCGAATTAAAAAAATTACCTTTTTGACAGAGATGGCAGTCTTGCACTGAAAGGGCTCGTCGGAACCCTAATCGTCTCGCCAGAAATCTCCACAACGCCATGTTAGTTTCTGTCGCCGTAAAGTCACTCCAACTCGACCTGAATCAACTCGACCCGAATCCTAATAACCCTGACTTGCGACAGAACCCTGCCATCGGAAACCCTAGGTCGAGCTTTGTCTCTCTCTCAACACAAATCCCTCATCAGATGTCGCTGTGGCCGGAGATCCATGGGCCTTCTCCCCCCTCTCTGTATTCTTCTCTTCCTCTCCCTCGTCCAATTGATTTCATCTATAATTGCATCGACCCTTTCATTTGCTATATTCACTCTTGGGTTTTGATTGTACGTTTGTTAGGTTTCTTTGAGGGCAGTGAAGGAAAGGATTTTGGGTTTGTGAGTGTGGTGGGTAGGTCGAATATTATACCCTTACACTGTCTTAAAATTTCATGTTCATTCCAATTTTACCCTTATCAAATAAGCATTGTTTAATTGTACATATTGCATAAAATGATGGACGCCATGTAAAATTACATGTGTGTACATCACTTCTCCTTTTTATAATAGTATAGATAATAAACGTAAATATTATTATGACTTTTTTTTTTTGAAAATTAACTTCTTTCACAAACAAGCCGACCCAAACCGGACCAACCGAAAAACAAACAAACAAACTACCGATTACATATTAACAAAGGAGCTCCATTCTACCCAATCTATCTCTTTGAATATCGATCTATTCGAAAATCAAATGAACCCCGTAGCCTTAATCTCGCTAATAATTTTATCTATCCTGAAGGGAATATTGGAAAAAATTAAACTATTTTTAGCTCTCCACAAACTCCAGCAAACAATCCTCACTATACCTTGAACCGCTCGCACTTCATTGATTTTTTTCCCTTTTAACTTAATTTTTTTTAATTTCATATGCTACATTTTCTTCTTGCATCTCTCTCCTACTCATTAATAGATAATTATTATTTAATTATTGATAGTTACTATATTTATTAACAAGTGAAATTAATTATGAATTTTATAAATAAACTTATCTTTTACCTAAAAACTTATATTTAAGTCTCCAAATATTACTAAATTTAAAATTACCTTCGTTAAATATTACAAAATTAAAGAATAAATATAATAATAATTGTTTTTACGAGTGATTTCTAAAAATTTTCAAATATTTAATGTGGTTGGATGGTTTGAAGGGTAAAAATATGTCAAATAGAAAAAATAGATAGTACTAAAAGAATCATATTTTAGTCCTTAATTTTTATATGTATTTATATTCTATATATTTATAACTGTAATTTAAATTAACTTAATTGTGTTATAATGATATTTAAAGTAGTATCTACACTTTAATTGAATTAACATTAACATTAACATTTATCAATACCCGGTTGAAAAAAAAAATATGTTTCAAAATTAACTTAACAAGATTTATAAATGTCACGTTAAAGTTCATTTTTAAACACATGTTTTGACGATTACGTGTGTTAACAGATGACATATATTTTATTTAACCTGTATAATACATGGTTTTATTCAGCTCGTGTAAGGGTGAGCAGAAAATCGAAATAACCGAACCGTAACCAAAATAACCGACAATATCGAACCAAAAAACTGAAACCGAAACCAAAACCGACGGTTCGGTTTTCGGATTTTTAGTAACCGGAAATTTCGGTTCGGTTTTCGAATAACCATTTTCAATATCCGAAAAAAACCGAACCGAACCGAAACGAAAAAAACATATATTTTTATGTTTAAGTTTAAGTGATTAACCCATGCTATTAGAAATTATTAATTTTATTCTTGAATATTAAGTACTTATAATAAAAACATTAAGATGTTTATTTATAATTGAGATATTTATTTATTGCCTATAACAAATAACAAAATTTAATATAACAATCTTCAAAGTATTATAAAAGAAAAAGTCCTAATAAAAACTTTGAAGAAACATAAAAATAGATTAGAATGCTAGGTTTATCTAAACATTTTTAGTTAAAAAGATTAAGTATAATAACTTAAATGTAACCGTATAAGAAAGATTCTTAAATTTCGAATTATATATTTTTTTTATTTTTGAATCTTACTTACTTTTGTTTCAAAAACTGAAATAACCGAACTGAACCGGCGTAAAAACCGAAAAAACCGAAACCGAACGGTTTTGAAAAACCGAAAACCGAAATTTCGGTTTTGGTTTTGATTTTGCCTAAACACCGAACCGAACCGTGCACACCCCTAAGCTCGTGCAATACGCATGTTTTTTTAAACATAATATCTTTTAATTATTTAGTATATAACATTACATTTATTTAACTCGTGTGTAATATACGTGGTTATAACCTAGTGTATATATATACACTAGGTTAGAACCCCGTGTATTACACGGGTTGGATAAATATGGATTAGGATCAAATACAAAGCATAAAATAAATAAGAAGGGTAAGAAGGATTTTAGTCAATTGATTTTAGATTTGGAGGGTTGAGAGTAGTTTTAGGGAAAAGAAGATAATAGAAGGACATAAAGGGAATCCTACATTTATAGATTTTTTTTCTCCACATGCAAAGCACATGTCAATTCCTCACATCGGTTTAAAACGTCTATAACTTTTTCATACGACATTTAAAAAAATCACCGTAATAACAACTTTTTATTTTTCTTGAATATGAGTATCACATTATCATATAAAAAAAATTATTTTTACTGGGTTTTTTTGCATTGTGTTAAAGGTTTGGTCATTGTGTCTTTTACCTGGGTTTTGGTCATTACGTTTTAGTATGGTTTCTATACATTGTGTTATTATCAAAATGTATAACACAATGTTAATTTGGGTTCTGCCCATTGCGTTTATATAGGAACCTATAACACAATATTTGACACAATGAAGATAGTGTTATATCTGGGTTTTCTATACATTGCGTTTTTATATACTAAATAATAAAACAATATATCTTTAAGAACATCGTTTATTACATGAGTTGAACAAATGTAAGTTTATATATTAGATAAATAAAAAGTTATATATTTAAGCACCCCGTATATTGTATCGGTTGAATAAATGTAATTTTATATACCAAATAAAAAATTATATCTTTAAAACCGTGTGTATTACACGGGTTGAATAAATTTAATTTTGTATACTAAATAATAAAAAATATGTATATAACAACCCTTTGTATTATACGGGTTGAATACATGTAATTTATATAACAAATAATAAAAAAAGTTATATCTTTAAAAACCATGTGTATTACACGGTTTGAATAAACGTAATTTTATATAGTAAATAATAAAACAATTATATCTTTAAACAACCCCGTATATTACACGGGTTGAATAAATCTAACTTTATATACCAAATAATAAAAAAGTTAAATTTTTACAAATATTAACGGATGTACTCGATACGCGATGGATAAAATGATTGTGGAGATGGTTCTTAAAAAGAAGATAAATTATTTAAGAAGTAAATCAGCAATCATTTGAGTGATAAATTGTTTACCAATTCCGACAATTTGCTTTATAAATTAGGTAATAAAATCGATATAATAAATTTATTAAATAATGAAAATAAAAATCTAACTTATAATAAAAGAATCCAAATAATGACACATGGCATTCTCTCCTTCAACCTCATAAATTTTATTTATATTTATTTAATAAATTAATAAATGTCTTTTAATATTAATATTAATTAACAACTAATATATAGATATCACTTATTTTTATTCTTATCTCTATCTAAAATTAAAAAATAACTTTGATTTTGCAATTTAGACCCTTTTTTTTACTTTTAACACAAAGTTTTTCATCTTTTGCAGTTTAATCCCAACTCTTTTTTATTTTCAATTTTGGTCCACCATACTTTTCATCTTTCCCAAGTTTTTCATTTTGTTCTAAATTTTGTGAGTTAACGCACCGCAACTTGCGTCTGGGGGTCAACACTTTATCGTATATTTTTTCCCGTTTGACTGACCCGTCGCGTCACATCTATTTTTCTGCGTTTGACAAGTTCGTCAAACACGCAGGTCCTGGATGGACTTAGTTTTTTTCTATGTTTTACGTTTCGGTTTAATTTCTCAGCAACAAGCATGCGTGATTCAAAGATTTTACGTTTGTTTTTCACTCGAGATTATTTTTTCTTGTCTTTATATATTTTGTTTTTACGAGCTTTTTCGGTATTGGTGATCGTTGACAATGGTATAGTATTGCTAATACTTAACACAGTTTTATGACAACCGCTGCAACGCAGGGGCTTAATACTAGTAAATAATATATTAGTACAAAATTTATTTTTTGTGATAAACAGTTTGTTTTATTTGAGAAAATATCTTAAATTAACAATTGAATTTAAGCATAACGTTTTATTAGAAAAATAGATAGATTCTATTCGAAGTAGGGTAAGATTTAATATTAATTCATTCTTTATTTATTTATTTATTTATCATAAGATAAAGAGAGAAAAAAAGACGAAAATCAAATAGTAGATGTCTAAGACGTGTCATACATCGATTTCTTTTATTATAGATGTAACACCTCGAAAATTTGTGTTCAATATATAAACAACACGTGTCATGTAAGACAAAAAGCATTATAAACCCGGATTTAGTTAAAGATGTATGGCAGGATTTTTGAACATGTCGACATGTTAATTTATACCTCTGAACGACTTCATTATAAATCCCAAGACCCTAAAATGAATAATAAACATCTAGTATACCTTTAAATCCGGTGATTACTAACGATAATGGATTCCTAATTGCAAGAATGGGATCCTATGAAATAATACACGATAAACCTTCGTTTATAAATTCCATTATTGTTCAAACCAATAATTCTATATGATAGGGTAGACACAACTGATCAAGCATGGGTTAAAAGTCTCATACTAACAATTCCTGGCAAAATCATATTACATAAGTTGCCCTTTCAAAGCTAGGAAGGTTAATTTTTTTTGCCTTCTGGTAAAGGCTTACGGACCGTAAAGGTCCTGCCTTACGGTCCGTAAGGAGTGCCCAGCGACAGAAAGTTGGCTGTTGGCTGTTATAAACGTTTTAACCAACCTAAGGAGACATTTTCACTCTCATGGGCGACCCCTAACAGTTCCTAGGCACTAGGAACACTTGTAAATGATCTGAGATCAATGCCAGGCTTACTTGTCATGATCATAATGGATCAAAGGCACTATATAAAGGCCTCATTGTTGCAACTTTGATCATTCACTCCCAACTCAACTTCTGATCATTTCTGGAGCTCAAGGCCATTCCCTAAGCATCCCTAGTCGTGCATTGGACCTTGGTAAGTATGCTTAACCTTTCCTAATTGAGTTTTACTTAGTTATTAGCTTAGAAGTCAAACCGTCGTAATTAACATTTGACTTAGCGATTAATCACTAATGGTTCAGTGTTTAGTTGAATCAAAGGTAGTTATAAGTTGGTAATCATGTGGGCTTTAAACCCTTAAAAGGGAACCCTCTGATTCCCGCTCTAATTAGATCAAATGTCGGGTCAAAGTTTATATTAAAAAGTCAACAGAAGCATGATTTCGAATTAACATGTAATTAACAATCTAGAAGACGTGTAACCTATTTATTCACTCATATAACATGCTAATAAGTATAAGAACTGGTCTAGGCTTGTTTGATCCGATAATTTTCTGTTTAGACCCGGTTCGGAACCGAAAGTCACAAAACTTTGACTTTTGCTTTTGCTTTGACTTCAGTTCTGACCCGATTTAGTATGATTTAGATATGCCTTAGAGCTTCCTTAGGACCAAGTTACATAATGGTTTAACCCTCTGTGATTGGTTCGTTGATTGTCCATTTCATTTGCACGTTTCCGTTAATTGCTCAATGTTGACCATAACGCCCTTTTTGACGATAAAACGAGAATTTTGGAAATGCGAGAGGACAATAATCTTTGTTACTAATTTATAAACATGTCCCTAAAGTTTCATAACAGTTCGAGGTCCAGAATAGGAGTTATGCTACATAGCGCATTTAAGAAACTTTTTGTTAATTAAACGGCGTCATTAGCATAAAGCCTATCTAAACCCAATCTTCGACACCAAACTTTTTACCCACTGATGTAACATAATATTTTGAGATTTTTAAAGATTTTTTTATTATTTTTAACCTGCTCATAACCTAAGGTTATGGCCTTGACTCGGTAAATACCGATTATGCCCTTTCGGGCATAAAACGAGTTCTACATAATATTTTGACACAAATCCAATTGCTACTGATTTTATATAATAAATAAAGTATTTTGAACTATATAACCTGATCAGAAAACTCAGATTTCCTGTACAACCCGGAAATCGCTTAAAATAGCCTTTTAAGTGTAATTAAACACATAGTAAGGGTTTAAAACCATTTTTGTCATATAAGACTTATCACCAACCGAGATAACCTGTTAAAATAAGTTGTCCTACTAATGATTTCAGACCCGAATCTCAGAATTATAATTAATCTCTTTTATAATCTTTAAATTGACCAAAATACCCCTACGGGGCTTAATATGAGATTAAACTCGTTTTGGGCATAATGGAAGATATCCTACTGATATCACAACATATCTAAAGCACATTGACTTAGGAAACCTGTATAGGACTCTTACGGTTACCCGTTACGCTAATTACGCGTTCGGTTCGGTTTATGTAACTAGTTTGCATAAATTAGCCGAAACGGGTCAAACCTTATCGTTTTTATCTCAAGATCCAGAAGGTGTTTACTTCACCCATATTATACAAGTCTTTAAACTTGTTGGGACTAAAACACATTCTATTCCGGTCTTCGCCTAATCGTGCGTTCGAACCGTACCTTTCATTAAAACTAACCGGTCTAAGTTTAGGCTTAATTAAAGACCCGTTAGGATTCTAATAGGTTATTATAAACCTTCGTTCCAGAATAGGAGACCCGGTAAAAGCTACACGCACTTGCTATTTGTGATTGATACTTGCAAAGGTAAATACTTTTAACTTATCTTCCCTATACGGGCTTGGGGTATGGTATATAAAATACCGCTTGGTCGGACATTGAATCTTTAATCGATTAGAGGTTAAATCATTGATATGCTCCGTTTTGAAATGTTTTGTTTGCTTAAAGCCTTTGGGGGGTTAATGACCATGTCCCGGATATCCCTGGCATCATTTTACGAAATGGCCACGACCTAAGCACGGGGTGTAGGCGTACACCCGTCAGTGCCAAAAATAAATAATGTGGTGTGTCTATTGATCTTTAACCCGGTCTATGGATCGGGCTACTGAACGCATAAGGAACATGTAATTCTTTTACAAGATTATATACAAATAATTATCCCATGTTATAAAAAGTTCGTGCCTCGTGCATTGAAATCAATTTTATTAAACTTTTCAAAATGAGTCGGTTGATTGTATTTACCAATGTAAACTGACGTATTTTCTTAAAAAGGTTAAGTGCAGGTACTACGCGAACTAGGCTGGCTTTCTCCTAGCGTCCACAATAAGTCTCGCAAGCTTGGATGTCAAAACTGTTGAACAATGTTTTCCTATTTATTTTTGATCTACCTGTGGATTACTTTCAACTATTTGTGATACTTGATATTACAATTATATTCGGTTGAAATATATCTATCTTTTGCTTCCGCTGTGCATTTAAATATTGTGTTGTTTGACTGTAATGTTACCAACTACGTCACGATAATCCCCCACCGGGCCCACCGGTGAAACGTGGAAATATCGGGGTGTGACAATAGAGTATATAGATAGATAGATATAGATATTAATTATATTTAAGTATTAATATGTTGTATCTTGAAACATGACTTACACATCTCTTCTATTCTCGTATTGTTATAGAGTATATAGATATATGGTTCGCCTGATGTGATGTTGATGTCGAAGTTCAAGATTCTTAGATCGAAGATCAAGGAGTGGTATTCGCAGCAGCAAAACATGGAAATGGAGGAGCATAGTGGTCTGGTGGTTAACATTGGCGACTTAGAATTGATTTTGGAAGAATGGGACTTAACTGAAGATGAAAGATGGGTTTATGAAGAAGCCTCTAAGAGGTTGAAAGAGCGGGAAGCATATAAGGTTCGGGATTTGAAACAAAAAGCTAGAGTTCAGTGGGCGAAAGAGGGCGATGTAAACTCTCGTTTCTTCCATGGTGTTATTAATGCTCGTAGAGGATCTAATTCGATTCCTGGGATGTCCATTAACGGAGAGTGGGTTACGAAGCCAAAAGAAATCAAAAAGGAGGTGCACAGGTTTTTAAAGAGAAGTTTGTTGAAGATATTAAAGACCGACCGTTTCTTAGAGTGCACGGTTTAAAGACTTTGGCTCTGGAAGCTGCTGAAGGGCTTGTGGCTCCTTTTTTAGAGAAAGAAATCAAAGATGCGGTGTTTGCATGTGGGAGTGATAAAGCGCCGGGCCCTGACGGATTTAATTTTCGTTTTATTAAAAAATTTTGATCTCTTTTTTCAGGTGATTTTGTGGATATATTTAGTACTTTTGCTGAGACGGGGGTCATTAGTTGGGGAGTGGGGTCCTCGTTTATCACTTTGGTTCCTAAAGTGAAGGACCCGGTGGACTTGGGGGAGTATCGATTGATTAATTTGATTGGTGTTGTTAGCAAAGTAATCTCAAAAGTTCTAGCAAACCGTTTGAAAATGGTGATTGATAGTCTTATCTCAGAAACTCAATCGGCGTTTATAGCAGGGAGATATATTTTGGACGGGCTCCTTATCAATAGTGAAGTTCTATCTTGGGCTAAAAGATGTGGGAAGGAGTTGTTCATGTTCAAGATCGACTTTGCAAAAACATACGATGATGTTAATTGGGGTTTTCTGATATCGGTCATGAGACAGATGAATTTTCCAGTGATTTGGTGTAATTGGATCAAAGGTGTTTTGGAGTCAGCTAGGTCGTCGGTTCTTGTTAATGGTTCCCCTACATTCGAATTTTCCTGTGAGAAGGGTATGAGACAAGGAGACCCTATATCTCCTTTCTTGTTTATTATTGTCATGGAGGCTCTTGCGGGTTTGATAAAGAAGGCGTGTGATGTGGGGTCCTTTACTGAAATTCGGCTTCCGAATAGTGGTATTTCTCTTTCTCATCTTCTTTATGCAGATGATGCGATGATCATGGGAGAGTGGTCGGATAATAATTTTGCTACTCTTAGACGCTTACTTAGAGTGTTTCACTTATGTTCGGGCCTTCGGATCAATATTCACAAATCTACCCTTTTTGGGGTGGGGAAGAGTATGGATGTAGTTAGTGAAAAGGCGAGGGCGATGGGATGTCGTTCAGGAGAGACCCCGTTTTCGTATCTTGGGATTCACGTTGGTGCTAATATGAGTAGAATAAGCAATTGGGAGCCGGTGGTAAAGGTGTTCAAATCTCATCTATCTAAATGGAAATCGAAGGTTCTCTCTATTGGAGGTCGGTTGACGTTAATAAAATCGGTGTTGGAAAGTTTGCCATCTTATTATTTTTCTTTGTATAAGGCGCCAGTTGGGGTTATTAATAGCTTGGAATCCTTGATAAAGAAATTTTTGTGGGGTGGTGATTTGGATACTTCAAAAGTTCATTGGGTAGCTTGGGATAAAGTTACTAGACCAAAGAATCGAGGTAGGTTGGGGCTTAGTAAATTTGGAGATAGTAACAGTGCCTTTTTGTTTAAATGGCTTTGGCGCTATCGAAAAGAAGGGAATTCCATGTGGAGAAGAGTTATTGATGCCATTAATGGTTCCGTGAGGAGGTGGGAGACTTATCCGATTAAAGCGAGGTTCTCGGGTACATGGTCGAAATTAGTGAGTAGTTGTTGTCGGTTGAAGGTTGGCGATATGTACGGATCAAATTTGATAAGGGGTCAACTCGGAAATGGTTCGGATATAAAGTTTTGGTTAGACCCGTGGGTTACTTGAGTCCCGTTAAAAATGATGTTTCCTGCATTGTTTCGGCTAGAGCAAGATAAGTGGTGCGTGGTTGCGGATAGAATTGGATCCAATAATTTGGCTGGAGCGATCAGTTGGAGCTGGAAAACTTATCCCTCTTCGGATCAAGAAGTCAGCGAACTGCTTACTTGTCATCGGCTTATAGCAGATCAGCGATTGGTAGATAATAGAGATAAATGGGCTTGGGATGTTGATGGGCCGACTGAGTTTACGGTCCAGGAGGTTAAAAAATGGCTGCAAGGTGGTCGTCCGATTGATCCTCAAAGTGATTTTGATTTTGTTTGGTGTAAGTGGGTTCCGATAAAGTGTAATGTTTTTATGTGGAGGGTTTTGCTAGATAGAATTCCTACTAAATTGGCGTTGCGGAGAAGAAATATTATTCATAGGGATTGCCTTTGTGAGTTTTGTAATGTGGTTGAAGAAAGCGTGGACCATATTTTTATTGTTTGTAGGGTGGCGAATGGTGTTTAGAATGGGATAGCGAATTGGGTTCATTTACCACCTATCTTCTTATTCACGGTTAAAGATATTGTTGAGGTCGTTACAAATTCGGGATGGTCGAAGAGTAAGAAATAAATCTTATACGACATCTTCATAGTGGTTTGCTGGCGGATATGGAAAGCTAGGAATGAAAAGGTTTTCAATCAGACGATCAGGACTGTGGTAGACATTGTGGCAGATGTCAAATCGTTGACGTATCTTTGGTTATGTAATAGGGGTAGATTTGGTGTAGTGGATTGGAAGGGTTGGAAGTTTTTCCTTTTTGATGTAATGTAATTTTTTGGTCTTGTAGGGATTTCCGCCTTGGAGATTACCCGGACTTTGATGTTTAATGAAGTTTGCCTTTCAAAAAAAAAAAAAAAAAAAAAACTCTTTTGTTCTGTATCTATAATATATTAAAAAGGAGAAGTGATGGATAAAGATGTAATTTTACCAGTTATACAAGTTGTTAAACAAGATGTACAAAAGAGTTTAAGCCATACAATGGGAACTCAACAGCCATTTTAAGACGCCTGTAGGGTTATTCTTGGAATTTCACAAGGAATTCTAAAAGAACACTAAATTAATCATCATCAATTGAAGCCGGCCAAGGAAGGGTCTCACCTTCAATTCCCCTGTTAAGAATTGGACCTTCAATTCCCCTGTTAAGAATTGGGCAATGGAAGATCATACAGCATCTTCGTGAGTGGTGGATGATGACGAAAGAGATGGTTTCTTATCAGAAGTTGATTTCCTTTAATTTGAAGAACCACATCAGAATATGGAACGATTAGGGTTCCCTTGATTCTAGCCAGGTAAAAAATTTATAATTTTTGGAAGATAAGTTTGATTTTTGTTTATGTTTACAGTTTAATCAAAGGAGAAAATGGAGAATTATTGTTTATGTTTACACTTTCAGGCGACCAAGATCCAACGAAAATCATTCTTGTTCGATGAACCAGGTAAAACCCTATATCTACATTAGATTTTTTCAGTAAATCAATACGTATTAATAAAGATCTGTAACTTATGTTATTTTTTTTTTTGGCCAAGCTAGGCTTTAGGTCACACTCCGGTGAGAACTCCAGTAGGTTCCGGCAACCTACGATTTGGTAGAATGGTAGATGAAAATTGAAGATTTGGAGCCTAGCCTTTAGATACAACAATAATGCGAAAAGCAAAGAACGGTATGTATATATGTAATATTGGGTTTTAAGCTCTTCATTTTCTTGACTTTGGTAGATGAGTTTATGAGATTGTTTGTTTACATTATGAAGAACATTGAAAGGTCATGAAGGCCGCTACATAGGTAAAGGCGTCGTATAGGTTAGGGCGGCAACTGGCAACGGCATACCGGGAAGACAAACAGACGCAGACGCTGCATCATCTTCTTCAACGTGGACCTCGACAGAGTCGATTTGTCCTATAGGTTGAAACATGCGGGTATCTTTGATATGAAATGGAACCCAGTGGGAGCCAACACAACACATCCATTGCTTGCTCAAGCAGACGCTGATGGTTTCTTGAGGGTTCATCACTTAAAAAACTCTATAAACGGTACACTAAATTGATAAATAAAATGTCACTATGTATGATTTAAACTCATCAATTGTAACATGATGCAGGGGATGCTTTGAAAGAGGTACATAACCAAAAAGTCAGCTCGTTTATGTGTCTATGCTTAGACTGGAATCCATCGGCTACATCGATATCAACAGGACTTTCTGACGGTTCGGTCTCATTAATCTCTATTGACGAGACCAAAACAAGCATACTACAAGAATGGAAAGCCCATGACTTTGAGGTTTGGGCTACTTCTTTCGACCCGGACCAGCCACATCTGGTCTACATCGGGTCTGACGACTGCAAATTCAAGGGCTGGGACTTACGCAACAGTCCATCCGAAATTCAATTTCAGAATTCAAAAGCCCATCAGATGGGTGTTTGTTGTATTGCAAAATCTCCACATGATCCCAACACTTTATTTACAGGAAGCTATGATGAAAATTTAAGGGTATGGGATGTGAGATCGATTTCAAGGCCCGTAAATGAAACATCGATCAATTTAGGTGGCGGGGTATGGAGAATCAAGAACCATTCTGTTGTTCCCAGATTTATTTTGGCAGCTTGTATGCATAACGGGTTTGCTATTGTTAAAGCCGATGGGAATGAAGTTAAAGTGGTGGAAACATATAACAAACATGATTCACTTGCTTAAGGAGCAGATTGGTATAGAGGGAGTATACGCGATCTAGACAACAAGGAGAAAACTATTGTTGCTACATGTTCGTTTTATGATAAACTCCTTCGAGTCTGGGTGCCAGAAAATGATATAATCTAATATTTGTAAGTCTATATTTACTTAATGTATTGATCAATTCTAGGATCTATAGTTTCATCATTTTAGCTAATGTATTGTGATAACATATACAGTGGACCATTTAAAAAAATACTAACAGGACTTGCCAATTTGCCATTGATTTTGGAAGCACTCAGAAAGTCATTATTCTTTCTCAGAAGTTGTTCACATTAGGCTTAAAACAACTGGCAAAAATTATGACTATAATGTCACATGATCCTGTACAAAAAAACACACCTCTTTGGTAAAAAGTTTGACATAAAAAATAAAAATTAAATTAGATTGTTTTCATTTCTACAAACCACATGTAATATTGTGGTCCCGGGTGACTTGAGGTTACATAGAATTGGTAAGGTACGGTTAAAGAAGTAGAAAATAGTGAATTAGTTGTTAGGCTTTGTTTTAGATATAGACTGGAGGCCATTTTAGGTCCTAAGAGATTTGACTATCTGAGTTTAAACTGAACTTAGCTGGCTTAAGCGGCCATTCAGTTACAACATAGGTAGGTGCCGCGGTTTCCTTTCCTCAAACTAACTATACCAGATTATGATGAAAAAAATATATTACCAGCTTTAAAAAATTTACACCCTCCGCAAAGTGTGGGTGCTTTTACATACATATAAATACATACAACTTACATATGACCTTTTTTTATTGTTTTAAGGTTTGAACTATGTTCCCGCCATGTATTGTCGACTCCGCCGCAACGCGCGGGTGCCCCACTAGTATCTTTAAACACTTCTTATTAGATACATGTAATATTTGTTGTTATAAATAATCTTAAAAACGTGGTGAGTATGCAAATGATTTTTGATATAGAAACAACTATGTATATTTTGTATTATATTTAAAATTAAAATTTAAGTGACAACTAAGTTATCCTTTACCCATTCGATTTTCTTTCTAATAAAGTTATTTTTACAAGATATATTCAAAACTATTTAAGACTATCCGCATCAGTGAAAGGCTATCCTTTCTACAAACAGCTTAATCAGCATGCCACATCAGCTTTTCACTTATTCTTCCCACAAACACTTTTTACCCACAACAATAACATATATATCCTTCCCACAAACAACCTTATTATAATTATTTTATTAAATTTAAACTAAATAAAAAAAAGAAAGGACCCACCATTCCCCATTCTTCACCATTCTTCCCCAAGAATCCTTAAGAATGAACACCCTTCATGTCATCATCTACAACACCCACTAATCCATCCCTCTCACAAATGCCTTCCACATAGGCCAAGAATCACCTACAAACATCCTTGATGTGGATAGTCTTAACAATCTAAAGATTTTTATTGAATTACATGTCATATGAAATGCATGCTTATCATAAAACGGGAATTTAAATGAGAAATAAACACAAATGATAGATGGATAACTCCATTTAGGCGAAAACATATTCAAGAGCTCTTCATTTATTGACATGTATCCCTCATAGAATATTATTAGGGTGATCGGGGCACTAGCGGGAAGGGGAATCGGTGACCCTATTTCCCGATTGGGAACATCGCCGCCATCACCGCAGGGACCCAAATCGGGGAGAGGAATCGGGGTTGGTTCACCGCGTTGAAATGGCACAAGGTTTGAGGTATGGTCATTTTTTTAAACGGTCAAATTTAAAAAAAAAATCAATTTTTAAACAAATATAAATAACCACACCACCACTAATTTTTTATACTCTCAAACCACACCCACTTCACTAATTTTTTACAACACCCACCACTCTCAAACTTTTACTACACCCACCACTCTCAAACTTTTATACTTTCAAACCGAGCAATGGAGAACCAACCCCGCGAAGCCAAGAAAAAAACTAAGGGACGAGGCTCGCAACCGTCTCGTGGTGGTTCGAGCGGTGCAAGTGCACAACCACAACCCCCTTTCGGATATACTTCACAACCCCCGTTTTTTTCCTAACAACCATCACACCCCTCCTTTTACAACACCCAACCACCCAACCTTCAACCCAATTTCGGCTATTTTCAAAATTTGTTATCAATGGATCCTCCTCAATCCCCCGCCTTCGACCCATATGGTTTTCGTTCCCCACAAGTTCCATCTACACGAGAAAATATTGAACGTCCTCTACCTATTTACGACGACGAGGACGAGGAGGTAGTGCCCGAAACTCAAAATTTGGGCGACGATGAAGATGACACCGGCGACGATGAATATAATGTGGATGAAGACGCCGGCAACGAAGAAGATGACGCTCGGGATAAAAAGGGAAAAATGGAGAGCCAAAAATGGACAAAGGTCCAAGAAGAGGCGTTGGCGAAGGCGTGGGTACATTACTCTACCAACAAAAAGAAGGGCAATCAACAAAACCGCGATAGTTTTTGGCGTAAGATTTTAGATTATTTTAACGCCACCGTTGGTGGAAGTAACAGTAGCAGACCCAGGAAATTTTTCCTGGGGGTGCAGAATATTTTCAAAGATTTTAGGCTCATAGTTGTATAAAAATATCGGTTCATAGCGGGTCAGGTCGGATCATGTAAGACAAAAGAACATCAAACTAAAATTTATAAATCATCAAAAACACGTCAAACGTCATTATAAATTACAAATATATTTAAAATTGTGCCCTACATGTTTTTTTTAAATATATCCAAAATATCATCTAAAGATACTAAACACGCCATAAGTTCATTACATTCTTACTCATTGTTCCTAACACATATAATTTGCAAAACAACACTAAACACTTAAACAAAATGAACAATCATGTTCAACCATAGCCTATAACTTTCAAATATATTTTTAAACATTCAAGCCCTAATATTAAATGTTGATTACTTGTAACTAATCATTTAAACAAAAAAGCTATAAATAAAACAACAAAATCATTTAACTACAAGTCTAGGACAACAAAAAAATATAAAAAGATTAAACCCATACACATCTATATTTTCTCCTAATCACCACATAAAACAAAATAATAACTAAATAAATAAACCATACTAGTTCTATATTGGAATTCTGACGTAATATGGGCCGGTCAAACCGGAATTTTGTTTTTTTCAGTAAAAAAAGCCACCAGATCGTGAGCAGTGGCGTCAAGTCGCTGAGAGTTTTTTGGTGGCGAGATTTGGAAATGGAATGGGTGGATGAGTTTGGGTTATTTTATTTAGTTCAAATTTCTTTAGGTTGAGTTTGGGTTTGTGTTAATAAAAATTGATTGCAGATTGGGCTTTGATTGGGTTAAATAATTAAGTGAATAAGTGGTTAATCATTATTTTTTTTTTCTAAGTAAGGCGGTTGAAAATTTTTAAGGGGTGCGAATGAAAAATTCCAAGGGGTGCGGTCGAGATTTCAGTCGAAAAATAACACTAAAAAATAATTTTTCATGGGGTGCGCCCGCCCACCTTTGGTTTAGGGTGGGTACGCCCCTGGGAAGTAACCGGACCGTGCATCAAGTACGGTCTAAATGGGGCCCGATGATGACGAAAATAAACTTTTTCAACGGTCTATACCAACAAGCGGTAAAAATTATATTTTTTAACGTTGTATATTTTTTAATTTTTTTTACTAAGTTCATATTTTTTTAACACTTATTATTTTATAATATGTAGGATCGCACACGAGGAAGCGGGTGTAACGATCTCAACGTGATGAAAGTCGCTTTAAAGGAATTTAAAGAGAGATATCCGAACGGTTTTCAACATGTCGAGGCATGGGAGGTCGTTCGAAAACACGAAAAATGGGCCCAAGTCCCATTGTTGGGTGAGGAAGGGGAAGGTTCGGCACAAAAAAGAAAGCCCGTTGACGTGGACCCTTCCATACCCGATATGAACGAAGACCCCTCGCCACAAAGAACACAACGGCGAGACAAGCGTCAAGCGATATCGTCCGAGGGAAGCTCGGCCGAGCTGGCGGCACAATTCAAAGAGTACACCTCCATGAAAGAAGCGAAGCACGCGATTGAATTGGAGGCGATTGAATTGAGGAAGAAAAGAGAGTCGGAGGCTCGCGAGCTCATATCGGAACAACGCGAGACTATGAGAAACTACAATTACGATCGAGATATGAAAACATTCCTCAAGCTGCACGACGATTCTCCGCCAAATATGTTGCCGTTCATCCTCGCCCGAAAGCGCGACATCGCTAACAAGTACGGGTGGCCGTGCGATTTCTAAAATTTTTATTTTCTAGTTTTAATGTAATTTTTATTTTCTAGTTTGAATGTAATTTTAATTTTCTAGTTTGAATTTAATTTTTATTTTTATTTTCTACTTTGAAATGTCTTTTGTTAAATTTTATTTAATTTTTATTAATATTTTTTTATAAACATGCATAATTACAACAAATAAAAAAACAAAAAAAAATAAAAAACCAAGTCTCCTAAGAGGGGAATACCGTCATCAAATTAGGGTGTGAGGAGAGTTTAAGAGGAGAGTTGACGTGGCATAACGTATAAGAGGGGAGTGCCCCTCTCACCCTTATATAGTTAAGTATAGGTATATATTTAAACCACCATGTCTTAGTATTTTGGCAATTTTGTATCATCCTTTAAATCAAACAAAATTCGCTGTTAATATTTTGATATAAAAAATATTCAACAGTTAAATTTGTAGGAAATTTTCGTCAATATTATAATAATATTGATGGGAAAAAAGTAAATCTATATAAACGAGTGACTAAACAGGAGTTTTAATATTTGGTTGATTTCATTGAAAACTTAAATAGTACTGGGTAATATATATAGTACCTATTAAATTCGATATGACGATGACGGATCAGTAGTAAATGATATGGATTTTATAAGTGAAATGTATTGAAGACTTTGAGAGTGGTCCAAAGAGTTTGGGAATAGCGATTATAAAATTTTAAGTAATTTAGTTATTTGAATGGACTTAAAATATCGAAATTCAAACTGAATGGGACTAGATAACGAGCTCAAGGTCGGTTTTTGAATTTTTTTGGATCGAGTTAGCATTCTATCCGAATCAGAATTTAGGTTTTTCGTCTAATACAACTATACAAGTTTTTAGGTTTTGAATGGATACGACCAAAATATTGGAATTTGAATTAAAAATATATAAATATATAATTTTGTTTCTATTTTATATTATTTCTTTTTTAATTTCTTATAGTTATTTTGTTTATTCAAATCAATCCCAATGTGAACCAAAGTTGAAACGGTTTATTGAATTGTGCTTCTGAATCACTTGCAAAAAATAAGAACTCTACTTAATCCAAAAACCGATACATGAAACACCGTATTAGGTCATGTGTAGTGGGACGTTATGCACCCATATAAAGCCCCTATAAAGCCCCAAACACCATTACGAAGGGCTTTAAGACAAAAAAATTAGTGGAGCGTGATATATATAGCGCCAAGTATGGGGGAGATTTCAAAGTTTGGACCAATCAAATTTAAGCAGGGTTTTTTATAATTAATTAATAAAATTGAAAATTATTAAATAGGTAATGATGGGTAGGGGTTTTATGACTACGGGCTCTAATGATATAACGCCCCATAAAGCCCCCATATGACGTGGCACGACACGTGTCGCATAACGCCCCACAAGGAGCTTTATGACTACACATGACCTTATGATGTAAACCTCATTTTTTACGAATAGGCTCAATCGCTTTGAAAGTTGATTTTTTGGGGTTCAATACCAGTTGTAATATTTAGTACTCATACCAACCAATATTTTTTTATTTTAACACAAGAACTTAAAGTATTTGTCTTGGTTACTCGAGTGTAAACTTACAAAGTCACCCATCCTCCATTATCCTCATTCAAATATGCTTAACTTTGGAATTCTTTCTTCCATAGTCAACACGCCAAAAACTCTTTAGTGTTATTTGAAATGGGTTATATTTTATGACAAAAAAATCAAATACAAATAACTTCAACATATGAACTGAAGGTTTTGCTGAAAAAACGCGGTGATATTTTCGTAACTATTAGTAATTATCAAAATTACTCTATAAATGATCATGTAGAGTAATTTTGATCTTTGTAGAGTAATTTTGTAAAATGTTCTTATAGAGTAATTTCGATCTTGTAGGGTAATTATCAAAATTACCCTACAGGTGTATCAAAATTACTCTGCATCAAAATTACTTTGTAAAATGGTTTAGTTTTTAGCATTTAGTTTGGGAGGGGCGGGGGGGGGGGGGGGGGTTAGGTTTTTTTAGGTTTTTGAGCCTTTGAGGGGTGTGTGTGTGTGTGGGGGGGGGGGGGGAGGGGGGTTAGGTTTTTTGAGGGTTTTTTTTTTTTTTGCTGAGGTATAGTTTTTTTTATCAGAATTACTCTAAAAGAACATTTTACAAAATTACCCTGCAGGATCAAAATTACTCTATAGAATCATTTGTAGAGTAATTTTGATAATTACCCTACAAGCAAATATTTTCGAAAATGACACCGTGTTTTTTTGTCTTTTTCATGCTATTCGTACGTTTAATACGTTAAAGTTATTTGTACGGTTTCATAACCTAATATCTCTCGTATACACGAAATAATGGAGAATTTACCTATCTTTTAGAAATTTATTTTTGTATTCATAACCTAATATCTCTTTTGTGCATGAAACAATGTAGAATTTACCTAACTTAAAAAATTCTTAAGAAAGTTACCTGCCGTAAATAAATATATGCCGTATTCCATTTATGGACTTTTAACATTGATACTGGATCTATTCTTTTAACCATTATAAACTGTAATTTTTACATATTTTTTATATTACCATTCAATAAGAAATATCATGGTCGACCAAACAATAGTCCAAAACCTAAAAAGTATGCAAACGCAATCAAAGCTGATGATCCAAGTGGCTTATGATTCAACGCAATTGCTTGTTAATATATGGGCTTGAGCCCAGCAGCTAAGATGCTGTTTTGACGGACCGAAGCCTTCATGCAGTCCATCAAAAAAGAGGAGTAGCACAAGTCGCAACTAGAGGTGCACAAAAAATTCGTATCCGAAACCGGACCTAAAAAAATCAGAAATCGGTTACTTGTGTATCCTGATTTTTTATGCCCGTAACCGAACCTAAACCAACCTGTAAGTTATGGATCGAGTATATATTTTGAGATCAATACCCGTACCTAATATATAACTCGAAATACCCGGAAAAGGTCATACCCTATACCCTGATTTTTTAATACCCAATAGAATACTCAAATTTTTAAAGTGTATTTTTATGTTACTTTACAAATTTTCTATTTAAGTTTAAAAAAATGAATATTATAAACTTTACAAAGTTTCTATTTAAGTTTTTAAAAATGCATATTATAAAACAAATAATTTGTATTCGCGTAAATTTATGTTATTGTAATTTATTTTGATTATCTTTACAAATTATAAACCAAATTTAATTTTTAAACGACTTTATTTTTGTGTAAAATAATTAAAAAAGAAAGCTTATATTTTAAAGCCGGGTATTAATACCCGAACCATACCCAATTCTAATACCGGTTATAGTCAAACCTGATCATACCCTACCCGAGTACATAGGGTATAGTTTCTCTCTTCAATACCCATACCTTACCCGATTTCTCTCAATACCCAATTTTTCAATACCGGCCATACCCGAAACTGGGTATTAAAAAAAATAATTTGTGCACCTCTACTCCCAATAATTCTATAAATACAACTATACAAGGTTTGTAATTCTGTTTAATTTAATTTGCATCTTTCTATTATTAATCAAGGTTTGTACCTCTACTCCCAATAATTCTATAAATACAACTATGCAAGGTTTCTAATTCTGTTTAATTTAATTTGCATCTTTCTATTATTAATCAAGGTTTGTAATTCTGTTTAATTTAATTTGCATCTTTCAGTTATTTATCAAATACCTTAAATATTTCTGTTAGCTTATATGTTAAGGGTAAATTTTCTGTACAAATAGCTTTATCGTACAAAACGTACGAAAGACATAAAAAGGTTAAAAAAAACGCAGTGACATTTTCGTAATTATTTTACCCGTAATTACCCTACAGAATCAAAATTACACTACAAGATCATTTGCAGAGTAATTATGATACTCTACAAAATTACGCAACAGGATTAAAATTACCCTACAAGATCAAAATTACCCTACCCTATAAGATCATTTGTAGAGTAATTATGATACCCTACAAGATCAAAATTACCCTACAAGGTCATTTTACAAAATTATCCTACAAGATCAAAATCACCCTACAAGATCATTTGTAAGGCAATTTTGATAATTACTTTACGAGTAAATAATTACGAAAATGCCACCGCGTTTTTTTACCGTTTCATACCTTTCGTACGTTTCTTACAATAAATCTATTTGTATTTGATGTTTTGCCTATAACTTAAATACATCATTTCGGGTGTGACACGCTGATAAGCTTTTGATTCCTGGTCGCTATTAGAGGTCTCATGTTCGTTTTCACAAATTTCTGCCTAACCCTCTACAGTACAACTTACATCACATTGATAAGTAGCACCTGATGGGCCTCAAGATTTTTGTTTAGAAAGACTTGGGCCTGATAAGTTAAAACAATATGAGTTGGTTATTTATGTATTTATTTATTACTAGTTTATTAACCGGGATTGCTTCCCGGTCTAGGAAAACTTAGTTATATTAATTATTATTTGTTATTAATACAACATCATTACAATAAAAATGTGAGCAGTGGGTGTTTTTCATTGGAATTCTAGTTTTCATTTGATAATTTAATTCTATAATTAATTAACCACATCAACAATAAAAAGGTGAGTGGTTGTTTTTTAGGGAAACCACTGATGGTCAATATCAGTGGATGTCAATAATAAAAAATTGAGCAGTGAGTGTTTTTTTTAACAATCAGTGGATACCTAACACTGATTGAAAAACTGATGTTTGGTCAGTCAATGGTCAACATGAAGAATAAAGAAACATAAGTTGTCTTTTAGCAGTGGATAACATTTAAAAATCAAATTTTTAACGAAAACAGTGGTTGTAACTAACTTTTAAGGATTAATGTTCCCCTTGGAAAAGATGATGCCAAAACTCTTCATTATTCTGGATTTTTATTGTCTCATCAAAAGTTCCCTAACTTGGCCTTTAAATTGCAATTCAAAATCTAAGGAACTTGTATCATCCTCATCCCTGCAAAGTGTAAGCTCAAGGAGATCCTGTAAATCTTCAACACCCAGGCCAAGTGCTGCTTCCCTTGATATATGCTTCACTACACCATTAGATCTAAATAGAGTCAATACATGGGTCTTTTGATCAGACATCCACTTTAGTATTTTTGAACCTAATGGGTTTCTTGGGAAAGGTTTATTTGCTGATGAGTTTGGAGATGGTGGCCTGTTCAGAACTTGTTTGTCTATGTTTTGAATCTTTGCTGAGTTGTCATCCTCTAGTGCCATTGTTTTGATAGCTTCTTTGAAATATACAACTTCTTGTTCTTTCTCTTCTTCATCAGTCAGTTTTTGCCTCTTTCTTTGATTTACCACAATGGTAGAGGTATCTGATGATGTGAACAGTGGTTCAGAAGTGTGAGCCTGCTGCTTTGGTTTAGCAGTGGTTTTGTAATCAGGCTTCTTTGGAAGTTTAGGATCTGTTTCTCTCCTTTTTCTTAGCCTTTCATAAGCCTCGTCAGTGTACTGCCTTGTCCATTTTGATATGGCTTTGGCAGTTCCCACTTTTGCATCAACCAATTCCTGCTTCTTTCTTTTATACTCCAATGTAAGATCATCAATTTTCTTTTTGTATTTGCTCCAATTTGGTGCTGACCTTTTCATGCCTGGATCTCTCTTTATTCTTTCAATTCTATTCAGTTCTGTTTTCAGAGCAACAAGCGGCCAGTCTTGGAATTTTTCAGCTGTGGCAGGGTAGAATTTTTCACTCAAAATAAGCTTAATGATGTCTTCTTTCAGATCTTCCTGCAAGTTAGCTTCTGGAGGCAGGTTGGACATTTCTTTGCTTAGGTCTCTTGCATAATCTTCCAACTATTTAACTTTAGTGAGCAAGAACTGCGTATGAGTTGAGAGTTCATTGTCACTTTTCCCTTGGCATTCAAGTCTAGCTCTGGTATCAGCTTGCCTGGCCTTGAGTTTTAAATACTCATTTATGTTGGCTGGATCTCTATAACCAATCAGGGAAGGGAATTTCCTTTTTGAATGATCATCCACTAAGTAAAACTGCCTCATTTCATTCTTTACAGCATGCCGTTCCAGTGGATAACTGGCAGCTACTGGTACAACATCAGCAAAGTCATATCCTTGGAGTTCTATAGGATCTTTGATTGGGTTGAACAATTTTGAAGGAATAAAAGATTGAGGTTTGGTGATATTGCAAGGGGCAGATGAAATGGGAACAGGTGCTGGTATATCATCATCATGCACTTGAAATTTTGTTTTTCTTGTATACACCTTTTTGGGAGAAGGTGTTTCTATTTGAGTTTTTGGATCAAAAGGAACAATGGCTTGTGAAGAGATAGGTGATTGACTAACAGCTATTGAAACAACTGGTGTTTCAACCACTGTTGTCATTACAACAGATGATGTGTCATCTGATGTCTTCTGCTTTTTGGCAGGTGGTGATTTTGATGCTGGTTTTGTTGTGGCAGTGGTTGTTTGAGTGATGGCAGTGGTTGAATTGTGTGTTGATGTATTGGTGGTGGTTGTTGGGTTAACATCTGCTGAAACCACTGAAGTATCAACAGCTGTTGATACAACAGGTGTTCCAACATCTGTTGGTTTGGAAGATTTGATGAGAGGAGCTTTTAGGAGGTTTGGGAGTATGTTTTGTGGATCTGGAAGGTATGGATTTGGGTTGCCTCACTTTTCTAGTGGGCTATCTTCTTTTAGGCTTAGGTTTTTCTTCATCCTTGGGCTCAGAAGTACCCTGCTCTTCCTTCTCCATAAAGACTTCCTTCTCCTTTTTCAGCCTTGCCTTTTCATTAGCCAAGGCATTTAAGGATTCATCAACCTTTTTGGAACCATCTGGCCTAGGGAGGTCTGCAAGCATACTGGATTTCTCTGGTGCAATGTACATAGCATCTTCATATCCCCTTTTCTTTAACTGCTTCATTTTGTCCCCCTTTTTTGGCATCATTTGGTGGAGGGTTATCAACAAAGATTATTGTAGGAGGAGCAGTGCCAGTGGTTTGCAATAGATGGGCCTTGATTACCTTGATGTCTGCTTGTGTATCTATGAACCTAGCTTCCATTAAATTTCTGAACTTTTGAATTTGAATTTCATGTTGCTGATCAGCATGTTCTCTTTGTTTGTGAAGCAGAGTTTGAAATAATTCCCAAAGCTCATTTGGAGTATGAGCAGATGATGGAGCAGATGTTTGAGCTGGTGCAGAAGTGGGTGTTGCCTTTTGTGCTTGTAACAACTGTTGCAGCATAGTTTTGATATCTGCAACAGATGTTTCAATTGTATCCAATCTTGCTGTCAATTCTTTGTATTTTAAAGCATCACCCAAGTTAATGGGATCATCTGCTTTCCCACCAGCAGTGGTTGTATCAGCAGTTGACTTAGGGAAAGTTTCCCAAAGTCATCCACCGATGCCCCTTTTTCTTGGTACTGCGGACTTCTTTCCTCAGCAATTGATAGCTTTTTAAGATCACCAGTGGTTGGAAAAATACACCAGTGGATATCAGGGTTGCTGGAGAGGAAATTGCCTTCAAGGGAGTCTGATTGATGAAACAACTGCCCAGGTGTAGACCAGTGGATCCATCTCCTGTAGTTGCTGCTCCACTTGAACTATTGACAGGAATTACTTGTAATTCCTGCAATATAGCCTCCTCAACTATTGGTGGGTTAACAGAGATTGAGACACCAGACTCAGTCACTTCTTGTGGCATATTCTCAGTGATAGGTGATTGAGAAGAACTGATTTGTGTCTGGGCTAAATCAACTGCATCCAATAGAGGTAACATGGATTGTGGTAATGTTATTGATGAAGGATGTGGGGTAGAAAGAGATATGTCCATGGGATTTGGACTATGGAAGATGGAACCAAGTGGATCCAGAGCTTCATATTGTGGTGTCCCTGTGCTTACAACCTGATCCTTTTGTGAGGATGAATGAGGAGTTTTAGGCAAAGGTGGAGATCTTTGTTCCAGCTGCTGTGAAGAAGTAGCAGCAGTGGTTTCTGGTGACTTTTGTGATGTCACATGTAGTTGCTCCGGAATCTCATCTTCCAGAGTTACCTTTTTTGTGGGTTTGGGGGGCTTCTGGATCTTTTTCTTTTCCGGCTTTCTGGTGGTTTTAGGTGTGGGTTTCACAGCAGTGGTTATGCTGCTGTGATCACCTTGAGCGGTGGGCTTAATAGAAGGTGCCTGAGGAGCAGTGGTTGCTGCTAAACTCTGCTCAAGTACCTCTGCTTGTGTTTTGGAAGGTTTTGACAGCCTTTTAAATGTTTCAGAGGTTAGGCTGTTTATTCGAAAAGGCTTGTTTTGGTCAAAAATTACAAAAGCAATTTAGTGATCAAATTAGTTAAGTGAGGTAGTGTGCTAGAAATATGCGTTGTAAATATGCTGATTAAGTTATTTGTAAAAACAGTTGGAGGATACGGCTCAGGATATAGAGCTGTATCAATGATCAAACAATGAGCAAAAAAGGTAAAGGGTGACACCGGATATACGAGGAAAGCCCTTGATCAATCTAGATCGACGGCACAAAACCTCGGGAGCTGACAATCACAGTTGCCTTGTTCTTCAATTGATTCAAATATCAGGATACAGTGCAGGATGTGATGCGGATCAACTAGGTGTTACAAGATAATTCGAGTACAAGTGTTTATGTGTAGTGATTGCTAGCAGCTAGAGTGTAAATTGTGCGAATGAAAAGTGAGTGCCTTAACTTGATCCGATCCATCTATTTATAGTAAAAGAAATTTAACAAACTACCCTATTAAACCGGGATTCGGCGGATATTCCCCATTCAAACGTTGTAGACCTGGTCTTTCGGGTTCAACGTCTCCATTCCAACTGATTTGCCCGAGTCTTAAGGGGAAGAAGTCTTCTTGAACGTTGGCGACTTGTAACTCTTAATCTGCACGTGGTTAATTCACTTAATACCAAGATATCGCACCAGGATGTTACCAATATCCTGATCCGGTATCCTGATCACAAGTAAACAATCAAAAGCAGAATATTGGTCAGGATATATGCTTAGAAAATGACCCATAACAATTGTCCCCAAAATATATCTGTTGGTATACCGATCCAACGGATATATTTTACAACTCTATCTCCTGGACCGAGGCAATTTAAAACGAAATGACGGTCAAGATAGCAATGCGTAACTTCCAACGCGGTTTTCACTCAATGGATATTTATTATGCCCCTATATCTTCTCTTGATGTGCAAATTATGGTCTATAAAAACTAACCTAACCTAGACACCCTAGTTTTAAATTTATGAACTAAGACTCTCTAAATGCTAGACCACTGACAGGCAAGTGTACCTATCGTACGTAGTAAAACCAGATGAAGTCCGAGTATCGAACCCACGAGACACTAGCGATGCTAACTAAACTCTGACTCAACTAATTACTTAACTGGTTTTAATTGTTTTGGATTTTGGGGTTTTAACTAATTAAACTAAAGGAATTAACTAAGACGAACTAGACTACCTAGACGCAGGTTGAAGGCTACTAAGGTGAAATCAAGGATGAGAAATTACTACCCAGGTTTGGAGTCCTATTCGTGACTATCGGTTTTCTCTCGGAAATGGTAACTATGATGGAACCAAGTTCTAATAATACGACACTCTAAGACTAAAGATAAGTTGAATCTCCTCCCGGTATCATCAACTTCTCCTAAGGTCCTAAAGGTCAAATAAAGCTGACTGGTATGGGTTGGATCACCTCCCGGTCTCTCCAACAATACTAAAGTACCCAAAAACTAGATCTCCTCTCGGTCTCACTAATCACAATACACCCTAGAGCGCACGGGGTAACCTAAAAACACTTGACAAGACTTAGGAAAACAAATAATACTAGGCCATTTAGACAGATCACCTCCCGGTCTCACTGCACCTAAATATCTAGCACTAAAGACAATCCTAACTATCTATCTCCTCCCGGTCTCAAGAATAGGTAGAACACTAAACTCCTCTAAATTATCAAACAACGTTCCTATGGAATACGTGCACCATAAACCATAAACTAGTTACAAACACAAAGTAGGTAACCTAACATGCATCTATACATGAAAGACATTCACAAAGACACATGAGGAACGATTGAATGATAATAAATTAGAATAAAGCACGCACACACATCTAGCCAATTATTATTAGGTCTTTTACTTTAATATTAATCCATCAATAAATTACTAAAACCGAAAGATTACCGATTAAAACAAATATTCATCACAAACCCGGGTAGAAAAATAAGTTTAGCCAAGAAACATAATCAAGAACAAGAAACAAATATCAAACCATAAATAATCCATAGTATCAAGTTTGAGAAACACAAAGTAAAAACAAACTGAATAACTAACGGATTATAGTTGACCCGATTCTTCGATAAAGCTTGATTCTCGATCCGTATGACTTCTTCTCCTCTCTCTGCCCTTCGACCTTTTCTTTCTTGCGGCACTTCACCTTCTGCCGTCTGATGTGCGGCTCCTCTCCAATGTGTTCCTTGCACAGCCGCCTGCCCCCTGATATCCTTCCTCTTATGCGAATATATGTATTTTTGTTTTCTTGTTGGTTACGTCACCCCCCCAAAGAACCCCACTAATGTTCGAAAATTAATATGGATGGGCAATGGGCAATTGTTCTTTTTTTTCTTTTTGCGGCCCAATACTTCTCCAGCCAAATATATATTAATTTGGCCACCTTCAAGAATAGTCCTCTTTAATAATTGGCAGCCCATTTCTAATTAATCGGCTGCTTCTAAATTAAACATGGACCCACAAAATTTGTCAACCGATTTGTCCAATTAAGATTCTTTTAACTTTGATAACCTGTGAAGCAAAGAAAACAAATCAATAAATTAATAGCTTTCAAGAATTCATTTAATCACAATTATGGTATTATCTTCACTCGACACTTTTCACAAACAAAGCTCTTAATCAATTTAATGGAGTAAATTGCCATTTTAGTCCCTGAGTTTTAACTAAATTTGCCATTTTGATCCAAATAGTTTTTTTTTTGCATCTGGGTCCCTGACTTTTACATTTTGTTGCCATTTTGATCATTTTGTTTAACTCCATCCAAAAACGCAGTTTGTAACAGGGGTAGTTTGGGGATTTCCTTAAAAAATGTTTTCAGTTGCCATTTTGATCCAATTCCAAAAAATCAAAAAAATTCCAAAAAATTCAAAAAATTCTAAAAAATCATAAAAATTCTAAAAAATTCAAAAAAATATAAAAATAAAAAAAATTCTAAAAAATTATAAAAATTCTAAAAAATCAAAAAAACTCTAAAAAATCCAAAAATCATTAAATGTTTCGGCACGAACCGTTTCGACCCGTACCGTTTCGAACCGAAGCGTTTCGACCCGTACCGTATCGAACCGAAGCGTTTCGACCCGTACCGTATCGAACCGAACCGTTTCGACGCGAACCATTTCGAACCCGTACCGTATCGAACCGTACCGTTTCGACGCGAACCGTACCGTTTCGACGCGAACCGTTTCGAACCGTACCGTTTCGACCCGTACCGTATCGAACCGAACCGTTTCGACGCGAACCGTTTCGAACCGTACCGTTTCGACCCGTACCGTTTCGACGCGAACCGTTTCGAGCCGAACCGTTTCGACACAACCCTTTCGACCCGTACCGTTTCGAACCCGAACCGTTTCGAGCCGAATCGTTCGACGCGAAGTGTTTTGACCCGTACCGTTTCGACGCGAACCGTTTCGACGCGAACCGTTTCGAACCGAACCGTTTCGACGCAAACCGTTTCGAACCGAACCGTTTCGACCCGTACCGTATCGAACCGAACCGTTTCGACCCGTACCGTATCGAACCGAACCGTTTCGACGCGAACCGTTTCGAACTGTACCGTTTAGACCCGTACCGTATCGAACCGAACCGTTTCGACGCGAACTGTTTCGACCCGAACCGTTTCGAACCATACCGTTTCGAACCCGAACCGTTTCGAGCCAAACCGTTTCGAACCGTACCGTTTCAACTCGAAACGGTACGGGTCGAAACGGTTCGCGTCGAAACGGTTCGCGCCAAAACGGTTCGTGTTCGAAACGGTTCGCGCCGAAACGGATTTTTTTGATTTTTTAGAATTATTTGGATTTTTTAGAATTTTTATGTTTTTTTAAGAATTGGATCAAAATGGCAACTGAAAAGGTTTAAATTGAAAAGAGTAACTGGGTTTTTGGATGGAGTTAGGTAAAGTGATCAAAATGGCAACAAAATGTAAAAGTCAGGGACTCAGATGCAAAAAAAAAAAACTATTTGGATCAAAATGACAAATTTGGACAAAACTCAGGGACTAAAATGGCAATTTACTCCAATTTAATGCTTATTAAATAGTTATTACTCATATTAACTCATTATCCGTTTAAACCTTTAAACTCCAAATATGAACCAGATAGGAGTAATAACCAATAAAAACACCCTTAAAGTCACTCAAAAGTGTAAGAATATTTATATAAAAATATGTATATTTTAGAGTGTATCAAATATCCCCACACTTAAACCTTTTTCGTCCCTGAAAAAGACTTATGCAAAATCCCAAGCAACATGTTCAACTTAAACACTTAACAATAACGCAAGTCTCAAACAAATTATAACGCGAACTACGAAATCATTAAACACAGCGGTTTCGCAAGACTTACAACGTTCAAAAGGTTGACAAATCAAGATATTTAAATGAAAACCGGGCCTACCTAACCAAGCTTTTCTCACCTTCAAGCAATCAATTATGCACCGTCAACACCCCTCACAATTTCACTCATCTCTCGGCTAATATATATGTAATTTCGAGTGAACTCTCAAAACCGAACTATGAAACATACTACCATAAGCTTGTACGTCAATCAGATCTTCACCTAATTTTTAGAATTCGACACGGACCAAGAGGGCTTTAACGGGTAGGTAAGGGCTAAGGTAGGTTATTTTATTTGGGAATATATGGCTAAACACAATTGATCACACGATAGACCGGATAAGCACTAAACACATATTAACCATATTGGTCATTTTGACCCACAAATTTATTCTATTTTTTTTCTTTTCCACTTTTTCTTTACTTTTTTTTTCTTTTTTTCATATTTTTTTCTTTTTTTTCATGTAAATAAAATAACATAACACGATCCGGTTATCAAATCACAAATGGGTGACAAACGAATGGTTTTAGGCTCAAAGTGGGTATCTAAGGGTAGTGGTGAAACGGGTCAAACACAAAGGCTACATAAACAAGGTGATCCTAATGCCTCTATCACATCCATGTCAAATCCTAACCGAAGGTCTCAAACTGTATCAAAACGCACAAGTTCTAAAGTAATGCAACAAAGTCGGTAAACACACATGAAACGAAAGTAATGATCATAAATATATGAAACATATAAAGGCTCAAATCTCACTAACATGTGGAAAATAGGGCTACCGATATTGACAATGCACAACCAATTAACTCTCCGGCTCCATCCACTATCCTAGGCATCCCAAAACCTTTTACTCCCCGAAAACCGATTCAGTCAACCTACTATCCCGCAACTTAAAGAAACATGCGCTCTCGACTCGTAAATTCGACAATTAAAAACCGCTTTTGACCGACGTTTTGAAAAGGCTCTTGTTTTCTATGCGCTAAAGGATCGGGACTCGCAACAAACTTACTTTTTTTTTTTTACTTTTTTACTTTTTTTTTTTGGACTCAAATTTAGCTAAAAAAAAACGTAGTTTCCCATCCCCACACTTAAACTCTACATTGCCCTCAATGTAGGATGGAAACCGACTCAAAAGAATAAAATAAATAAGAAATACAATAAACTAAGGGCATATTGGAAAGGACTTAGCTGGTAAAATTACGCGTAAACTCTAAAACTCTCGTCCAATCCAGCTCGATCGTATAGCATTTCGGTCGCGATCGGCTTTGACAATGACTTACGTGCTCGGTAAATGCCTGATATCTGAAAAGCAGCTCCGAAATCACCCGAATGGAGATTGAGTACGGGTGGTACAATTCAAACCTGCATAGACGAAAACAAACAAAAACCAAAGAAGTACCGACTCTAAACAAAAACTGACTCAAACCAACTAATTTAGACTCAATATACAAAAACTACGACTCTATACAAACTCTATGAAACCTCCCCACACTTGAATTTAATCAGGAGGTTTCTCCTTTATCCAACCCCGGTCTAACCCGTTTAATTCTAATTGATCATCATTGTTTATTAAAAAACCAATGATGAAACTATAAAATATCTTAGGACATTCAAACGGGTCGCGCCACCAAAATTTAAATTTACCTGGACCAAACCTGATACGTGACATATAGTGAGGGTGGTGGTTGTCTCTGCACTTTAGTGTTGCCTTAAGCTTCCTTTTGCACCATCTCTGAACCCTCATAATGTGTTGATCCAAGCTTCTTCTCGCCTTCTCCCGTGTTCTTGTTGGTGTGGGTGGCAATCCAACATCTAAAACCTTTACGGGCCAGCTATCCAATTCTTTAGCCACTTTCTCTTCTTCTACGTTTGGTATTTGTTTGATCTCCATGGTTGGCTTCTTTTCAAGTCACGTCTCTAGATATGCTAAATTACCAACCGGGTCAAATTCTTCATCTATAAGTGTTGGTAAACCAATCAACTCTTCACCAAACTCATCCTCCCAAGATGGTATATGCATCCCTCTCTCATTTTCCATCTTGTCAAGTGGCTCATCCACGTCTTCCCCCTCGTCATCATTCCAGAAGTCGTCATCAATGGGTTCAGGACCATAATACCATGGTGTGGAATACCAATTAGGCGTCACGTCCTGTTGAACCGGAGGTGGGACTGAACCGTCCGTTGTCGTCTCTAATTCTACATCTGACAACTCTGGATCACCGGGAAGCTCTTCTTTAAACTGTTCTTCCTCAACTTCTTCTTCTTTCACTCCTTCATAGCTCTCAAAGTCAATATTATCAGCATAGTAATCATCCCATGTAAACCATATTGTACTTTGATTTTTTTCCTGATTTACGTGTTGATTCATGCCTTCCCTCAACATCTGGCCTAGTGTCTCGAACATTCGCTCAAGAATAGTAATCATTTTGGGAAACCTCGGATCCCCTTGGTCCTGTGCTGTTGACGTTATCTGAGCGAATACTTGACATGATTCCACGAACGCCCAAACATAGGGAGGGTACTCGCTATGATAACCTGTCATGAAGAGAGTAGCAAAAGCAGCACAAAGTAGAGAAAGGAAAGAAAAGAAAACTAACTAATAAAAAATATATTTACAAAAATAAAGACTCGACACACTACTACTAGACACAAACTCTAAGACTCAAACCCTAAGACACGAATTACAAATAAGACCAATTAAACAAATAAGATTAGTCAAAGTTAATAACGCAAACGCCTAAGTGTCCCCGGCAACGGCGCCAAAAACTTGATGTGCAAATTATGGTCTATAAAAACTAACCTAACCTAGACACCCTAGTTTTAAATTTATGAACTAAGACTCTCTAAATGCTAGACCACTGACAGGCAAGTGTACCTATCGTACGTAGTAAAACCTGATGAAGTCCGAGTATCGAACCCACGAGACACTAGCGATGCTAACTCAACTCTAACTCAACTAATTACTTAACTGGTTTTAATTGTTTTGGATTTTGGGGTTTTAACTAATTAAACTAAAGGAATTAACTAAGACGAACTAGACTACCTAGACGCAGGTTGAAGGCTACTAAGGTGAAATCAAGGATGAGAAATTACTACCCAGGTTTGGAGTCCTATTCGTGACTATCGGTTTTCTCTCGGAAATGGTAACTATGATGGAACCAAGTTCTAATAATACGACACTCTAAGACTAAAGATAAGTTGAATCTCCTCCCGGTCTCATCAACTTCTCCTAAGGTCCTAAAGGTCAAATAAAGCTGACTGGTATGGGTTGGATCACCTCCCGGTCTCTCCAACAATACTAAAGTACCCAAAAACTAGATCTCCTCTCGGTCTCACTAATCACAATATACCCTAGAGCGCACGGGGTAACCTAAAAACACTTGACAAGACTTAGGAAAACAAATAATACTAGGCCATTTAGACAGATCACCTCCCGGTCTCACTGCACCTAAATATCTAGCACTAAAGACAATCCTAACTATCTATCTCCTCCCGGTCTCAAGAATAGGTAGAACACTAAACTCCTCTAAATTATCAAACAACGTTCCTATGGAATACGTGCACCATAAACCATAAACTAGTTACAAACACAAAGTAGGTAACCTAACATGCATCTATACATGAAAGACATTCACAAAGACACATGAGGAACGATTGAATGATAATAAATTAGAATAAAGCACGCACACACATCTAGCCAATTATTATTAGGTCTTTTACTTTAATATTAATCCATCAATAAATTACTAAAACCGAAAGATTACCGATTAAAACAAATATTCATCACAAACCCGGGTAGAAAAATAAGTTTAGCCAAGAAACATAATCAAGAACAAGAAACAAATATCAAACCATAAATAATCCATAGTATCAAGTTTGAGAAACACAAAGTAAAAACAAACTGAATAACTAACGGATTATAGTTGACCCGATTCTTCGATAAAGCTTGATTCTCGATCCGTATGACTTCTTCTCCTCTCTCTGCCCTTCGACCTTTTCTTTCTTGCGGCACTTCACCTTCTGCCGTCTGATGTGCGGCTCCTCTCCAATGTGTTCCTTGCACAGCCGCCTGCCCCCTGATATCCTTCCTCTTATGCAAATATATGTATTTTTGTTTTCTTGTTGGTTACGTCACCCCCCCAAAGAACCCCACTAATGTTCGAAAATTAATATGGATGGGCAATGGGCAATTGTTCTTTTTTTTCTTTTTGTGGCCCAATACTTCTCCAGCCAAATATATATTAATTTGGCCACCTTCAAGAATAGTCCTCTTTAATAATTGGCAGTCCATTTCTAATTAATGGGCTGCTTCTAAATTAAACATGGACCCACAAAATTTGTCAACCGATTTGTCCAATTAAGATTCTTTTAACTTTGATAACCTGTGAAGCAAAGAAAACAAATCAATAAATTAATAGCTTTCAAGAATTCATTTAATCATAATTATGATATTATCTTCACTCGACACTTTTCACAAACAAAGCACTTAATCAATTTAATGCTTATTAAATAGTTATTATTCATATTAACTCATTATCCGTTTAAACCTTTAAACTCCAAATATGAACCAGATAGGAGTAATAACCAATAAAAACATCCTTAAAGTCACTCAAAAGTGTAAGAATATTTATATAAAAATATGTATATTTTAGAGTGTATCATCTCTCTTTTTGTTTGAAAACCAGATATCATCAACGGAGTCTCCAGGTAATTCCTTACTTCTTCTTCATTTCCTGTTAATTTCTTTTCCCTTACTTGCAATGGCCACTAGAACTTTTTCTCAAACCGGCGAATCGTCCGAGACCTTTATCCAGCAAAATCTTCTCAAAAATCCTGAGAAGGAGATTTGTGCTTTCGATAACGCGGACATTGCAGCGCTGAGAGCCTCTGGCGCTTTCCCCGATGGCACGGTCTTTAGACCATTTGATCGATCAATTCGATCGGACGTCTCTTCTGCTGATTGGGTCTACTTTCCGGCATACCCTTTCTCACTAGGTCTTCGATACCCATTTCCCGAGTTTATGAGTCAATTTTTTCGAACCACTGGTATTTCCTTTCCACAGACCATGCCCATGGGTTGGAGAGTACTGATTGTACTCAACCAAATCAAAAATCTTCATTGTCCTGACCTCTGCATCGAGGATATCCCAATCGCCTACCGCCTCCGGTCACATGGTTCTAGTCGATTCTTGCTTTTTTCAACTTCCAGTAAACCCATCATCCTTAAAGCCACCAAAAACGAAGATGGATGGCAACGCAAATTCTTTTTCGTCAAGCGAGATTCCATCTACGAGGGTGCTAGTCTTCCGGTGGAGTGGTTAACCACCGGTAGGGTTTAGGGCTTCAAACACATCCATAGACACTTTCAGGCTTTTGTTTCGTGCTAATATTTTTTTTTTCATTTGGGCTTCTTCGCAGTGAACTTTAAGGAAATAGTTCCCCCTACTGCAGAATCTGAGAAAATGATCAAAACAATTTACCAGCTACAAGAAGGTGATAGGAGTTTCTCTACACACATCCCAAGTTACAGCCAGTATTCATCATCTGAAATGTCTGGTAAGAGTCATTGTGTAATATAATTAATTAACGCAATATAACGAAAGAGTAATAAGGATTTAGAATTCCCCTTTATGCAGCACCAGCCAAGATCCCAGAAGTTTTCGATCTTGAGGAGCTGGATAGTTATTCTGACCACGTCCAAGTCAAGAAGGAACCCAGTCCCAAGGCTACGGCTTCATCTAAGCCCAGCAGCTCCAAAGCCATCTTCATACCCAAACCTTCGCCAGCCACAATTCTCGCAAGAGGAAAGGAACCGATTCACCCACCATCTCTGACACATTCCCTTATGAGAATCATGGGTTCATTGAGGCAAGCGGGTTTATGACCTCCTTTCTTAATCAGGTACAAATTCCCATTCCACATCCTGCACATATATGTCAAACCCATATCCTAGTTTTCATTATACCTGTGTTTCTGGATATAGGGCCTTGAGCGTTTAGTTAATTTGTATCAAGAATCCTGTGGGCTCATCAAAACACTTGAGTCCAAGTTGAAGAAAGCTGAGGCTACCATTTCCGATCAAGGCATGATTGCTGCGGCCAAAACTCAAGATTACGAAGACAAGTTCAAGGCCATGTCTCAGGAGCACCAAGCCGCTCTCAAAAAAGCCACTCACGAAGCCCAAACCCAACTGGATGCTGTACAGGCCCAACATGAGCAGGATATGGCTACTTACCAGGAAAGCCTCAAAGGTTCTGTTGTTATCTCTCTCCTGCAGGCTCGGCTAAAAATGGCGCACGAGGCCAAAGCCTTGGGCTTCGAATGTCCTTCTTGGAACGTCGTTGCCTGGGAGACCAAGCTAAAAACTCTTGGAGGCCATCCCATAGAGCATCCCGTTAAGTCTGCAGCTGCAGACTCTCCAAAGGCGATGGAAAAATCACCAGGTACCGGCGACAAGACTGAGAAGGATATTCAGGCCAATCCTGAGGCGAATGCTGGTGAAGACGTGATGATTGAAGAAGGCGTTGCCCCCTAAAATTTGTTTCTTTTAAATTTGATGATTATGTTTGAACAGTTTTACTTTTTGTTCTATGAACAATTTCTATTCCTGCATTAAAACGACTTGATAGCCGAAGGTGGATGGGTCCTAAGTTTTAGGATGAAGCCTTCGGTTATCAACTAGTATTGCCTATTTCAGACAATTTCATCTTTCGATTTACTTGCTGTTGCCTTTTAATTTTTACCATGCATTATGTAACAACTCTCATTAAAATTAATAATTAGAATGATAATTAGTCAATAAGGAAACCCTAATTGAGACACCCAAGTAATTCTGCACTAACCCTAAAATTTTCGAAACAATCGGAATCAGGATCAGGGCCCCTAAAACTCGGGGGGGGGGGGGGGGGGGGTTAAACCCTAATCGATATTATCCTTATTATACGTTGTCTGAATTGAATTTTATAAAACTGTCAACTCACCCAAGCTACTGGACACGAAACCTACCCTACCCTAAATTGGAATCCCAGGCGATACGCGGGAGGTTCCCCGAATTCTGCCGCGACACGCGGGAGATGCCAATTTTCAGTATAAATAGAGGGCCTTGGGACTTGAATCTGGGAGTTGAAACGACGTAAAATAGTTGTCTGTACGTCGAGTTAAGGTCGTTTTACTACAATTAAACACCCACACTGCTTTCGAATTGCTGCCGCAAAACAGGGTAATCACTCGATCGCTATTACGATTCATTTTCCAAGATCAATATATCCAAAGAATGTTTAAGTGCCGCCCACATTAGGGTTATGCTTTATCGTTTGTCGATAATTCGATAAATGAGTTGAAGCATTATACTTTGTCGTTTGTCGATAATTCGATAAATGAGTTGAAGTATTATACTTTGTCGTTTGTCGTTAATACGATAAAGGAGTTGAAGTATTGCACTTGGTCATTCATTGTGAGAATTTGATCTCGTGAGTTATCGTAACTGCTGTATTGATCACTAACCCTGTTTTGTGTGCATTATTGTGAAATTAGGTTAACAGGGCTAAAATCATATTCTATCCGTATTAAATCTGCAATGTGAGTCATTCCCTTTTTATAAACTCTTTTCTCACAGTTTGTGAGTCATTCTCTTTTTATCAACTGTTTTACAATACTCCAAATCATTTTTCAGAGTTATAATTACAGTGATTAAGTTTATGTAATCACCAAATTACAGCCGGTATGTGGGGTATTGTGCACAGTATTGTTATTATTGTTTCCTTCACATTAGGTGGGCGAGCCTAATTGTGACATACGTCACTCATTGGGACAGCCAATGGTGATATGACCACAGTCACAGAGCTGGTCTGTGACAAATACCTATTCTTGAATATTGGTTGATAATAAACATATGTAAAAACTCTTAATACTGTAAATTATAACAAATGTGTCGTTTTTAGTAAATAGAATGATTCACTCAGTATTTCCCCGCTGACAAAACCTTTTTCAAACATGTTTCAGGTGATCTACTGTAAATCAGGAAAAGTGCTGAGGAGCATTTCAAGCTTAAAATAGTGGCTCAGTATAAAATAAAGAAATATGTTTTGAAATAAGGATTTATCACTAAAACTTATGTATTGTAAATTATCGGGGTTTATCCCGAATTGTGAAATAAAATAATCGGGAAAAGTTTTAGCTTTACAACGATCCTGATGTTAAAATTCCGCTGCTAAACTCAATTAAACAAATATCACGGGATTTCTGTCCCGCGGCTCCGGAAACGGGTCAAACCGGGTCGGGGGCCGTGACAGAAACAAGGTGGTATCAGAGCCACTGAGTTAAGCTAATTAAGTATTTAAACGATACTTAATTTTCCTGATTACTATTATGTGATTATGTGTTTTACTTAAACTAATTATTTGTTAGTTACAGTATGGGTAAGCAGAAGTTGCAAAATATCTATCTTAAATTATATAGATCAATTTACGAAGAGGGAAGTTCGTCCAAAACTAAATTTTCAAAGCTCCCTACGATTCCTGAGGAAGGAAAATTTGTGCGTAAAGCACAGTATGAGAATCCATTATCTCCTAGAAAAAGGAATATGATTATTAAGAAAAGTAAGGAGCAAATCCGAGAAAAGAGGATTAAGAAGGAAACCCAGGATTTAATTAATAAATCACCGTGGGAAGATAAGTTAGATGAAAAATGGACAAATTTATATATGCTAGCTACTGTAGCGGAAAATGCAAATCTTTAAATCTAGTACTAGTACTTCTCAGTAAGTAGATAAATAAAGCTGAGTGTGTGTTCTTTCTTGTATTTTGTACAAATAATGTGCTATAAAACTTTGATGTTTATTTGTTAAACTTTGTTCCAAAGTTTTAACTTAGCATTTCTGTGCATTTTGCATATAAGCTACACAGCATGAGCGAGATATCTGAAGCTTTTCAGAACCTCAATCTTTACCCAGTGAATATAGAAGTTTCCCAAGAGTTTACTGGATACTTGGCTGATGTGGACCAACCTGTAAAATTCCCTACTCCACCGGTGACCAAACCAAAAAGAAGGCCAAAGAAAAATGATGTATGGGGAAGCCGTATACGTAAGAAAAAGTCAGTTACAAAACCTCCTAAAATTAGTAAACCTTTAGAGAAAGGAAAGGCGATTATAATCCAGGAAAACCCTAATCAGCGAGAACAGGAAACTGAAGCCAATAATGAGTCTAGGCAAATGGAGGAACAGTTTGATCAGTATTCTCAAGAAATAGAAATAGAAATAGGGCAAGGGTCTAGATCAACTCAGATAGAAGTCGGAGAAAGCTCTAATCAAAACCAGAAAATTACTTTTCAGGAAGAGATAGATACCCTGTTGGAAAAATGTGAGACTATGCAACCTGTCAACACAAATATTTTTACCTATCCTATCGAAAACCCAATCCCTATGAATTTTGTACCAACCATCACTGAACCAATAGTCCATGACCAACCTGTAGAAATGGAAGAATGGTGGACAAACGATTGGCAATTTTAAAATATTGTCAATAGCCCTTATTCGTTTCTTCCACAGTTCGACCCAGAACCCCTACCCAATCCACCAATGAGCAATGAGAATTTGGCTGAACTTCGCCATTTCGGTGAAGAATTAATGGATGCAGGGAATAGGATCAGGGAGATAGGGGGACAGATTGCCTGGAAGTATGACGAGAGGGAACTCCGTTTCTAGAATGACCAATAGGAGGGTGGTAAAGTTATCTTTGTATAATAGTACAAGTAAATAGTGAAACCAGTTGTAACATAATGAATAAAACCTTGTAAAATATCGGTGTGTATTGATGCATACTATACTGATATGAAATGGAATCGAGAAATCGATAATTTTGGCTTTATGTGCTTTAAATTGTTTGAATTATTTGCATAAATTGCTAATTGCTAATTACTCCTAATAAATTATCGTCAGATGGCAAATAATGATAACGAACTAGTAAATGAAGTTAATCAATCGGAGCAACACCCAGAAGATCAATATATGACTAAAAGAGATATCAAAAATATTGTTGCCCAAGGAATAGCCAACGCAATTCCAATGTTCGTTGCTGCTATGAAAAATCCGAACGATCCGCAACATATCGTTCCTAGTAAACATACTATCGAAGATAATTTCAGTAATAGTATAAACGGGGGCAATGATTATATAAATCATGACAATGAATCTCAGCACACGCCGCGCCCTAAGAAACGAAAAGCTGCAACACCTGGTTGCACTTTCAAAGAATTCCTTGCTTGTAAACCCGCTGAATTTGCAGGCAACGAAGGAGCAACTGCAACGCTGCGATGGTTAGAGAAAACCGAAGCAGTAATTGCAATAAGTAAATGTGCTGAAGAAGATCAAGTCATGTATGCCTCAAACCTGTTTAAGGAAGGAGCACTAGAATGGTGGAACACAGTGCTACAGGCAAAAGGAAGACGGGTGGCTTATGCTATGACTTGGGACGAATTTAAAAATCTTGTCGAAAGGAAATTCTGTCCTGAGTATGAGAAGGAACAGATGGCAAATAAGTTCCTAAATCATCGAATGACCGGGGTAGATTGTCGTGGTTATACTTCGACATTCTTCGAATATGCGAGAGTGGTACCTAACCTGGCTTCGCCAGAACCAGTACACATTTCTCGATATATTTGGGGATTAATTAGCGAAATTCGCAATATCATTAAGGCTGCGAGACCTCGCACTATTGACGATGCAGTCGAATTAGCTAACACCTTAACTGATGAATTGATACGCACACGAGATGAAGATAAGAAGAAGGAATTAGCTCAGAAAATTACCCAAGGATTCAGGATGGGTAATAGTAGTAATTTCAAGAAGAGAGGAACAGGGCAATCTTCAACTGTGCCATTTTGCAAAATTTGCAAAAAGAGACATTTTGGAAAATGTAACAGAATTTGCAATTTTTGCAAAACAACCGGACATCGGGAAGAAAACTGCAGAAAGAAGTCCATAATTTGTTACAATTGTGGGGAAGCTGGACATATCAAACCAGAATGTCCTAAGTTAATCAACCCAGTAGACAACAAACCCAAGGCAGCTGAAGGAGCTACTAAGAAGAATGCCAGAGCATTTCAGTTAACTACTCAAGAAGCAGAACTTATTCCGGATGTGATCGCCGGTACGTTTTTAGTTCACAACGTCTATGCAAAAGTATTATTTGACTCTGGTGCAAACCAAAGTTTTATAAATACTTCATTCTGTCAAGCTCTTAAGTTACCATTAACTACCATTAGGCAGATCTTTACAGTCGAAACTGCGGATGGGAATACAGTCAAAATCAATCAAGTTTTGCAAAAAGTAGACAGAGAACTTTTAGGTCATAAATTTACTGCAAACCTATTTCCTATGAAATTAGCTGAATTCGATGTTGTGTTAGGAATGGATTGGTTAATAGCCAACCATGCTCAAATCATATGTGATAAGAACTCTATAGAAATTCGAACACCTAATGGACAGGTAGTTAAGATTGCAGGAGATAAACCTCAGAAGCCATTAAAGTTCATATCAGTAATGAAAGTTGCTAATTATGAACGAAAACGGGGAATAGTATATATGATTTCAGTAATCATTTGTACTAAAGGAAAAGAACTTAAGGAAATCCCTGTAGTCTCAGAATACCCAGATATATTTCCAGAAGATTTACCTGGGTTACCACCAGATAGAGAGGTAGAATTTAGGATTCATCTAATTCCAGGAACTACACCGATAGCCAAGGCACCCTATCGATTAGCTCCTACCGAAATGTTAGAATTAAAGAAGCAATTAGATGAATTACTAAGCAAAGGATTTATACAACCTAGTTCATCCCCTTGGGGTGCACCGGTGTTGTTTGTGAAAAAGAAAGATGGATCGATGAGAATGTGTATCGATTATAGAGAATTGAATAAGGTTACAATTAAGAATCGATACCCATTACCTAGGATTGATGATCTTTTCGATCAATTACAAGGCGCTAAATATTTTTCTAAGATAGACTTGCGCTCCGGATATCATCAATTAAAGGTTCAAGAAGAAGACATACCTAAAACTGCATTTAGGACTAGGTATGGACATTATGAGTTTACAGTCATGCCCTTTGGATTAACAAATGCCCCAGCTGCATTCATGGACATGATGAACCGAATCTGTAAACCATATTTGGATAAATTTGTGATCGTGTTCATTGACGATATACTTATTTATTCCAAAAGTCAAGTCGAGCATTGTCAGCACTTACATGCACTCTTAACTTTGTTAAGAAAAGAAAAGTTGTACGCTAAATTCTCAAAATGTGAATTTTGGCTACAAGAAGTGCAATTCTTAGGACACATGGTGAATCACGAAGGTATTCACGTAGATCCTGCTAAAATAGAAGCAATTACCAATTGGAAGGTTCCGCAAACTGCAATGGAAATTAGAAGTTTTATAGGATTAGCTGGTTATTATAGACGGTTTATTAAGGATTTTTCTAAGATAGCTGTACCGTTAACTAAGCTAACCTGTAAAGCCACTAAGTTTGAATGGGGACCAAAACAAGAGGAAGCCTTCAGAATCCTAAAGCAGAAATTAACCAATGCTCCAATCTTAGCTTTACCAGAAGGAACAGAAGATTTTGAAGTATATTGTGATGCTTCGAAATTAGGATATGGATGCGTGTTGATGCAACGCAAGAAGGTAATTGCGTATGCTTCCAGACAATTGAAAAAGCACGAAGAAAACTATATAACTCATGATTTAGAACTAGGAGCCATAATTTTTGCCCTTAAGATTTGGAGACATTATCTGTATGGAAGTAAGTTTACTGTTTATACAGATCATAAGAGTTTAAGGTATATATTCGGGCAAAAAGAATTAAACATGAGACAAAGAAGATGGATGGAAGTCCTGAGTGATTACGACTGTGATATTCAATATCACGAAGGAAAGGCAAACGTAGTAGCAGATGCCTTAAGTCGTAAGTATCATGAGAAACAAAAGCGAGTCCGTGCTCTTAGAATAAATCTACAAGTAGATTTAATGGAACAATTGAAAGAAATTCAGGAAACGGCAATCAAGGACGATGCCGAAGGAATGAAAGGTTACCTAAAAGAATTGGAACAAGGAAATGATGGAATTTGGAAATTTCATAAAAGCAGAATTTGGGTACCTAAACAAGGAAATTTAAGATCAAAGATTTTAGAAGAAGCTCATAAATCTAGGTATACCATACACCCAGGAAACAATAAGATGTACCAAGATTTAAGAAAGAATTTCTGGTGGATAGGAATGAAAAATGATATAGCTGAATATGTATCTAAGTGTTTAACTTGTTCACAAGTTAAAGCCGAACACCAGAAACCCTCAGGTTTACTACAATAGTTAGAAATGCCTGTATGGAAATGGGAACTCATAACAATGGACTTTGTTACTAAGTTACCCAAAACCAGAAAAGGTAATGATGCCATTTGGGTGATCGTGGTCCGATTAACCAAATCCGCTCATTTTCTACCAATAAAGGAAACCTTTAGCATGGAAAGATTAGCCAAGCTGTATGTGGATGAAATAGTATCCTTACATGGAGTCCCGCTCTCCATTGTATCGGATAGAGATAGTAATTTCACTTCCCGATTTTGGACAAGTTTCCAAGAATCAATGGGAACCCGACTCAATCTAAGTACTGCATATCATCCACAGACTGATGGACAAAGTGAAAGGACGATCCAAACTCTGGAAGATATGCTCCGAGCATGTGTAATTAACTTTGGAGGTAATTGGGATAACCATTTACCATTAATTGAATTCTCCTATAACAATAGTTATCACTCAAGTATTGAAGCCGCTCCATTCGAGGCACTGTATGGACGCAAATGCAGAACACCCGTATGTTGGGCAGAAATAGGAGAAAGTCAATTATCAGGTCCAGAAATTGTGCAAGAAACTACAGACAAGATAACCCAAATCAAGGAAAGATTGAAAACAGCCAGAGATCGCCAGAAGAGCTATGCAGACAATCGCCGCAAGCCACTCGAATTCCAGATAGGAGACAAAGTACTTTTGAAAGTATCTCCTTGGAAAGGAGTAGTACGATTTGGTAAGAAAGGAAAACTGAGTCCAAGATATGTTGGACCATTCCCAGTGATTCAACAAATCGGACCAGTTGCTTACCGCTTACAGCTACCAGAAGAACTAGCTGGAGTACATGATGTATTTCATGTATCCAATCTTAAGAAATGTTTATCAGATGAATCTCTGGTAGTACCTCTTCAAGACATAGAGGTAAATAAAAAATTAAAATTCATAGAAAAACCTTTACAAATCGAAGACCGGAAAGTCAAATTCCTCAAACACAAACGACTTGTACTGGTGAAAGTCAAATGGAATTCCAAGAGAGGACCGGAATACACTTGGGAATTAGAGTCAGAAATGAAGCGCAAATATCCTCATCTATTCCAGTGAATCTCGAGGACGAGATTTTCCTAAGGTGGGGAGGATATAACAACTCTCATTAAAATTAATAATTAGAATGATAATTAGTCAATAAGGAAACCCTAATTGAGACACCCAAGTAATTCTGCACTAACCCTAAAATTTTCGAAACAATCGGAATCAGGATCAGGGCCCCTAAAACTCAGGGGGGGGGGTTAAACCCTAATCGATATTATCCTTATTATACGTTGTCTGAATTGAATTTATAAAACTGTCAACTCACCCAAGCTACTGGACACGAAACCTACCATACCCTAAATTGGAATCCCAGGCGATACGCGGGAGGTTCCACGAATTCTGCCGCGACACGCGGGAGATGCCAATTTTCAGTATAAATAGAGGGCCTTGGGACTTGAATCTGGGAGTTGAAACGACGTAAAATAGTTGTCTGTACGTCGAGTTAAGGTCGTTTTACTACAATTAAACACCCACACTGCTTTCGAATTGCTGTCGCAAAACAGGGTAATCACTCGATCGCTATTACGATTCATTTTCCAAGATCAATATATCCAAAGAATGTTTAAGTGCCGCCCACATTAGGGTTATGCTTTATCGTTTGTCGATAATTCGATAAATGAGTTGAAGCATTATACTTTGTCGTTTGTCGATAATTCGATAAATGAGTTGAAGTATTATACTTTGTCGTTTGTCGTTAATACGATAAATGAGTTGAAGTATTGCACTTGGTCATTCATTGTGAGAATTTGATCTCGTGAGTTATCGTAACTGCTGTATTGATCACTAACCCTGTTTTGTGTGCATTATTGTGAAATTAGGTTAACAGGGCTAAAATCATATTCTATCCGTATTAAATCTGCAATGTGAGTCATTCCCTTTTTATAAACTCTTTTCTCACAGTTTGTGAGTCATTCTCTTTTTATCAACTGTTTTACAATACTCCAAATCATTTTTCAGAGTTATAATTACAGTGATTAAGTTTATGTAATCACCAAATTACAGCCGGTATGTGGGGTATTGTGCACAGTATTGTTATTATTGTTTCCTTCACATTAGGTGGGCGAGCCTAATTGTGACATACGTCACTCATTGGGACAGCCAATGGTGATATGACCACAGTCACAGAGCTGGTCTGTGACAAATACCTATTCTTGAATATTGGTTGATAATAAACATATGTAAAAACTTTAATACTGTAAATTATAACAAATGTGTCGTTTTTAGTAAATAGAATGATTCACTCAGTATTTCCCCGCTGACAAAACCTTTTTCAAACATGTTTCAGGTGATCTACTGTAAATCAGGAAAAGTGTTGAGGAGCATTTCAAGCTTAAAATAGTGGCTCAGTATAAAATAAAGAAATATGTTTTGAAATAAGGATTTATCACTAAAACTTATGTATTGTAAATTATCGGGGTTTATCCCGAATTGTGAAATAAAATAATCGGGAAAAGTTTTAGCTTTACAACGATCCTGATGTTAAAATTCCGCTGCTAAACTCAATTAAACAAATATCACGGGATTTCTGTCCCGCGGCTCCGGAAACGGGTCAAATCGGGTCGGGGCCCGTGACACATTACTTAGTTTAGATTTTAGCTTTGTAAAATTGGTGTTATCATTTCTGTGAAGATATCCTAATCAATATACTCAGTGATATCCTACGCAGACTTTCGTAAAATAGGACTTCTCAATATCTAAACAATTCAGACAAAGTTTTTCAAAACAGTTTATTTTTCAAAATCTCAACTAATTTAAATAAAGTTTTCAAAGAAAAAAGATAATTTACTTAGAATTTATAAACAAATCTTACTCTGATCTTTAAACCCAAGTATCGTATCCCAAAGGTTCCAACCAAATATCCTGATTCATATCCAGAGAATTTATTTTGAGAATATATCCTAAAGATATATCCTGATCAGGATACTTAAATTTTAAACATGGTTTCAAAAGTTCAAACAAGTCATGTAAGATCCGCAAAGGAAAGATCATACCAGGAATATGATGTAACCCTAGTACCGAACTTCAATCCTTCTTGCAACTCCTTCCACTAAGATGTCCCCAGTCTTAGTATACTAGGTTCAAATTTGATTCTTTGAGCCTTACATAGTCGTCTTAGGAGGAATGTCCCCTGTGCATGAACACTTAGAAAATTTTTGAATATCAGTTCCAACTGTTTAGACAACTCTTGTGTTACAGGGATAAGACCCAAAAATATACTGGAGATAAATCCTTAGTATCCTAGGGATAATCCCAAATTTTCATGCGCTACAGGCGGGAGTGTATAAACTCCAAGACTTAGAAAGGTGATAACCTTTAAACCTTAGAGAGTATGAAAATACCCTTTCGTGAGAGAGGGTGATCAATCCTCATAGACCTTTAGGATTCAGGATATAGCCAATAGTAGCAAAATTGTCAGTCACTTTTACATGAATTGGTCCCGCCACTTTGAACTATTCCCGAATAACTTGCGCTCCAGGCGGGGTGTTTAAACCCAATTCGGAAGAAAGGTGAATACCTTTAAACCTGTGAAGGGATCAGGATCCCTTAAACGTGAGAGAGGGGGCCAATCCTCTAATCTTTCGAAGTATCCTGAATGTATATCCCGAAGCTATATCCCGAAGCATATACTGAAAATATCAGTAAACTAAGGTGGGTGTTAGCCTGGCTAACACCCCTCCGATGCTTAAGTTAGTAATGGGTTCAAAACAATAAATAATATCAAAATTTAATAAAAGAGATAGAATCCATACCATCCTGACTTAGAATTTGAATTCCGTACTCACTTGAAATAGAGTTTTAGATGTATAGCATTCCAGGATCTTGGTAACATATCCCCCTCCATATTCTTGAGTCGGTATGCTCCTTTTCCTGATTCTGATTCAACCTCGTAGGGTCCTTCCCATTTTGGAGCCAACTTTCCATCAGCAGGATTAGTAGTATTCTGAAAAGCCTTTATCAATACCCAATCTCCAACTTGAAATCTTCTAGTCCTTATATTCTTGTTATATGCTTTAGATATTCTCTGTTGATATGCTGCCATCCTTAGCCTTGCCGCGTCTATTGTTTCATCAATAGTATCCAGTTCCTGGCATAGGATTCCAGGATTCTACTCAGGATCCCAGAGGTCGGATCTCACTGTAGGTATCACAATTTCTGTCGGGATCACTGCTTCTGCTCCAAACACCAAGGAAAACGGGGTTTGGCCAGTTGCACCTTTTACTGTCATCCTATCAGCCCACAAAACAAAGGGTAATTCTTCTGCCCATCTTCCTTTTTTGCCTCCCAGTCTTTTCTTCAGGTTGTTGACAATTATCTTGTTTGAGGATTCTGCTTGTCCATTCGCTTGAGGATGTACTGGTGTGGATGTGATCATTTTGATTCCCTAACTCTTATAGAAATCAGTAGTCCTCTTACTTATGAATTGAGATCCATTGTCACAAATTATTTCAGCTGGCACACCAAATCTAGTCAGTATATTCCTCTTTATGAAGGATACTACTTCCGGGTCTCTAACTTGAACAAATGCTCCAGCTTCAACCCACTTAGAGAAATAATCAGTCATTGCCAGCATGAAGACTTTTCCTCCTGGAGCTTTTGGCAATTTTCCTACTATATCCATCCCCCATTTCATGAACGGCCAAGGGGATACAATAGGATATAATGGCTCTGCAGGCTGATGTAGTATGTTGCTGTGTCTTTGGCACGCATCACATTTCGAGCATATTCTGCAGCATCTTTTCTCATGGTAGGCCAGTAATATCCTGTTCTTAATACTTTTGAAAACAATGACCTGCCCCCAGTGTGGTTACCACAATCCCCTTCGTGAATATCCTGAAGCACTTCTTTGGTCTCGGGATCCTCCAAGCACCTCATATATGGACCTGCAAGAGATTTCTTGTATAAAACGTTATTTATAATAGTAAATCGTGATACCTTCATCCTAAAGGCCTTAGGATTCTCATCTTTGGGGATGTGTCCTTCCTTGAGATATCTTGTGATTGGAGTCGTCTAGGATCTGGGATCCTCTTTAGGATACTCACCACCAGGATCCTAGACACTTACTACCTCCTTATCCTGAGGATCCATCGCAGGATACAGGATATGTAATATTGGTATTTGGGTCCCTTCTGGTATCATGACTGATGATCCCAGATTTGCCAAGGCATCAGCTTCAGCATTGTCCTCTCTTGGTACCTGTTCAAGTGTAAAAACATCGAAATATCCTGCTAATTTTTTGACAATTTCAAGGTACTCGATTAACTTCTCACCCTTAACTGCATAGGATCCATTAAAATGATTAGTGATTAACAAGGAGTCAACATATACTTGCAAATTCTTGATACTCATATTCTTAGCCAATTCTAATCCTGCAATGAAAGCTTCATATTCTGCTTCATTATTAGTGGCAGGAAACTCACATCTGATAGCCTGGGGTAATATGTCCCCCTGTGGCGATTTTAGTAGTATACCTAAACCTACACCTCTTACATTAGATGCACCATCAGTATATAAAGTCCAGGATTCTAAGTTTTCTCCTAGCTGCTGTACTTCTAGGTCTACTTCATTTTGAATATCACTACTGAAATCAGCCAAAAAGTCTGCTAGAGCCTGAGACTTAATAGCATTCCTAGGTTCATATACTAGATCAAAGGCACTTAATTTTACTGACCATTTAGCCATCCTATCTGACATTTCGGGTTTCCTAAGCACATTTTTAACAGGATAATTAGTTTTAACATAAATCTTATGTGTTTCAAAATAATGTCTAAGTTTCGTCGATGCCATAACTAGGGCTAATATTAACTTTTCTAGGTGAGAATACCTAGTTTCAGCATCTAATAAACTTTTACTAACATAATAAACAGGATACTGCTGACCTTCATGATCCTTTACCAGGACAGCACTTACTGCATTCCCTGATACTGCAAGATATAGGGATAATGGTTCGCCATCCTCAGTCTTCATCAATAAGGGTGAGGTTGAAAGATACTGCTTCAAATCCTGCAATGCTGCTTCATGCTTTGCACCCCATTCGAACTTCTTATTCTTCTTGAGGATATCATAAAATTCCTTGCACTTTTCCGAGGATCTTGAAATAAATCTGTTCAATGCTGCTACTCGCCCCGTTAGTTGTTGAACATCCTTCATGTTTGAAGGTGACTTGATATCTAAGATGGCTTTGATCTGTTCCGGGCTTGCTTCAATCCCTCTTTTAGTCACCATATATCCTAGAAACTTTCCTGCCCCCACTCCGAAATGGCACTTAGCAGGATTTAGCTTCATGTTATACTGATCCAGGATATCAAATGCCCCTTTAATATCCTGGAGATGATCCTACGCCTTCTTGGATTTGACTACCATATCGTCAATGTACACCTCCATGGTGTCCCCCAGTTTGTCTTTAAACATCATGTTCACCAATCTCTGGTACGTCACACCTGCATTTTTCAAACCAAAAGGCATAACAATATAACAGTAAATACCTGTTGGTGTCATGAAAGTAGTATCCTCCTGGTCTGAAGGTTCCATTTGGATCTGCTTAAATCCTGAGGATGCATCCATGAAGGTTAACATCTCATGACCGGCAGTGGCATCCAACATCGAGTCTATATGAGGCAGAGGGAATGGGTCTTTAGGACATGCTTTGTTCAAGTCTGTGTAATCTACACAAACTCTCCATTTTCCATTCTTCTTTTGAACCACAACCACATTTGCTAGCCACTTGGGAAATTTGACTTCCCTAATCATCTTGGACTTCAATAGTCTTTCAACCTCTTCCTGAATAATTTTGTTTCGTTCTGGGGCAAACTTCCTTCTTTTCTGTTGGACAGGCTTGAATGACATGTCAATACCAAGCTTATGTGTTATAATATCCTTGGAAATACCTGTCATATCCTCATGTTTCCATGCGAATGTCGACATCCTGCATTTCAAAAAGTTAGTTAATTGATTTTCAATATCCTGAGGGATATTGGTTCCTACGAGCACCGAGATATCCGGATTATCTTGATCCAGGATAATTTTCTTTACATCCTGCTCCGAAGCCTCCACGATATCCTGGGCCCGCATCTTTAATTGCTATGCTGCATTAGGCTTAGTCGAGGATTTCATTGAGGATGAGTAACATTCCTTCGCCTCCTGCTGATCACTATCAACCTTGACAACCCCCCAAGGGGTAGGGATCTTGATGCACTAATGATAAGTTGATGGCACGGATCCATGGCCTGCCTAGTATGATGTTATAGCAGGATAGGGAGTCCATCACACAGAAACGTTGTATTGAATTGACCCCTTCAACATATACTGGCCAACTTTATCTCTCCCACTGTGTTCCTGGCTTCCCCACTGAAACCAACAAGCACAATGGACTTTGAAGTGATATCCATCGGAGATACATTCATCCTTTTCAATGTCTCTAGTTGGATTATGTTGACGGAGCTGCCATTATCCACCAGTATCCTGCGTACAAAATGGTTAGCGACATATAAAGTAATTACTAGAGCATCATGGTGAGGATCCTGAACAGTATCCCTGTCAAAAGTGATCAGTTTGTCAGTTGTGAGCGTCGTCATCCTTGTCGGCTTTTCTCCTCTTTCGGCCTTAGCCTCCTTTGCATGTCTCTTGGCAGCAGAATATGAAGTCCCACATGTTTTGGTCAAAAATCACACAAGGATAATGTAACCAAACTTTATGTAAACGGGGTATGATGCTTGGTTAATTATGAAAGTAAAGGATCACTTCTGTGATAAAAGATGCAAAGACACGATGATTTATACGAGGAAAAAGCCCTTGATCAATGTATGATCTCCGGCATAAAAAACCTCGGGTGATGGCAACTACCGATCACCAACTTCAATATATGAAAAATATGATTACAACTTTGGATGATAATGAGCTGAGTACAAGGATCGCTATTGCTTTTGGTGTCTAAGTGTGTGAGAGTTGCGTCGTATGTCGTGTGTGTTCTTCCGAATGAGGAAGAGTGGTATTTATACAAGTGTAGGTGACTTATTTTAGGTAAAAGGACTAATTATCAGCTCATTACCCCTTTAGAAACAAAGACAATCTAGCCTAAATTGCTGCCCATGAATCAAGCCATGTTTCCATATCCTGTGCAACGTCTTTCTTCAATTAAGCTCTTGCCATATTTGTGAAGACGCGTCCCTGGATCATGATGTCTAGAGCATATCCTGCTAGATGTTCCTGCAAAACAATATTGTATTAAGCGGAAGTGGCCGTTAGTATGAGGATCACCATAATGTCCCATGATCCTGATCCTGAAGTTCTGCTGAGGATCACTGTCTGCCAAAGAAACAAGGATCACTGGTTAGGATCATGTGTAAGGATCACCTATAATAAAAATCCAGCCCTAACAATTGCCCCCAAAATATAAGGAGTTAATTGTAAATAGACGAGTTATATTTTGTTTCGATCTTATCTCTAACGGGCGACTCCAAGAAACTAGCCGTTATGCTCGGACTAGCCGTTGTGATCATTACGTCAGAGATGTGACAATCCTGCAGATCATGATTATAAATAGGAGATAGGGTTAGGATCGTTCTGCATTTAAATTCGAGATATCTTCCCTTTATAATCGCTACCGAAGACTGATCAGGTATCCTCTTCTTCTCTCTTTCCCTTCTTCCTTCTCTTTGCTCTGTTTTTTCTGCTCCGTCTCTGTTTCTGTTCCGTCACAAACATGTTGCTCCGGAATTCTCCACACAAGGATTCCAAGAAGGATAGTCCCCTGAAAAGCCAAGGGATCATTAAGGATTCTCCTACGGAGAGATGTTGCTTTACCGATGCTCATGTAGATAGGATTCGCCATTGCTTTCCGGCAGATGCCGTCTTCAAATCCTTCACATCCACTGCCTTGAGTGATTTTATTTCAGACACCTGGGTGATCTTTCCTGCAACTCCATTTATCATAGGATATTCGTATCCTTTTCCGGCCTTCACCCAATCTTTCTTTTCTCTGACCGGCATATCTTATATCCAAGCTATGCCGATGATCTGGAGGGTCTTGTATACCTTCGAGAGGATCATCGAGCAGGAGGGGATTGATTTAGGGATGGCAGAGCTGGCCGCACTTTATGATCTTACCACGTTTGGTTCTCATCGATATTTGTTGAAACGGAAGGCCGGGGAGGATCATCCTGTTTTGAAAGTTACCAAAAATGACACAAATTGGAAGCGTCGTTTTTTCTTCGTGAGAAGGGATTCCCTCCCTAATGGGAATGATCTGCCCAAGGAGTGGGCCACTCATGGTAGGGTAGAGGATCCTCGAAGGATCACTATCAGTCCTGTCTCATTTGATGAAGATCACTAATGTCTTTTTTCCTTTGCAGCTATTTCCATCGCTCATCTCAAGTTAACCCCTGCTGCAAGAGAAAGAGTTTTAGCTTTTAAAAGGCTTGGTCCTGAAGTTAGAAGTTTCCAAGTCACCGTCCAAGATTCCCAAGAAGTATCCTCTGCATCTGCCACTATGTCAAGTAAGTAGAAAATAAATTAAATGTAGGATTGTTTGATTAATAAAGCAACTTATCTTGTTTTTGATTGTGTAGGTGCTGGAAAGTCTGCCAGGTCTGTTAAATCTGCCTCCAAATTTGGGATAAGTGATCTTGCCAATGTCACATCTTCAAAGAAGAAGGCTCCTGCTGCCAGTCCTTCAGTATCAGCTCCCAAAGCGCCTATCCGAGGCAAGGGGAAGAAGAGGAAGACTACTGAAGATCTACAAGGATTTCCCCTCCTCCGTCAGCAATTCCTTGACTACGTGAATGAGGTTAGGATCACTGCCCCTGTTGGTTATCCGTCCCAAATATCCTGTTGGTGTATCCTGTTTCTTTGAGGATCATCTGATTCTGAACTTACCTTATTTCCCTTTTTGCAGAAACTTGCCGAGATCGAGACCTATCTTGGCCATGTTGAGGATCAAGAGAGCCAGATTGCCGACCTCCAGCAAATGGGTGTGTTAAAGGATCTCAAGATGGTAGATCTTGAGAAGGAGCTCCAGGCTACCAAAGACGAGGCTGCTCAAAGGCTGATTGAGATGGATAATGAGAAGCAGGAGATCACCCAAGACGCCAAGGTTTCCGCGGCAATTACTATGTACAAGATACAACTTCAAATGGCCGAGGAAGCTCAGGATCCCACCTTTGACAAGAGCTCGTGGGATGTTGAAGGTTGGAAGGCAAGGCTGGCGGATCTGGAGGACGAGGATGAGGCTGAGGACATCCCCATGCTGAAGGGTGGTGATGCTGACCAGGATCAGGGCGGAGAAGCAGGTGGTGATGGAGCAGCAAAGGTGTAGGCTGCATGATTGGGCGATGATGGATATTGTTGACTAGGCCGGAGCCCAATTTTTTAGGTTTGGTAGTGGTTTTTTGTGGTTGTTGATGTTTGAAACAATTTCTGAACAATAGTTTCCTAGGGTTAAGGATCCTGGATCCTTTGAACAATAGGTAGGATTACAAAAGGTGGAGGGATCCTCTGTTTGGGGGATGAAGCCTTTGTGATCCTGCCGCTTTAATTTTCCTGCACAATGCTAAGACCGCATAGACAATGGACACCCTTTGCCAACCCATGTGGACGGGCCACGTTTTGCTGGTAGAAATGTGGGTTGGCAATTTTGACAACTTTTTGAAAGGGTTAATGATCCTTTTGTTTAATAATATAACTTTTAATCTTTCTGGCTTATCTTGTGTTGTTATCCTTCAATAATCCTCTTATTTCTCAATTGCTATATTTGTTAAAATAACAAGAGTTGAAAAAGTGTTTAATAAACTTAGGATATGATCCTAGATCAAATATCCTCATATTGAAAATTCTCAAAGTGTTTTAGTTCAAGGATCATAGGTTCGGTTGTCAAAGTATAAGGGTTGGTTAGGATAAAGAGTATAATCAAAAATAGTCAAGGATCATTCCTGAGGATCCACGTTAGGATCCTAACCTTCAATCAAGACAATCATAGATAAGACTTTGATAGTTAATAAGGATTAAGGACCCTTATATGTTTAGACTTTCAAAACCTGAAAAGTGAGATATAACTTGGGACTAAGCCAATGTAAAAGATAAATTAGTAACTGGGGACATGCCCAAAGGATAACTGAGAATGATCCCAGAGGATCACTGGGGACAAGCCCATAGGATAACTGGGGACAAGCCCAAAGGATAACTGGGGACAAGCCCAAAGGATCGTATGTAAACTGGAGTATGGCCCTTTCTGGCAACTATCCAAACTTAGTGACATGAAAATGTCAAAACCTTAGCTAACGTGAAAACGTTAGAAACCTTAGGAACGGATGTATGGTACGTCTACCATTATACGTAGGATCCTAAGTATAGCCAGTACGATGAGGTTGTCAGCCCCGAAAGTGGGTACTGGTCCCAAAGACGTGAACTATACCAGGATCATCGTGCGCTGCTGGCGGAAACTGGGGATAATCCCAAGGAAAACTGGGGTTGGACCCAAGGATCTGCGGTGCTTTTGAAGATCTTTGATGATATGCTGAAGATACCTGAACTTATCATAACTCAAATGTTTCGTGAGTAGAGGATGAAGGATACATGATCCTTATCCTTAGGTAAAAAGTAAGAAAATGCAATAGTTTCTAGGATAAGCATATTACCAGAGTAAGGATCACTGATATTTCCGGGATCCTTCAAGGATACTTCAATGTAAGGATCACATGTATGAAGGATCATGTTCACATGAAATATTTCTTTAAGTGAACAGCATTCCAGGCTCTTGGTAACAAGTTTCCTTCCATGGTTAGCAACCTGTATGCCCCCTTTCCTGCTTCAGCTTCAATCAAGTAGGGACCTTCCCATTTTGGTGCTAGCTTCCCGTCAGCAGGATTGATAGTATTTTGAAATGCTTTTCTCAACACCATATCTCCGACTTGGAACTTCCTTATCCTGACATTTTTGTTGTAGGTACCAGCCATTCTTTGTTGGTAGCTTGCCATCCTTATTCTAGCTAGATCCCTGACTTCCTCAATAGTATCCAAATCCTGAGCTAGGATTGCAGCATTTTCTTCAGGATCACGAGCAATTGTTCTAGCAGTTGGGATCACCATCTCTGTTGGGATCACTGCTTCTGCCCCAAATACTAAAGAGAAAGGTGTTTGACCAGTGGCATTCTTGGGAGTTGTTCTATCAGCCCATAGGATATAAGGTAACTCCTCTGCCCATTTCCCCTTCTTGGATCCTAGCTTCTTCTTCAGATTGTTGATGATGATCTTGTTGGATGATTCTGCTTGACCATTGGCTTGTGGATGAACTGGTGTTGATGTTATCATCTTGATTCCCCAACTGTCACAAAAGTTAGTGGTTCTGCTTCCAATGAATTGGGAGCCATTATCACATACAATTTCAGAGGGAATGCCAAATCTAGTTATAATGTTTCTTTTAATGAAGGATATGACTTCCTTTTCTCTGACTTGAGCGAAGGCTTCAGCTTCTATCCACTTGGAAAAATAGTCAGTCATGGCAAGCATAAATACTTTTCCACCAGGTGCTTTAGGGAGCTTGCCAACTATATCCATTCCCCATCTCATGAATGGCCAAGAGGATGGTATTGGGTGTAAAAATTCAGCTGGCTGATGGAGGATATTGCTATGCCTTTGGCAAGGATCACATTTCTTAGCATACTCTACAGCATCCCTTTTCATAGTTGGCCAGTAGTATCCTGTTCTAAGGATCCTTGAGAATAATGCCCTGCCCCCAGTGTGGTTTCCGCAATCTCCTTCATGGAAATCTTTCAACACTTCCTCGATTTCAGGATCCTCGATACATCTCAAATATGGTCCTGCAAGAGATCGCTTATATAATACATTATTCAAAGTTGTAAATTGAGATACCTTAATCCTGAAAGCTCTAGGATTTTCTCCCGTCGGAATCTCCCCATGTTGCAAGTATCTCATGATTGGTGAGATCCATGATCCTGAATAAGATTGGGCTTCTTCACTAGGGATCATTGCAGTATCCTCTTCTATTTCCATGGCCACCCGATTTTCAATAGCAGGAGCCAGGATATGGATGATAGGGATACTTATATCTTCTGGAATCTTCAAGGATGATCCTAGGTTGGCCAATGCATCAGCCCCTGTGTTCTCCTCCCTTGGTACCTGTGTCAAGCTGAAAGAAACAAAAGAGAGTGCCAATTCTTTGACTATCTCTAAATATTTGGTTAGTTTTTCACCTTTAACAGCATAGGATCCGTTAAAGTGATTAGTGATCAATAATGAATCTACATATACTCTAAGATACTTTACCCCCATATCCTTAGCAATTTGTAAGCCAGCAATTAAGGCTTCATATTCAGCCTCATTGTTAGTTGCTTGGAACTCACAGGCTATGGAGTGGGGTATTATGTCCCCCTGTGGCGATTTTAGTAGGATCCCTAGCCCTGTGCCTTTCATATTTGAGGATCCGTCAGTGTGTAGTATCCAAGGATCCTTGGTCTCATCCAGCTGCTGGACCTCCAATTCTGCTTCTTTTTGTAGATCACTACTGAAATCAGCCACAAAGTCAGCTAGTGCTTGAGATTTAATAGCTGTTCTTTGTTCGTATCTTATATCATGGGCACTAAGCTTTACTGCCCACTTAGCCATTCTCCCTGACATATCTGGTTTCCTGAGGACATTCTTAATTGGAAAATTAGTTCTAACAACAATAGTATGGGTTTCAAAATAATGTCTTAACTTAGTCGATGCCATGATTAATGCAAGGATAAGTTTTTCGAGGTGTGAGTACCTGGATTCGGCATCAAGTAGACTTTTACTTACATAGTAGATAGGATATTGTGTACCTTCGTGATCCTTAACAAGGACAGCACTTACAGCGGTTGAGGATACCGCCAGATATAAGGATAACACATCTCCTTTTTCCGGTTTTGCTAATGCTGGTGCTGAGGACATATACTCTTTTAGGGCTTGTAAAGCATTCTCATGCTTCTCAGTCCATTCGAACTTCTTATTCTTCCTTAGGATATCATAAAATTCTCTGCATTTCTCTGAGGATTTCGATATGAACCTGTTCAAAGCTGCTATCCTGCCTGTCAGTCTTTGAACATCCTTGGCATTGGCAGGAGATTTGATATTTATTAATGCTTTGATTTGTTCCGGGCTTGCTTCAATGCCCCTCTGGGTTACCATGTATCCTAAGAACTTTCCTGCCTTAACACCAAAATGGCATTTTGAAGGATTAAGTTTCATGTTGTAATTATCAAGGATATCGAATGCTTCTTCTAAGTCCCTTAGGTGATCCTCAGCTTTCTTTGACTTGACCACCATATCATCTATGTACACCTCCATAGTTTTTCCAATTTGATCTTTGAACATCATATTTACCAGCCTTTGATATGTTGCACCTGCATTTCTTAGTCCAAAAGGCATGGCAATATAACAATATAAACCGGTTGGGGTCATAAAGGCTGTATCCTCTTGGTCAGATGGTTCCATCTGAATTTGTTGGAATCCAGATGATGCATCCATAAAAGTTAACAGTTCATGCCCCGCTGTTGCATCCACCATGGAGTCAATGTGGGGTAATGGGAAAGGATCCTTGGGACATGCCTTATTCAAATTAGTGAAATCGACACATACCCTCCACTTTCCGTTTTTCTTTTGGACAACAACCACATTGGCTAACCATTTTGGATACTTTACCTCTCTGATCATACCTGCTCGAAGTAGTCTCTCTACTTCTTCTTGGATAATGGCATTCCTTTCTGGTGCAAACTTCCTCCTTTTTTGATGGATTGGTTTGATAGACCTGTCAATGCCAAGTTTGTGAGTAATAATATCCTTAGATATACCTGTCATATCTTCATGTTTCCAAGCAAAGGTAGATTTTCTTCTTTTGGGGAAGGATATCATGTCTTCTTTCATCTTGCCAAGGATCCCTGATCCAATATAGATTTTTGATTCAGGATCACTAGGATCCAAGAGGATTTCATCTACATCTTGTTCCCTTGCCTCCAAGACATTCCTTGGAGGATACTGTAATTGCTATTGCTCCCTTGGCTTCGAGGTTGGTTTCATGGATGAGGTATAGCAATCCTTAGCCTCTTGCTGGTCACTGTCGATCTTGATTATCCCCCATGGGCTAGGGAGTTTCACACATTGATGGTAGGTAGATGGGACTGCTTTCATATCATGTATCCAGGACCTGCCAAGGATAACATTACAACAAGATAAACAGTCAATGACACAAAATTTTTGATAATTATGTAATCCTTCCACGTAGATTGGGAGTTTAATGTCCCCCAGAGTTTTCTTCGTTTCTCCACTGAATCCCACAAGCACGGAGGATCTTGGTGTGATGTCTGATTCTGGGATACCCATTTTCTTTAGAACATCAAGCTGGATAATGTTTACTGAGCTTCCTCCGTCGATAAGGATCTTGTGCGTTTGCCGGAGGTGCTGGAGCCTTTTCAGGGATCCTTTCAGGATCTTGGGTCCTTTGCTTTTTTCTCCCCAATAACTCTTTTAGATGCCCCTAGCTTAGCAGGTATCCGATTTCTTTTCTTAAGGCTATGCAATCTTCAGTTAGATGCCCGAAATCCTCATGGTATGCACACCATTTTGACTTGTCTTTAGTCCCGGACGGTTTATCATTCTTCCTGGGCCACCTAGCTTTTTCACCTAGATTCTGCATTGCAAGGATTAGTTCATGATTATCAACGGAAAAACAATATTCTGAGATTGGAGGATATCCTTCATCATCCTCTTCTTGGTCAACAGCATGCACATTCTTGTTCTCATTTCTATGGTAGGATTTGAACTTGTTGCTCTTGAAGGAGGATCCTTGCTTATCTTGTTTTGAGGATCCTACTTGTCTCTCCTGGATCCTCTTGTCATCCTCTAGCCGGATAAACCTGAGTGCTCGAGTTCTTACTTCATCTAAATTCCTGCATGGTGTCATAACAAGATCATCATAGAATAATGAATCCTTAAGCAGTCCCATTTTGAAGGCTTCAACAGCCGTAGCCATATCCAAGTTGGGAATGTCCAAGGATTCTTTACTAAATTTAGTTATATAATCCCTTAATGATTCATTATGATTTTGAGTTATCCTGTACAAATCACTAGTTAATTTTTCAAATTTTCTGCTACAAGAGAATTGGTTATTGAATAAATTAACTAAATTGGCAAATGAAGTAATAGAGTAAGGGGGAAGACTTAGCAGCCACTTAAGAGCTGATCCAGTAAGAGTGGATCCAAATCCTTTACATAGGCATGCTTCCTTCAATTTTTCTGGGATAGGATTGATCTCCATCCTCTGGAACACTTGAGATCATATCTTTCAGCTTCTGCAACTCCCTGGCCATAGCATGATTGGTACCTGTATCCTGCATGAATCCATGGTTAGTGGTAGGGTAATTGTTTAAAGTGTTACCTCCCATTGGGTTCAAGTTAGGGAATCCATATTGCTGGGGTTCTGGAACAACGGAGGGACCAGTGGAAGCAATGGTCTGCATTGGAATGAAGTCTCCTTGATGGACATCTAGACTTCCTGTTTGCAGATTTTTTAGGGATCCTGGTATCTGGAAGGATCCTGGTGTCTGGGATGATCCTGGAACGAAGGAGGATCCTTGAACCTGGGATGATCCTGGAACAAAGGAGGATCCTTGAACCTGGGATGATCCTGGAACAAAGGAGGATCCTTGGCCCTGGAATGATCCTGGAATAAAGTAGGATCCTTGAAACTGCTGTGTCTCCGGATAGGCTCCCAAATTCCTGATGGATCCCATGTACTGAGGATAGGATCCTACAGGCTGAAAATGTGAGCCTGACGTCTGAGTCATTGCTGCCGAGTTGAGATGTGATCCTCTTGACTCCCCTATGATTTGCACGTCCGGGATCCCTGATGGCTGGGAAGTGATCATTGGAGTATCAAAACTCAAGGATTTGGGCATCAGTGGAGAATGATCCTCTGCCGCTTTCTTTTGTCTTTTGAGATCTCCGATTTCCCTGAGGATCCTTTCGTTAGTTTCATCTTGCCGCTGCATACGATCCTTCATCTGCAAAATTAAAGCAAATACATCACTAGTACTGGGAATAGAAGAATTCATAGCAGAAGAAGATAGAGGTTTAGAGAAAGTGGGAGTTGATCTCTTCTCAGTATTTTTCTGAGATCCTGCCGGTGGAGGAGGCAAGGTGATCTCTGATGAGGTGACTGCAGACATCGCCGTGGACGTGTTCTTCAATGATGAAGCCATGTAACTCTTTCAAATGATTTTGAACAAAAGATTTTCTTATGAATGAAGCACCAATGGCCCCACGGTGGGCGCCAAACTGTTTTGGTCAAAAATCACACAAGGATAATGTAACCAAACTTTATGTAAACGGGGTATGATGCTTGGTTAATTATGAAAGTAAAGGATCACTTTTGTGATAAAAGATGCAAAGACACGATGATTTATACGAGGAAAAAGCCCTTGATCAATGTATGATCTCCGGCATAAAAAACCTCGGGTGATGGCAACTACCGATCACCAACTTCAATATATGAAAAATATGATTACAACTTTGGATGATAATGAGCTGAGTACAAGGATCGCTATTGCTTTTGGTGTCTAAGTGTGTGAGAGTTGCGTCGTATGTCGTGTGTGTTCTTCCGAATGAGGAAGAGTGGTATTTATACAAGTGTAGGTGACTTATTTTAGGTAAAAGGACTAATTATCAGCTCATTACCCCTTTAGAAACAAAGACAATCTAGCCTAAATTGCTGCCCATGAATCAAGCCATGTTTCCATATCCTGTGCAACGTCTTTCTTCAATTAAGCTCTTGCCATATTTGTGAAGACGCGTCCCTGGATCATGATGTCTAGAGCATATCCTGCTAGATGTTCCTGCAAAACAATATTGTATTAAGCGGAAGTGGCCGTTAGTATGAGGATCACCATAATGTCCCATGATCCTGATCCTGAAGTTCTGCTGAGGATCACTGTCTGCCAAAGAAACAAGGATCACTGGTTAGGATCATGTGTAAGGATCACCTATAATAAAAATCCAGCCCTAACACCACAAATGTCGGATCCTCCTGAAATAAAGTTAATTATTTTGACATCCGCAGGAGGTGATGCTGCTCGTTCAGGATCTTTCTCAGTATCCTGAACCTTATTCTTCTTGTTTTCCCAGATATCCTTTGCTTAAGAGATAACTTATTTCTTTCCTCAGGGCAATGCAATCCTCAGTAACATGTCTGAAATCCTCATGGAAGGCACACCATTTGGAGTTATCCTTCCAATCAACTTTTTGTTGATTCTTCCGAGGCCACCTGGCTTTGTCTCCTAAACCCTGCATAGCATACATCAGTTCAGGTATATTAACAGAAAAACAGTATTCAGATAATTCAGGATACTCCTCAGGATCCTCGTCTTCAACAGCATTCACTTTCTTATTGTCATTTCGGCCATATAGCTTTGAGCGATATGGTTTATACGAGGATTCTGATTTCCTGTTGGTTGACTCGTAGGTTGTGGGCGAATTCATTCTCTCTTGCATCTTTTTGTCATCCTCCAGCCGAATGTATCTCAATGCCCTGTTACGAGCTTCATCCAGATTCCTGCAGGGATTCATTACAAGATCCTGGTAAAATTGAGAATCTTTCTACAATCCCATCTTGAAAGCCTACACAGCTATTGCAACATCAAGGTGCGGGATATCTAAGGATTCCCGGCTAAACTTATTCACATAACCCCTCAAGGATTCTTGAGGTCCTTGAGTTATCCTGTAAAGGTCACTGGTCAGTTTCTCAAAACTCTGGCTGCAAGAAAACTGACTATTAAATAAATTAACCAAATGAGCAAACGAAGTAATAGAGTGAAGAGGAACATTTAACAGCCATTTTAAGGCTGGTCCTGTCAAGGTAGAACCAAAACCCTTGCACAAGCATGCTTCCTTGAGATCTAGAGGGATAGGATTAATTTCCATCCTTTCCCTATATTGGGCGATATGCTCCTCAGGATCCGTAGTTTCGTCATAAAGTTTCATATTAGGGGTTTGAAATCTTTTTTGGGATTTCAGCATCACAAATGGGATATGCAAACCGCGATATCCTGTGGCTATCTTGGGATACTTCAGGAATCGGCTGCACCACCCCAGGTACACTGGATATCATGTCTTTCAGCTTTTGAAGCTCTCTAGACAACGCTGATGTCATTCCTGCATCCTGCAAAGATCCAACACCGTAGTAGTAAGAGTATTATTATTATTAGATACATTACCAATCTGAGGGTTTTGGCCATATCCTGAAGCATATCCTGAGCTTCTCATAGTTGAAATTCTAATTGATGAGGGTATCTTAGGAGTATGATTCTGGGAATGGCTAGGCACAATATTTCCTCGGTTATCCTCAATATAAACTGCAGAACTGAAGTTTAAAGCCCTGGGTTGCAAGGGAGTGACAGTGTCTTCAGCAGGCCTGCTCGAGCTTGACTTCAAGAGTTGTATCTCTCTCATCAGCATCTGATTAGTCTCCTGCTGCTGCCTCATCTGTTCCTGTACACTACCAAACAAATTTAGAATTTCCTCATTAGAAGCTAAAACAGGACCGGACCCCTGGACATTGCGGGTGGGGATAACATCCCGAGCCACATGAATTTTAGTTCCTTGAGAAGAAGCTTGAGATCTCGGAGGAGGTGGTGGAAGCACCGAACCAATTGTTGCAGAGGTTGAAGTAGACATGGTGGAAGAGCTCATGTTTGATCTTGAGGCCACTGAAAATAATTTTGAAAAGAATTTCGAAAACAGAAAACCAAATAGCGATTTTGCAAAGGCTTTTAGTAAAAATAGCACCACTTGCCCCACGGTGGGCGCCAAATTGTTTTGGTCAAAAATTACAGAAGCAATTTAGTGATCAAATTAGTTAAGTGAGGTAGTGTGCTAGAAATATGCGTTGTAAATATGCTGATTAAGTTATTTGTAAAAACAGTTGGAGGATACGGCTCAGGATATAGTGCTGTATCAATGGTCAAACAATGAGCAAAAAAGGTAAAGGGTGACACCGGATATACGAGGAAAGCCCTTGATCAATCTAGATCGCAGGCACAAAACCTCGGGAGCTGACAATCGCAGCTGCCTTGTTCTTCAATTGATTCAAATATCAGGATACAGTGCAGGATGTGATGCGGATCAACTAGGTGTTACAAGATAATTCGAGTACAAGTGTTTATGTGTAGTGATTGCTAGCAGCTAGAGTGTAAATTGTGAGAATGAAAAGTGAGTGCCTTAACTTGATCCGATCCATCTATTTATAGTAAAAGAAATTTAACAAACTACCCTATTAAACCGGGATTCGGCGGATATTCCCCATTCGAACGTTGTAGACCTGTTCTTTCGGTTTCAACGTCTCCATTCCAACTGATTTGCCCGAGTCTTAAGGGGAAGAAGTCTTCTTGAACGTTGACGACTTGTAACTCTTAATCTGCACGTGGTTAATTCACTTAATACCAGGATATCACACCAGGATGTTACCAATATCTTGATCCGGTATCCTGATCACAAGTAAACAATCAAAAGCAGAATATTGGTCAGGATATATGCTCAGAAAATGACCCATAACAAGGCTCTCCTTGAATAAGGACATGAGCATTATCTTTTGAAAATTTCTTTCTAAAATAGTAACTTAAAAACCTTTGAAATAATAAAAATGATTTTTTATTAACATTTTTAACAAGATCATTGAAAATCTCCTGGGAATAGTTAAAGTTTTCTTCATTCATTATAGCATAACCTAGGTATTGAATCTTCAATGGGATTTCATTGAAAGCAGTGGTTTTGTTTGACACACACATTAGAAGGGTATGAAATAAAAACCTTGGGGCAGATGGAAAACTCCCCTTTTGTAAAGTTTCTTTTTTCATTTCTTCAGCATACCCTCTTTCAATGAAATCAGTTTGATACTTAATTTTTGGAAAATAAGTTTTACCTTGAAGATCATCGAGTTCAAATACCTCCGAGATGGTTTGTGGAGTAATGGTGACTGAAATACCCTTTATTGTAGAAGTAATGGCTAAGAGCGTTTTATCCTTAGTTTCAAGTTTCACATTTTTCCAAAACTCTCTTTGGGTTTCCAGGTAGATCGGAGCATCATAGGTTAACAAAGTTTTGTACTTTGAGGACGAAAGAGCGTCTATGACAAAATCGAAAGTGGTGGTATGACTTGGTTTTTTGAGTAAACCCAAGTAGTTATGACTCGCTTTGTTTGGAAGAGCCATGATGAGTCGTGGATTTTTATGAGTAAATGAAGAAGATGAGCGATTGAAAGATGAAATGGAGAAATGATTTGAGAGAAATTGATGGTAACTTCTTTTAGAAAGGAATTTTGAATTTCATTCGACAGTGAAAACCCTGTTTGGGGTTTTGATAAGGGTTTTATAGGTGGAAAAAGTGTATGTTGACGTGGCAGCGGTTACAAAAGATCTGACCGCTAAGTACTATCCACGTCCCAACTGCTGATGAATAATGGATGACAGTTGTAAGGAAACCACTGATGGAACAATATCAGTGGTTTGCAACGGTAACAATGAAAACAGTGGGTGGTTTCTAACTATCAGTGGATAGCCTATCAGTGGATTAAAACACTGATGTTTAATCAACAGTGCTTAACAAGGAAATGAGAGAACAGAGGTTGACTTTCAGCAGTGGACATCATTTAGTAGAAACAGGTGTTTGAACCAAAAACAGTGGTTATGGCAGACTTTTAAGGATTAATGAAAAATTTTCATTTTTAGCTATTTTTAAGGATGGATTTCTGATTTTCTGAAAACATTTTAATGTTTTTATTCAAAGAAAAACAGGATTTTGCTTGTTATTCCATGTTTAGCATGCCAATTCTAGAGATCAAGCTTTCAAAGGTAGATGTGTCTAATGCTTTTGTTAGCACATCTGCCAGCTGATCTTTTGTTAGCACATCTGCCAATGATTTTGAGAGAAATGGATGATCAAATTGTAAACATTTGTTTTACGTTTGCACTCTCCTGCTGACCATCAAACGAACCTTTGATACTATTAAACCTCTGTTGACTTACCAAACAGAAGTTCAGACACAATTCAACATCAACAAAATCTGTTCACCACCAAACCAATCCTTGACACTATTAAACCTCTATTGACTTACCAAACAGATGTTCAGACACAATTCAACATCAACATAATCTAAATCTTACTCAAACACTAAATAATAAGTAAAAATAAAACACAACATAGATTCATAAAATTATAATTTATTCATTTATTCATGACCTTAAAACTAAAAGTCCAATAATTACATCACATACTGAACAATATTAAAGTTCAAATCTAAGAATAGCAGCAAGAATTAAGAAACTTTAGTTTCAACTCCATCGATTGCTGAACCTCTCGATGTATGTCCTTTAGCATCGCGATGAACTGCACGTCCCTATCACCGCACTCTATATTACTGACAACACAAATAAGAAACAAACCTAAAATGCAAAGGTCTCTTCTCAACTGTTGTAGCACATCTGACTTTTCAAGATATTGCATGAATCTATCTATACTTTCTATAAAAGGAGAAATCCCAATGACAAACCTGACGCAAGAAAACCTAACTTTCGATTTAACAAACTCGAAAAATGCAACTTTTCACGATGTTGCAACAATGATACTGCAACATCGATATTGAAAGGTTGATGTGTGATGGGAAGCTTCATTGAAACGACGATGTTGGAACAATGATACTGGAACGATAACATGTAAACATAATCAACAAACATTAGAACAAAGAATTATAATCGGAGATTAAGAGAAAGATGCATTTGAGAGAGAGAGAGAGAGAGATACGCTCACATATATGAGCAAGCGAGATTTGAATGTGAAACCAGATAATTATATCTTATTTATAGGATTAGAATATATGGTTTGAATTTTGAATTTCAAAATTACTGATATTATCAGTAATTACTGATCTGATTTGAAAGCAATTATCATGATGTTTATTGGGAACTGAAAGGTAAGTAGTGTATATCATTATATCCTGCTTTATTAAACTAATTAAATGTTAGAAATGATATGCAAAGTAGGAAAAAAAGAGAGAAAACGTCACTTTTAAATAACCATTTTGCATATTTTGAATTTCAAAATTACTGATATTATCAGTAATTACTGTTCTAATTTAAAAGCAATTTTCATGATGACTTTTTTAATTTTTATTTTAACTTTAATTAAGAGATAATAACCGTCAGTTTGAAATTCACATTTTGCATATTTTAAATGTCCAAAGCTCAAGAAATTAGCATTAATTACTGATTTGAATTGCAACAAATAGTCATCAAGAATTTTTTTTATTTTTTAATTTTTAATTTAACTTAAAATTTTATCATGAAAACAATGTTGGAGGAAGTCTTATCTCATTGAAATGTAACGATTAGGTAAAATGGTAATTTCATTGTAATTCTAGTTTTTATTTGATAATTTCAATCTATCACTAATTAACACCATCAATAATAAAAATGTGAGCAGTGGCTGTTTTTTAAGAAAACCGCTGATGGTCAATATCAATAGATGTCAACAATAAAAAAGTGAGCAGTGGCTATTTTTTCCTATCAGTGGATACCCAACAGTTTTTTAAACACTGATGATTGGTCAGTCAGTGGTCAACACGAAGATTGTAGAAACAGAGGTTGTATTTCAGCTGTGGATAACTTTTAACAATCAAATGTTTGAACCAACACAGTGGTTGTAACAGACTTTTAAACAGATGATGGGGCTTAAACAGATGTTTCGCCTTATATAACAGTTGTCTGGACTTAAACAGAAGTTTCGCCTTACATATAAAACACTGAGGTGATGACATCTAACAACCTAACAGACTATAAAACACTGATGTGAAAAACACTGTTAACATAAACAGATGATTGCTCATAAACAGAAGTTTGGCCATAAACAGATGTTTGACCTTAACAAATGTTTAAGCTTAAACAAATGTTTGCCCATAAACATTTGTTTGCAAAAAAAAGACCAATTTCAAAAATACCATACCCAAACAATCAAAAACAAGGAGCTTAATAATCATCCAAGTGTACTTGATTTTTATTTATTAGTATTAAGATGAAACAACAATTTCTTCAAATTACCGGATTAGATCTTGAACCCATATTAGAGGTCAAACAAAAGCACTACAGGACCAATAGTCAAATAGACGTTGACCTTAAACAGATGTTTGGTTTAACGACAAACATTTGTTTATGGCTAAACATCTGTTTAAGGTCAAACATCTGTTTATGGCCAAACATCTGTTTAAGGTCAATCCTCTGATATAAAAGGCCAAACATCTCTTAAACCTGAACAGATGTTTAAGTTAATAAGATCTACTGTCTTCTCACACTGTTTTCCTCTTAAAAACACTGTTCACCCTAACATAGGTTTCCATTAACTATTGACCAAAATGCTTCATACCACTGTTTGTTATTGTACTTCTTTAAAAATTACATAGAATTCAAGAAAACGAAACAATGACTTAAAGAACTATAACTTAAACTCAATCAATGTATATCTCCGACAATCACCATGAACTCCACGGAAGTACTCAATGCATCAACATCAAGATTTATAGAAACCTTATCTCTCGTGAACAGACCAAGATGAAGTACATGAAAACACTTCTTCATCTGTTGATGAGTAGCCCTGTCCTCATATACTTAATCCTTAACTTTGTTCATAAAGAGCTGCTTTAAACCAAACTTTATGCTTCTTTTAATACAAAAAAGGCAGGAAAGACCATTACTCTAGTAAGATAAAATCTTATCTTACAGCAGTAGCAGATCCTTTCTTGCGTTTAGTAGGAACTACTGTGGGTTCTACATCATCATCATCTGCCCAATCAATTATAATCATCATTTAGTCATAAGGAAAAATTATTTTAACTGTATGCTTCTTTTAATACAAACCTATAATAACCCGCAAAAGATTGTATGAATTTCAAACAACTGTGATTAGACTGAAATATAAAGCGAGAATTAGAGTATATGACTTCAAAATTATAAACTCAAAATTTCAAAATTGGAGTAGCAAAAAACAGATACTTTAAACGATGTTGGAACAATGATACTGGAAACAACCGTAGAACAATCATCATCATCATCATCATCATCATCATCATCTGCAGCAGATCATTCACAATCATCATTTAGTCACAACTCAGATAACAAAACTTTAGTAAAAATCAAAAACAAAAATACATACCATGATTAAGACAAACCACATATCACCAAAAATTAACCAAACAATCGGAAGATTCAAATCTCAAGCAAATGAAACCCTAATTTCAAAAAGAATAATCGGTGAACATATTCACAGATCAATAATCAACAGATGTTGTACTCATATCATCACCTTTAAGAAAATCAACACAGATCTATAAACATACAAATCAAACCTCAAGATGAAAGAATCTTCTAAGAGAAACACCGCAGAACCCTTAGCCGGCGCCCCATCTCTCGATCTATCTCTCGAACGAAACCTAGCAATGGTTACATGAAAAGACCCAAAACACAAAGGATTAGTATAAATAAGAGGAAATCATGGAATTATTTCAATAAAAAAAGAAGAATAATAAACCTTTTGAATCAAGATAATCGATGAACAAAAGAAGATTTTATGGTGGCGTCTGGAAGAAGATTAGGGTTTAGATGGAGAAAATGATCTCAATAATTGAAGGATGTAGGCAAAAATCTAATTTGAAGATATGATAAAGAAAAAAAGGACGGAGCACTGTTGGGCGGGAAAATAGAACTGAGGATGCCCTAATAAAGTGACACTCTGAGATGTGGAGGTTAGATCCGGTGGATGATGATGCGGTGACGGCGACGGTGTGTTCGATTCCGTCAGCGGTTTAGAAGGTAGAAAAGAGAAGATAAGGGAGAAGAGAAGGAGTGCAGGAGAAGATTTAGGGTTTTGAGGAGAGATTATAAAGGGGATGGAAGCTTGGTATTGTTGGGTGGGAAAAGGGGACTGAGGATGCCCTAATTAAGTGACACGTGGCACAAATCACTTTCATTTATTATCTATAACAGATTATACTTTGATTGATTTGATTAGACAACATTTTGAAGTGGAAACTAGAAATATGTCGATCTATATCTAATTATCTATATGTATTTATACTATACTAATTTAAGTACTCGTGTTTCACGGCGTGTGAGGGTGCCAAACCTAAGTAGCGCTACTAACTAGTACCCCGTTGCCCCACAAGCAACGATCGGTAGGAGGGACTTGAATGATAGATACAGACGTGTATTAACCAACAACCCAGGTTTAACATTCCAGTCAAACCATTACCCGACATTCCCTTCTCGGAACGTTTACCAGATGTCCACAACCCGGGACGCATGCTTGGAAAAGAGCAGTGAACTCACCTTGGTTTGCTTGGTAAGATTAACTACTCGTTCACACTCAAACAGTCACAGCCTATGGTATTCACGTATGCAATGTCAGTTTACATTCATCATGTTCACATATAGTTAACAGTATGCGTTTCACATGGTGATTCCCAAATGGCACATAATAGTTACATACTCATTCAAATCCACATATCACGTGTACGTTCCTTAATAATACTTAACAGTTAAGTGTACCGGTGTATGACCCAAATCATGTCACTTGATCATAATCAAACATTATTAACAGTAGATACCATAGCATATCCATTCACTATTATACATGCAGTTTATACAACCATCAAAACCTACTATTCATGTGAAGTCCTTCGACGTAAGTTACACTCGACGAATCCCCCTTGTGACCAACTCACCATGTTTCGTCGAGTGATATTGTGACGAAACTCAACAGGTTTCGTCGAGTTAACATGGGACGAAACTTACTATGTTTCGTCGGCAATCTTGACAGTTTCAACGTTTCATCAAACCCTAATGTTTACTGTTACTGTTATCTAATCGGTTCACAGGTTCATCAAGCAATCATTACAATCGTTATGATAACGGTTACATCCTATTCATCAATCAATCATTCAGTTCACAATTACCAATCCTTACGCAACGAGTGCCTTAACAATTTGCATACACATATGATCATGATTATTACAACAGTCATTCAATCAACATCTGCTAATCATCCAAATCAAACAGTAATCACAAGAAAAAACGAGATTATTCAGGACCCCATCGAATAATTCTAACTACATATCACGATTATTGAACGATAAACATTACACATATCAGATCCAACATATTCACACATAAGCATGGTAATGCCAAATGACGTATCGGATATAAATCTGATGAACAAGCAAAACACCAACCTCGATATAGTAGCTAGGGTAATCGGACCAAAGAGATGATATGCTTCGAGAGGGTTTCTGTCACAACCCCCGTCACCCTATACAAAGACAGGAACGGGTGACCGCGACCAGTTTCGGTGGTATCTTGTTATTGTCTAATTTACCAGCGGAATTTTCATCAGGACCGTAGTTAGGAAATATTTTATCAGAGTAAAATACCACACTTTCATAATATTAAACACATGGGATAAAACCCAAGTTTGTAGTAGACACATTTTCATAGGAATAAATCCTATTTTTATTTAATAAAAACATCTATTTTTTTATGTAACTTTATTGCCACTTTTCCAAGCCTTCAGTGCTGTCCAGCTGGCTTCTATTTGGCTTTTACATATGGTTACCTGAAACGCGTTTAAAAACATTTTGTCAGTGGAAAATATTGGTGAGTGAATCCCAGTTCAATCAAGTTTTAATAAAAACCATTGTACAGTATTGAGGGCGGTCTCGCAATTACATTTGTTTCCAAGTCTTACCAATTACCACCCACGGTACTGTCAAACCCGACTTGTGGAAATGTTACTCCTTGACCAGGTGGTAACAAATTTTGTATACAAAACCCCAACATACCGACGATAATTGTATCCTTACAAATACTCAATAACAATTTAATATATATAATTAATTAAGTGAGGTTTTGTAAAAAAACAGTTTGCAAAAAGGAGATTACTCACATTGCTGTCTTAGGATTTTCAGTAAGGATTTCCTGGGAATTATCTATAAATTACACAAATGCACACGTATTAGTAAAATAACCCATTTTAAAATTAGTAATACCCTCCCCGAGACGGCATTCCAACGACTACGTCGGGTAGAACCACGACAGCCGTTACGGAACCCTAGATCAATCGGGCAGAGTATCTAATACGTATCCAGGGGTTACGATACTTACAACGGAGCAGAACCTCGTTATTTAGGGGCTATTAGACCCGATTATAGCTTCTACTATTAAGAAATTCGAGATTTAAGAAAAGGAAATGAGCGAGTCGACAGAACTACCGATGCCCTTCTTATATAGGGCCTGATCTTGACCTTGTCGCGCCCCGCGTAAACTCAGGCCAAGGTCTACGCGGCCCGCGTAGTAAGCTGGTAGGTCCTAGCCTGGCCCAGTCACCACACTAGCCTTGACACGCGTTGTGCCACGTGGCCACACCGGGTGCGGCCTGGTGGTTAAATTGTCGTGGCCCGCGTAGGCAGTAGCCATAGGCTACGCGCCCCGCGACCGCCTCACTTTCTTTATTTGTACTTTATTTTTAATGTTATTTCATATTTTGGGCTCGGTTTTCACATACGGGGTGTATTTTAAGACATATTGGGATATTTTAAATATTTTTAGGGTGTCGGAAAATATTACGGGGGTGTCGGTTTACTTTAGGGTTGTTATATCCTCCCCACCTTGTTTTAGAGCTCGTCCTCGAGGTCTACTGGAACAGGTATGGATATTTCCTTTGCATATCTGATTCAAGCTCCCATGTATATGGTCCTGTTTTGGAGTCCTACCTTACTTTGACCAAAACTAATCTCTTGTGCTTAAGATTCTTAATCTTCCTATCTTCAATTTGTAGAGGCCTTTCTACAAATTTGAGTTGTTCATTTACCTCTATATCTTTAAGAGGTACCATTAGTGATTCATTAGCTAAGCATTTCTTGAGATTTGATACATGAAATACATCATGTATTCCTGCTATTTCCTCTGGCAGTTGTAGCTGATCGGCTACTGGTCCTATTCTTCTAATAATCTCAAAAGGTCCAATATACCTGGGACTTAGCTTTCCCCTCTTGATGAATCTTACTACTCCTTTCCAAGGAGAGACTTTTAACAATACTTTATCTCCTACCTGAAATTCCAATGGTTTGCGTCTGTTATCTGCATAGCTCTTTTGTCGATCCCGTGCTGCTTTCAGCCGTTCTTTAACTTGAATGATCTTGTCGGTTGTTTCTTGCACTATCTCAGGTCCAGATAGTTGCTTTTCCCCAATTTCTGCCCAACAGACTGGGGTTCGGCACTTTCGTCCATAAAGTGCTTCGAATGGTGCAGCATGGATACTAGTGTGATAACTGTTATTATAAGAAAATTCGATTAATGGTAAGTGATCGTCCCAATTACCTCCGAAATCAATTACACAAGCTCTAAGCATATCTTCCATTGTCTAAATTGTCCTTTCACTTTATCTGTCCGTTTGAGGGTGATAAGCGGTGCTTAGATTTAGCTTGGTTCTTTTTGGAAACTTGACTAAAAATGAGAGGTAAAACGGATATCCCTATCAGAAACAATTGATAAAGGAATTCCATATAATGAAACGATTTCATTTACATACAATTTGGCTAATTGTTCCATACTGAAAGTTTCCTTCATTGGTAGGAAAAGAGCTGATTTGGTTAGCCTGTCTACAACCACCCAGATTGTATCATTACCTTTTCTTGTTTTGGGTAATTTGGTAACAAAGTCCATTGTTATCAATTCCCATTTCCAAACTAGCATTTCTAGCTGTTGTAATAATCCTGAGGGTTTCTGATGTTCAGCTTTAACTTACAAACAGGTTAAACACTTAGAAACATAAGTTGCTATATCCATTTTCATTCCTATCCACCAGAATTTTTTTCTTAAATCTTGATACATCTTATCATTTCCTGGATGCATCGTATACTTAGACTTATGGGCTTCTTCTAATATACGATGGCGCAGGTTTCCTAATTTAGGTATCCACATTCTTTTCTTATGGAATCTCCAAATTCCATCTGTTCCTTGTTCTAATTCCTTAATCATTCCTTTTAATTTTTCAGTATCTTCCTTGATAACTGATTCTTGTGCTTTTCTAATCTGTTCATTTAAATCTACTTGTAGATTTAATTTAAGAGAACGCACCCTTTTTGGCTTTTCGTGATATTTTCGGCTTAAAGCATCAGCCACTACATTGGCTTTTCCTGCATGGTACTGGATATCACAATCATAATCACTAAGAATCTCCATCCAGCGGCTTTGTCTCATATTTAGTTCCTTTTCCCAAAAACATACCTTAGACTTTTATGATCAGTAAAAATGGTAAACTTACTACCATAAAGGTAATATCTCCAAATCTTAAGGGCAAAAATTATGGCTCCTAATTCCAAATCATGGGTTGAATAATTTTCTTCATGATTCTTAAGTTGTCTAGATGCGTAAGCTATAACCTTTTGACGTTGCATTAATACACATCCATAACCTAACTTAGAAGCGTCACAATAGACTATAAAGTCTTCAGTTCCTTCTGGTAATGCTAATATGGGTGCAAGGGTTAGTCTTTGCTTAAGAATTCTAAAGGCTTCTTCCTGTTTTGGTCCCCATTCAAACTTAACAGATTTACAGGTTAACTTAGTTAAGGGAATGGCTATTCTAGAAAAATCTCAAATAAATCTTCTATAATAACCGGCCAATCCTAAGAAACTTCAAACTCGGTTGGTGACTCAGGGGTTTTCCATTTGGTAATTGTCTCGATTTTTGTGGGATCCACATGAATTCCTTCATGATTGACTAGATGTCCAAGAAACTGTACCTGTTCTAACCAGAATTCGCACTTTGAAAATTTAGCGTAAAGCTTTTCCTTTCTTAATAGACTTAGAAGTGCGTGCAAATGCTTTGCATGATCCTCTTTACTTTTAGAATAGATGAGAATATCATCAATAAAAACAATTATGAATTTATCCAAATATGGCTTACATATTCGGTTCATCATGTCCATAAATGCAGCTGGGGCATTGGTTAAACCAAATGGCATGACAGTAAATTCATAATGACCATACCTTGTTCTGAACGCGGTTTTAGGAATGTCTTCTTCCTGTACCTTTAATTGATGATATCCTGATCTTAAATCGATTTTAGAGAAAAATCGAGCTCTTTGAAGTTGATTAAACAGATCATCAATCCTTGGTAATGGGTACCGATTCTTAATTGTGACCTTGTTTAATTCACGGTAGTCAATGCACATACGCATTGATCCGTCCTTTTTTTTGACGAACAGTATCGGCGCTCCCCATGGCGATGAGCTTGGCTGTATGAATCCTTTCTTCAATAATTCGTCTAACTGTTTCTTCAGTTCCTGCATTTCGGCGGGTGCCAAACGGTAAGGGGCAATCGGTGATGTTCCTGGTAGCAGATGGATTCTAAATTCAACTTCCCTGTCAGGCGGTAACCTTGGCAATTCTTTTGGAAATACATCTGAAAACTGAGACACTATTGGAATGTCTTTTAGTTCTTTTCCTTTAGTGTTAGTGATTATAGAAATCAAATACACTATAGATCCTTTTCTTATATAACTTGTAGTTTTCATCACAGAGATGAATTTTGTGGATCTAGATGGCTTATCTCCTTTAATTGTGATCTTTTCACCCCTTGGTGAATTTACTTGAATTGACTTTTGATCACATAAAATGCTGGCTTTATTGGCTATTAACTAATCCATTCCTAATACAATATCAAATCCTGCCAGATTCATTGGTTAAAGGTCTGCAATAAATTTTTGATTTAAAATTTCTATTCTTGCTCCCTTCAAGATTTCAGAAATCCTAACGGTTTCTACATTTGTTGTCTCTACTAGACATTCTTGTGGGAGTTTAGTTAATGATTGATTTAAAAGTTTGCAAAACGAAGTATTAATAAAACTTTGGTTTGCACCAGAGTCAAATAATACTTTAGCAAAAACATCATTAACTAAAAACGTACCGGCTATCATGTCATGAATCATCTTGGCTTCATTTGCAGTCAGAACAAATGCTCTAGCATTTTTAGTGTTCTTGTTTTTCGCTGGTGGAGCTAATTTCGGGCAGTTTGGCTTGATATGGACTTTTTCTCCACAGTTGAAGCACAGTCCATTACTAGATTTCCTCTTGCAATCTTCTTCCTTGTGTCCTGGTGCCTTGCAGAAATTGCAATGAGTGAAGCATTTTCCCGAATGCTTCTTCTTGCAGATCCTGCAGTAGGGTGCAGAGGTAGAACCTATATTCCTACCACGGTTGGAATTTCCGTAGCGAAATTCCTGAGTAAGCTTTTGGGCTAGGTTTCTCCTCTGGTCTTCTTCTCTCGTACGCACTAACTCATCTGTCAAGGTGTTTGCTAGTTCTACCGCTTCTTCTATGGTTTGAGGCCTAGCTGCCTTGACTACATGCCTAATTTCCCCGATTTGTCCCCAGATGTAACGGGAGATTAATACTGGCTCAGGTGATGCAAGGGTTGGTACTATTCTAGCATATTCAAAGAATGTGGTATTATAACCCTTACTATCAACCCCGGTTATCCTAAGGTTCAGAAACTTATTTGCTATCTGTTCTTTTTCATTAGGGGCAGAATTTCCTTTCTACCATATTTTTGAATTCATCCCATTCCATATTGTATACTCTATCACTTCCCCTTGAATGGAGGATAGTGTTCCACCATTCTAAGGCTGAGTTCTTAAACAGATTTGAGGCAAACATTATCTTATCTTCTTCAGCACACTTGCTTATTTTTAAAACAGCCTCAGTCTTTTCTATCTAGCATAGAGCTGCAATGGGTCCTTCATTGCCCGAGAATTCTATTGGTTTGCAAGACCAGAATTCTTTGTAAGAACAACCATGAGATATGGTTTTTCTTCTTTTGGGAATGGGCGCTTGAAGTACCGGTCCATTGTTCACGCTGTGTTTAGGTTCAGTTGGTCGCTTACTACTATGCTTACTTTTATTATCTGCTTCTTTAACAGTTTGAATAATGAATGGCATTGCATCTATTATTCCTTGTGCCACTATGTGTTGGATAGCACTATTATCCACTTGGTTTCCATTGTTATTGTTGTTCAGATTCTCATTATTTGGATTATTGTCATTCTGGATATTATCGTTCTGGTTTTCCTGGTTCACTTCGTTGTCCATCTGAATTTTAAACATTTACCACTTATTAATATTACAAAATAATATTTAATACAACCAATCACACAACACACAGATTTATCAAAAACGTCGAGCATTGCGACTTTTACTCTTTCTTATAGTATGCATCTATTACATACCAGTACTGAAATTAAAATTACAATACCGACTGAAATTTAAAGTTACACTACTAGTAGTAGGCATCCGTAGTTTTTTTTTTTTCAAACACACATATTATATATTATTATATTATATTATTATTATTATAATCTTCTCCACCATCACTTCTACGGATATGGATTCATCCAGAAATCCATATTGCGCTCGTCGTACTTCTAGACGAGTCGCTCTCCCACCTGCCTCATCCTTTCACTATTCTCTAAGATTTCCTCACCAAATGTCCTAGGCTCTTGTACGTTTTCTGCACTCATTGGGGGTGCAGGTTCTAGGACTGGGTTCGGAATCTGGGGTGCGGGTTCCTGGTACGGGGGTATAGGGGCCTGGTATGGGTAAGGATTCTCTAAAACCTCCCTAATGAATGCATCGTTATTATAATAGGGATCTAGAGGGTCCAAACCTAGGTAGGCTCCTAGATTGGGCATGGGCAAATCTTCATGGATGGGGTAACGTTGCACATAGTCCCTATTGTCGTCCCACCACGGGTCGTAATTTGGGTTTGAGGGATTGGGTGCTGGTACCCTAGGTATCTCCTCCGGGGTAAAATCATGCATTTCAACTTGATTTTCAGGGTTTTCTATCTCCATGGGTTGGTTAGGGAACAGTGGTAGGGGTTGAGGTGCTAACATTTGCTCCAGGTTAGGGTCAGTTGCAGTGGTTGCTAAGATATGGAAATTGGCTAGGCTTCTATTAAGCATATCTTGTGTATGAGCATCGGTTTCTCTCTTAGCTGCTGTTAACACTCTCTGTTCTTATATCTTTTTCATACGTTTTCTACGCTCATGTGCTCCCCTACTGAACCACCCCCTCTTTTTCTGAGGAAATGGCTCTTCAGATTGAGCTTTAAACACTGATATGCACAAAATGCAACATATAAATTACATCAACTGTGGCATAAAACTAACCCTTTTTTGGTACTAATGTTGGAAAAGTGTGTTTTTGTCTTCCTTTTATATTTTCAGGATTAAATGAGTTCAAATGAACAAAAGAAGCAAAAAGGCAGCTAAATCTAACATAAATACAAGAAAAGGAACAAACGTGGCATGCCCGACCCCCCGACAGCATCCTCCCAAGCAAAACAAGAGAACATAAGGCTGAACACGCCCCGTGCTCAGTGAGCACAGGGGTGTGCCCAAGTGTTAGCAGAAAAGACAAAGTTGTAGAAGCTTCTATCGCCCACCATGGGGTCGTGCTCAACGGACACGGGGCCGTGGTCAACTAAAAGATTCGCAGAATCCAGGCAAATCTTGATAGTACAGATACACTTCTGCACACGGGGTCATGCTCAGCGGACACGAGGGCGTGGTCAACTAATGCAGACAAACTGCAATTAATGAAGAAAGAGAGAAGAATGGACACGAGGCCGTGCCTGAGCTTCTGTTCAGCCTATAAATAGGAGTGCTTGGATCACTTGCAACTCATCCCTTGGCACACCACCTCTCTCACATTTCACCCACCACCCACCACCATCACAACACCATCATCCACCACCATCATCCATTGTCCATCATAGAGTGTGTGAGTCGTCTGGGGATCCAAGATTGATCGTAAGAGTTCTTGACAATCAAGGCCATGTTTTCCTAAGTCTCTTACATCACTTGGTGAAGACAAGTGTTTAGTGTAATACTTTTTATTTTTAATCTTTTCGCACGTTTTATTTGGTTATGTATTAATGACTTTAATAACTAGTTTCTTATGTTGAAGGTGATTCTTCCTTATCGTTTGTCCGTGGTGTCTTGGCATTATTTTACTGTCTATATAAAATAAAAGATTTTCACCATTCATATCTCCACGGTCTATATGGAGATATGTTGGCTACCTGGTCGGGGGTTAAGGGAACGGTTTGGTAAGAGTCTTGCCATTGTTCAGTGTATAGATCCTGCAAAGGACCTGGGTCAAATTTAGTAGGACCTCCTTCAATACCCACCGGTATTGGATGGCAGGGGCCCAAACTCTTTGATCCCCTCATAAGTTAAACTACTATTGAAACTTTAACCCGGCTACTTAGGACTGTATGCCTGCTGACTCAGACTACTTAGCCGAGGGTCACATCACCTTCAAAAGAGGGGCCTACCACATTATGCATTAATAACTTAATTAGTTATCTTTCAATAATCTGACCCTTTAGGATTGTATCCTTGCTGACTCAAACTATTGGGTTGAGGGTAACGTCACCTTCAAAAGAGGGGCCTACTACAATAACTAAGATAATCTCTTAAAAAGTGCAAAAGTGCGGAAATAATCAAAGGTTACACTACACACGAGTCGGATCCAAGTGATTCATCTTGTCTATCTGTTTTTATTTTTATTTTATTTTTCAGCATTTTAGTTAGTTTTATTTCTCTAGTTTAAAACCTTTTTCTAACTTTTTGATTTGATTAGACGTTGAGGATAAACCGGTACTAAAAGCTCTTGTGTCCTTGGACGACCTCGGTATCTTACCAACACTATACTACGTCCACGATGGGTGCACTTGCCTATATGTGTGTTTAGTGTTAGTAAATATCGTGTTTTATAAATTTAAAACTTGGCTAAAAAGTGTAAAAGATCTTAAAATATACATCTAGAATATATTACACTACACGCACATCAAACACAAATATTCCTTCTTTAGTATCAGCAGAGTACCCCGAGAGGGCAGGCTGAGAAGAGGCACCTTCGCTTCTAGGCGAACCAGACAATTAACGGTACACGTCAGATGGTCCTTGGTCGGTTATACTGTAAACTAATAAATAGTCAGATAACACATAACAAGAAAATACAATTATGCACGTAGTACCGTAATTTATTTCCTAACAGATTGAATTTTGGTGTCAGCAAAACACTTCTATGGCTGAATCAGTGGCTTAGCTCTGATACCACCTTCTGTCACAACCCCTGTCCCCCTATACAAAGACAGGAACGGGCGGCCACGGCCAGTTTCGGTGGTATCTTGTTATTGTCTAATTTGGCAGCGGAATTTTCATCAGGACCGTAGTTAGGAAATATTTTATCAGAGTAAAATACCACACTTGCATAATATTAAACACATGGGATAAAACCCAAGTTTGCAGTACACACATTTTCATACGAATAAATCCTATTTTTATTTATTAAAAACATCTATTTTATTTTATGTAACTTTATTGCCACTTTTCCAAGCCTTCAGTGCTGTCCAGCTGGCTTCTATTTGGCTTTTACATATTGTTACCTGAAACGCGTTTAAAAACATTTTGTCAGTGGGAAATACTGGTGAGTGAATCCCAGTTCGATCAAGTTTTAATAAAAACCATTGTACAGTATTGAGGGCGGTCTCGCAATTACATTTGTTTCCAAGTCATACCAATTACCACCCACGGTAGTGTCAAACCCGACTTGTGGAAATGTTACTCCTTGACCAGGTGGTAACAAATTTTGTATACAAAACCCCAACATACCGACGATAATTGTATCCTTACAAATACCCAATAACTGTTTAATATATATAATTAATTAAGTGAGGTTTTGTAAAAACAGTTTGGAAAAAGGAGATTACTCACATTGCTGTTTTCGGATTTTCAGTAAGGATTTCCTGGGAATTATCTATAAATTACACAAATGCACATGTGTTAGTATAATAACCCATTTTAACATTAGTAATACCCTCCCCGAGACGGCATTCCAACGACTACGTCAGACAGAACCACGATAGCCGTTACGGAACACTAGATTAATCGGGCAGAGTATTTAATACGTTTCCATGGGTTATGATACAACCGAGCAGAACCTCGTTATATAGGGGGTATTAGACCCGAGTATAGCTTCTACTATTAAGAAATTCGAGATTTAAGGAAATGAAATGAGCGAGTCAACTGAACTGCCGATGCCCTTCTTATATAGGGCCTGATCTTGACCTTGTCGCGCCCCGCGTAAACTCAGGCCAAGGTCTACGCGGCCCGCGTAGTTAGCTGGTAGGGCCTAGCCTGGCCCAGTCACCACACTAGCCTTCACACGCGTTATGCCACGTGGCCACACCGGGTGTGGCCTGGTGGTTAAGTTGTCGCGGCCCGCGTAGGCAGTAGCCATAGGCTACGCGCCCCGCGACCGCCTCACTTTCTTTATTTTTATTTTTTTTAATGTTATTTCATATTTTGGGCTCGGTTTTCACATACGGGGTGTATTTTAAGACATATTGGGATATTTTAAATATTTTTAGGGTGTCGGAAAATATTACGGGGGTGTCGGTTTACTTTAGGGTTGTTATAGTTTCTCTGCCGTCGATAGGTGTAGGGAAAACTAGGGTTTTGTAACTGACTCTCTGTGTATTAATATAATGAGACATGCTTGGGCTCCACCTGGGCCGAAACCCATCACGGCGAAACTTCTCCCAGGCGAAACTTGGGTTTCGTCAAGCATAGGGATGACGAAACATGTCTCATGTTTCGTTGGGTTCCTTTTTAAACGGTTAATGGGTTATCAAGGTTTTCATTAATTAGAATCATTGCACAAATGCACAACAAGTTCAGTACACAACAAGTTTGGTAACTAGTAAAACTCCAATCTAACAACTTCTCATAATATAAAACTGATTGTCATACGGCATTACGAACAAGTAATACGAGCTTGAAATCTTGGGTTGTCACAATATTAAGCATGAAAATACTAAATTAAATCTGTTTTGAATTTAGATGTCTAACGCCAATAACAACACTACTAATTCTCCATTTTCTCTAAAGTTCATTCTTGAAAACGAAGAGCTTAACAAATCCAACTTCATTCTTGTAGATGTCCAACGCCAATAAAAACGCTACTAATGTCACACCCCAACCAATGGCGGAAACATCGGGATGAGACCAAAACATGATTGCAAGAGACTTCATAACACTAATTGTGACAATATTTAAATAAACCCATTTCATTTCATAAATTTCAAATTGTCAAACATTACATAAAATCCACATACGACATGTTCAAACATAAAAACATCAAACATATTAAACCTAACACGTCTAAATGTGTTTCTAGGTATCATCGCTACTTCATTTCATAGCAATCATCATCTTCAACCTGTAACATGTTTAAAATAAAGTTCAATGCAAAAGCAAAGGCGAGTATACAAGTTTGATACGTACATAGCATAAAAGATAAGTTTAAACGATTCCTCATAGCAAGCATGTGATTCAAGATAAACTTTAAAGTCGGCATGTGTCTAACAAATCAAACCAATGATGAAACGCAATATGCTCATGACATAACCACAAGTCTACGGGCGGTGCGTTAATCCTATAGCGCTATATATGTCACGGATAGGCTCGTACGAAGTTAATGATAAGTCTAACACAAGATGTCCTCAACCCAAGTTTAAAGTATCAAGCAATCACGTATACAAGCATGTTATAGGAATGTTTGTGCAATTAAGTAAAATGTTCATGTGTAAGTTTTGGTAAGTAAACATGTTACACCCAAAAAAGTGGTAAACGTAAAGAGGGGAATTCGAGTATACTCACCGTGATTGCGTAAGGAAGTTTCTTGTAAGAACGTACGAGTAAAGATTGGAGAAAAGATTTCAAATGAATGGGAGTGATTATCCTAAAAATGCCACACGGCGATCTCGTTAATATTTATAGGTTAAATATAATTCCTATTATTATATAGTTTATAATTTAATTATTTGGTTATTATACTTTCCTATCTTTACATGTTAGTGTTATAAAAGAAAAATAGCAAATTGTTAAAGGTTAAGTTATAAAAAAAAAAGAAAAATTGTAATTCAGAAAGGTTTTAATAAAACGGTTTTATTATAAATAATTCAAAAAAATTTAATAGTTAGTGAGTTTGTCGGAGCCGGTTTACGAACCCGTGACGCTCGAGTTGACAGCATACGCACCGACCATTGATCTGTGGTGATTTTTGTGTAGCTTGGGTGATTTTATTTACTAGCATACTAACAGTATAGTCATCTTCAAACAAAACGACAAAATTGATCATAACTTATTATTTAATTTATAGTTTTGAGGTGATTTAAAGATTCAGTAAGTATTAACGAAGCAAGAGGTGGTAACCGTGACGTACCGTACCGGCCACGTAAGAATTGCGAGTTGACTCCGACGCGAACCTGGTCCCGGTCGAGTGTTTCCGACGTTCCGGCCACTTCGGTTTACTCCGGCGTCTCCAACGTGTTCGTATCTTCGAACGGAGGGTGACATGACACCGTCACGACAAGGTGGTCCCAGTGGCGGACCCAGGAATTTTTCCATGAGGGTGCGGGATATTTTTAAAAATTTTAGACCGCCTAGATATATAAATAAAAAATTCGGTTCGGGTCAGGTCAGTTCGGGTCAGGTTGGGTCGGGCCGGGTCATGTAAAACAAAAAAACATCAAACTAAAATCTTTGAGTGTTCAACCATCAGTATTCCTTAATTTTCAAGTTTTGAATTTCAACTTTTAAAGCCTTATAGTAGAATCATAAATCAATATAAGAGATTAAAAGACAACAAACTCATCCTATAAAGACTAGAACAACCCAAATTACCTCAAAACACATAAAAGTTTAAACTTTTTTAACCTATCCTATTATCTCACGAGTCTTGAACAAAATCACATAAACATTAAAATAACAAAAAAAAAAATGTACTTGTTCGTGGCCGGAATTAAGCTATTCTTCGCCGGAATGTTGCAGTCACTGTCAGGGGTGGGGGTGTCGCAGGTCACTGGCAGTGAGGTGAGGCAGAGGGGGGCGGGAGTCGCACAAAACTGGCAGTCGATTGGGTCTTTTTTATAAATTGGACTAATTTTGTTTAATTAAAGTTGTATTTGGGTTGGGCTTGAATTTATATTAACTTATTGGGTTATGATGGAATGAACTCAAGTTTTATTAAAGGGGTTAGTGGGCTAACTTGTTTACATAATTGGGTCGGTTTCAATCCGTGTTCACAATTTTTTTATATAAATTCCTAACATATTTTTCTAAGGGGTGCGGACGAAAATTTTCAAGGGGTGCGGACAAAAATTTCCAAGGGGTGCGATCGAGATTTTTCGCGAAAAATACCACTAAATTTTTTTTTTCAAGGGGTGCGGCCGCCCACCCACCATATAAGGAAGGTACGCCCCTGGGTGGTCCTCGTCGTTCTTCGTTTGGTTCCGGTGACGTCTCGAACTTCCGGCAAGCTTCAACTATCGACGCGAGATTGTGCTTTCGGAAAGATGTATCGGAACGAAATTATGGAGGTGTTTATATAGTTGGTTCCGTAACTCATGAACCATGATTGTAGTTAAATTTCCTTTATTGAGTTTACAAAACTGAACACTATTTACTGTAATAAGATTTAATTCAACGGTGGTATTAATGCATATATAATTTGTTACGTTACTGTTCTTGGCGGCAATTTTGTAAAAGGAAACTTCCAGCGCAAATTGCGTATAAAGGAAATTAAGTCTCATACAAACACGTTCTCAGGCCGTAGCCCAGCGGTTGTGATGTTGTTTGTTGCGTGGGTGAACCCGGGTTCGAGTCTCGCTGTTCACGTTTTTTGTTTCTTATATTGTTTTTAAGTTTTCAATAATTACACCCAGCCCCCCTCACAATACTTCACTGAACTAACATGATTAATTAACTGGGTTAACTTCAATAAGCTTAAACTAACTTGAAATCTAACGAGACTCACTAGATTTTTTATAAAATAAAAGAATAACAATTTTAAATTATAAAATGAGTAAATTACAAGTTTTGTCCTTTATGTTTATCCTAAATTTCAGGCGCTGTCCTTTACCTTTAAATTTGATGAGTTTTGTCCTTAATGTTTGAAAATGTTGCACGTTATGTCCTTTAAGGCAAACCCAGTTATAATTTCCAGTTAAGTTATGTCATGTGCACTGCACATGAGGGTAGCATTGTCTTTTCACATCCTAATTTATAAATGATTTTTAGAAACCAAATAAAACATAGCATATTTTCTCTTTCCAACCACCACTTGCCATCACCCGCCGCCACCACCTCCCACCCTCACCTGCCGCCGACCACCACCATCTCCCACCCTCACCTGCCGCCGACCACTCACTATCTCCACCATCGCCTGACCCACCATCACCCCTCACTCCACTGTCTCCAACATCACTTCTCCTCCATATAAGATCTGGATATTCAAGAATAAGCTCCACTAAATATATCATTCTTGCAGCAATAAATAGAACATGAGAAACTTCCCATTTGATTTACCGGGCCTTTGATTATCTCATCAATTATATTCTGTCTTTTCGAATATTGTCCTCCTCCAAAGTGAACTTAATAATGGTGTTGCAGTACTTTCCTTTACAACACGTATCTTCACCAAACCAATACACAAATCAGAGCAACAAAAATACACAAATCCCCAGTACTTTCCATCTATTCAAATTGCTAGGAAAAAAAAAACAAAGCAACAAAAAAACAAAAATACCCAAACCTTCAAACTATTCAGATTCCCAATTGTTCCATCTATTCAAAGTCTGCTCATCAGAGGACGATGAAGAACAACAATCAACTAGAAGCCCGTGGTCACGAGGAATCGCCGCCTTGAAGAAGATGCGCGAGTGGTCGGAGGATGTGGTGTGATTCGCGAGTGGTCGGAGGGTGTGGTGTGATTCGCGAGTGGTCGGAGGATGTGGTGTGGTTCGCGAGTGGTCGGAGGATTCGTGAGTGGTCAGAGTTATCGCCGTACGAATGAATTTGAGGCTGTGATTTTTAGGGTTAGGGTTTCGAAATGTGGTGGTGGTGGTAAGAGATGAAGGAGAGAGAGAGAAAGAGATTAGAGTTTATATATAGTATTTTCAGTAATTTAGAATGTATATATATAGTATTTTAGTTATTTTAAGTGTTTTTTAATTAATTAGGGTGAAAAGACAATTGTACCCTCATGTGTCTAGCACATGATCTGATTTAACATAAAAAAACTAACTGGGTTAGGGCCAAAGGACATAACGTGCAGGATTTTGAAAAGTTAAGGACAAAACTCATCAAATTTAAAGGTAAAGGACAAGCGCCTGAAATTTGGGACAAACATAAAGGACAAAACTTGTAATTTACTCTTATAAAATTAATTAACTTAATTAATTAACCAATAAATTATTAAACATCCATATTTATAACGAATTATACTTAGAATAAAGGTTCTAAAACGATTAACCATTTCGCGATCTTTCGAGTTTCAAGGATTAGGATCCGAATCTTAAAACAAGTCAGATTTCTTGAAAACCCGTTTTGACGGATGTTACAACTAACAAGCTGCATGTTCTCATTGAACCAATCCTAGATAAACCTGCTACTCAAGCAGGCCCTACTAGCAGAAACTGGGAGAAACATGTTGATGATTCTTTGAAAGTTTTTTGCCTCATGCTGGCGAGCATGATTCCATAGCTCTAGCAGACTCTAGATAATATGCCAGCGTTTGATATGGGACAACAATCGTAACAAATGTTCCAATAACAAGCAAGGCATGAGCGACTCGAGGTGATAAGATTACTCATCGGATGTCACATGCAGTAGGGGTAATCTGTCAGTGCTCACATACTGAAAACGAAGGGGTACATTGATCATCTCACTCATCTAGAAACTCCCTTAAGCAATGAGCTAATTGTGGATAACATCCTTAACCCATTGCCCAAGTCATATGAACCTAGAACAACTGGGTCAAGGACTTAATAACCGAAAACCTTAAAATTTAACAAACAAAATATGAATACAAACGGGTTGAATGAAATTACCACTAAGGGATAGCTGAGTAGTGATGCGTGTGGGTGTGTATATGTTTTAGGTATATATTTTAAGCCTTTTTTACACCTTTTTTAGCCAAGTTTTAAATTTATAAAACACGATATTTACTAACACTACACACACATATGGGCAAGTGCACCCATCGTGGACGTAGTATAGTGTTGGTAAGATACCGAGGTCGTCCAAGGACACAAGAGCTTTTAGTACCGGTTTATCCTCAACGTCTAATCAAATCAAAATGTTAGAAAAGATTTTTAAACTAAGAAAATAAAACTAACTAAATGCTGAAAAATAAAAATAAAACAGATAGATGAATCACTTAGATCCGACTTGTGTATAATGTAACCTTTGATTATTTTCGCACTTTTGCACTTGTTTAAGAGATTATCTTAGTTATTGTAGTAGGCCCCTCTTTTGAAGGTGACGTTACCCTCAACCCAGTAGTTTGAGTCAGCAAGGATACAATCCTAAAGGGTCGGATTATTGAAAGATAATTAATTAAGTTATTAATGCAAATTATGGTAGGCCCCTCTTTTGAAGGTGACGTTACCCTCGACTAAGTAGTCTGAGTCAGCAGGGATACAGTCCTAAATAGCCGGGTTATAGTATTAATAGTTGTTAACTTATGAGGGGGTCAAAGAGTTTGGATCCCCGCCATCCAATACTTTTGGGTTGAAGGAGATCCTACTAAATTTGACCCAGGTCCCTTGCAGGACCTCTAAACGCTGAACAAGGGCAAGACTCTTACCAAACCGTTCCCTTAACCCTTGACCAGGTAGCCAACATACCTCCATATAGACCGTGGAGATATGAATGGTGAAAATCTTTTATTTTATATAGACAGTAAAATAATGTCAAGACACCACGGACAAACGATAAGGAAGAATCACCTTCAACATAAGAAACTAGTTATTAAAGTCATTAATACAAAACCAAATAAAAAGTGCAAAAGATTAAAAATAAAAAGTATTACACTAGACACTTGTCTTCACCAAGAGATGTAAGAGACTTAGGCAAACATGGCCTTTGATTGTCAAGAACTCTTACGATCAATCTTGGATCCCGAGACGACTCACACACTCTATGATCGACAATGGATGATGGTGGTTGATGATGGTGTTAAGGTGGTGGTGGGTGGTGGGTGAAGTGTGAGAGAGGTGGTGTGCCAAGGGATGAGTTGAAATGGCTCCAAGCACTCCTATTTATAGGCTAAACAGAAGCCTGGACACGGCCCCGTGCCCGCTGGGCACGGCCCCTTGGCCGTCTGACATTCTCTCTCTTCATTAATTGTAATTCGCAATTACAATAAATGCGCCTGCAGTACTCTGACCACGCCCCCGTGTCCGCTGGGCACGGCCCCGTGGTGGGCAATAGAAGCTTCTATTAGTTTGTCTTTTCTGCTGCTTCTTGGGCACGGCCCCGTGCTCGCTGAGCACGGGCCGTGTTCAGTCTTCTGCCTTCTCTGTTTTGCTTGGGAGGATGTTGTCAAGGGGTCGGGCAATCCACTTTTGTTCCTTTTCTTGTATTTATGTTAGATTTTGCTGTCTTTTTGCTTCTTTTGTTAATTTGAGCTCATTTAATCCTGAAAATACAAAAGGAAGACAAAAACACACTTTTTCCAACATTAGTACTAAAAAAAGAGTTAGTTTTATGCCACAATTGATATAATTTATATGTTGCATTTTGCGCGTATCAAATACCCCCACACTTGAATCTTTGCTTGTCCTCAAGCAAAACTCTTTATAATGTGGCTTTATTCACTCCCAAATGGAATGGGTAGAAGAGAAGGTTTTCGGGCTTGTCATAGAGTGTCGGGATTTTCCAAGATCATTTAGGTTTTATTTTTATTTATTTACAATCTTATTCGTCATGGTTTATTAAAAAAATTTCATAAGATAAATTATTTATTAGGGCATAACATACCTTTTTAAAATTTCATTTATATACAAGTTCACATACCTCACGGGGGAAATCACTCACACTCGGCCGAAGGTGCATTTTTAGTGAATCACTCGAGAGCGGCGTGGAACTTATTTCTACAATAAGCTTGCCAAGCAATCAATCCTCCCCCTTTTTAACTTTATACCTTTGTAAATATCAAGAGGACTTTTTGGGTGAAAGGTTAGGCTTGGGTTAAAGGTGGGTGGTTGGTAAGGACCGGGAATGAATTGTCGTGGCAAGTTCTAGAGTCGTAAGAACCAAGCGGCTATTCACACAAGAAACGAAAAATGAGCATTTAGTGTAAAGATATGTATTTGTATGCTCTATAAAGGCTCAAAACTCACTTTTGTGGGAATGGGTTTTTTACGTGATCAAGTATATATAATCAAATTTTAACTAAGTTTGTCATGTCGTTTCATAATTCTCTTATGTTGGTTTTTTTTATCACGACGCTATCGGTTGTAAATTTGTAAAAATATAACCTTGTTAGAATTAGAATTCCCAACTTAAACTTAGACAAGTAAAAAAAATGAAAATTTTTGTAAAAATTTGGGGTGATTAGCGGTTCCAATAGAGTTTTGTGTAAGGCTTGTTATTAGGACTTGCAAAATTCAAGGTTTTAGCATCCCCCCCACACTTAAATTACACATTGTCCTCAATGTGTCCCAAAAATAAGTTTTTAGGTTAATTAAATGTGTAAAATAGTGTTAAAAGCAAAATTTTATGTTACTGGCAGTCTGGACACGGCCCCGTGGTGACCGGGCACGGCCCCGTGTTCAGGTGCCAGTGACAAATATTAAAGAAAAGAAACAGAAGCCTGGACACGGGGGCGTGTTCAGTGAACACGGCCCGTGTCCAGTTACCTGAACTGGGCGATTTTCTGCAGGATGTTCAGCATGGGGCCGTGTTGGCTGGGCACGGCCCGTGCTGAGCTTATTGTAATGAAGAAATTGTTGTCGGATGGCCCTGTTTTCGTGCATGGGCCATGTTTCTTGTTTCCCTTGCTATCCTTGACCATCCCGAGTGTGTTTTATTTCTGCAAATTAAAATTACAAGATTAAACTAAACTAAGGATAGTTCCGCGGAATGCCTCCGTGGTGCGCCACGTTTATACGGGTCCTTGGCTAGACCCAAGGCGAGGTTATATGTTTTCCGAGCGGGATGTTTTGCATCCCATGTTGCACCATCGGAGAGCATCATCCAAACTCGAATCAATAACCTTCATGTAATTGACCGGATCATCGTCCTCTATTCTCTTCCCAACCTCGAATTTTACTTCATTATCCCCATATTTTAAAGTGAGTGTTCCGTCATTCATGTCCACCACTGCTTGTGCGGTGGCGAGAAATGGTCTCCCTAGTATGAGGGGGACTTCGGTGTCTTCTTCCATATCAAGTATGACAAAGTCGGCCGGGTAGACGAAATTGTCGACCTTGACTAGGAGATTTTCAATGACACCTTGCGGGAATTTGACGGATCGATCAGCAAGTTGTATGCTCATTTTTGTAGGACTCGTTTTTCCTAGGCCGAGTCTTTTGAACATTGATGAGGGCATGAGGTTAATGCTAGCACCAAGGTCGGCTAGTGCATTACGAAATGGGGAGTCCCCGATTGAGCAAGGAATTTTGAAGCTTCCTGGATCAATTTTTTTTGGGGGAGTTTGTTGAATACGAGGGCAGAGCATTCTTCGCCTAAGTTAACTAATTGCAATGTTTCAATTTTCCTTTTATGAGTGAGGAAGTCCCTCATGAACTTAGAGTATTTAGGCATTTGGGTTAGGACGTCAATGAAAGGAATGTTGACATGCAATTGTTTTAGTAGACTTTTGAATTTTGCGAATTGCTCATTGGTCTTTTGACGGATTAACCTACCGGGGTACGGAACTCGAGGAGCCTTGGTAGGCTCTGGTGAGGGAGGAGAACCCTTCTCTTGTTGGGGCGGTGTTGTGGTCTCCTCGGTAGGCGGCGGGCCTTCCGTAGGACCCACGGTGCGGTTCCGTTGTGTTATGAGATGAACTTGTGCCTTCGGGTTTGTTTCGGTATTGCTTGGTAACGTGCCTTGTGGTCTCTCGGAGAAATTTTGGGCTAGTTGACTTATTTGATTTTCGATGTTTTGAATACTAGCTTGTTGATTTCTAAAATTTGATTCTAATTGTAGAAACCTCTCCGAGTTTTTCTTTTCAGTGTCGGAGATGAGGCGAGATATAGTATCTTCAAGCCTCTCTCGTCCACCTTGTTGTTGAGAAAAATTTTGTGACTCATTCCTTGGTTGTTGAAAGTTTGTTCGTTGATTTAGGTTTTGTTGGTTACTACTACTGCCAGGTTCTCTCCAACCAAGGTTAGGGTGGTTACGCCATCCTTGGTTGTAGGTACCCGTTGGGGGACCCGACGGCCTAGGTCTATTATCAATGTAATTTACCGACTCTGTTTGATCATCTGTTTCTTTCATACAACTCCAATTTTCATGTGGCCCACCACACCCTTCACAAGCCATAACCGAGACTGTTTTTGTCATTTCTAGCTTTCTAATTTTTGAAGAAAGGGCCTCGATTTGGGCTTGTAAAGAAGTGCTTTCATCAACCTTATGGGCGCCCGGGGCAATAGATTTATTGCCTCGGGGAGTGTGCCACTGGAAATTGGTTTGAGCAATTTCCTCAATTTAATTATATATTTCATGTGGGCGGCGATTACCTAAAAGTCCCCCGGAGCTAGAGTCAAGTGTTTGTCTTGTGTGTGGCAACAACCCATTATAGAAAGTGGATACTTGTTGCCATATCTTAAGACCGTGATGAGGACACTTTCGCAATAGCTCCTTGAACCTTTCCCAAGTTTCATATAAGGATTCCCCGTCCTCTTGTGAATAGGTATAAGTTTCAGTCATTAATTTAGCCGTTTTAGCGGGAGGGAAATACTTATATAGAAATTTTTGGGCTAGTTCATCCCAGGTGTTTACCGATCCAGCTGGGAGGGCGTTAAGCCAAGTCTTTGCTCGGTCTTTTAGTGAAAAAGGAAACATTCGGAGGCGGATGGCGTCATTTGATGCTCCATTGATCCGAAAGGTATCACATATTTCTAAGGAATTAGTAATATGTAGATGGGGATCCTTGTCCGTAAGCCCATGGAAGGTTGCAGAGTTTTGAAGCATCTGTATTAAATGCGGCCGAAGTTCGAAGTTATTGGCTTCAACGTTCGGTGCATTGATAGCGGCGCCGAGATTACCTACGGTGGGTCGTAGATAATCCATGAGGGTACGTTGGTCCGCCATTGGAAGTGGGTTCCCCGAAACCTTCTCTTGGTTTTTAGCTTTGAGTCTTTTTCTAAGAAAGCGTTCGAGTTCTTCTAGAGGTTCTTTTATGTCTTTATTAGAACTGGAGCTCATACACTACGTAGAGGTGGCGTCTGGTTTCAAGTCCTGCAACAAAAACAGAAAAGAATGTTGGTCAGAAGGTTCACCACGGCCCCGTGCTCAGTGAACACGGCCCGTGGTCGGAGTTGCAGTGATTGTTTTCCGGATCCCTGATACTGGAGAGTTGGACACGGCCCCGTGTTGCACCGACACAGCCCCGTGGTCAGCCTTCTGTAACTCGGAAAACTAAAAATTGCCATTAACACTGCTGGGCACGGCCCGTGTCCGACCAGGCACGGCCCGTGCTGAGCTCTGCAGAAGCTGAAAAATTAAGAAAATCCTAAAAAAATAAAAAGAAAATAAAAAAAATGATTAGGCCGTTGATTCCTAGCTTTCTTAAAATCCTTGTGTCCCCGGCAGCGGCGCCAAAAACTTGATGCGTGTGGGTGTGTATATGTTTTAGGTATATATTTTAAGCTCTTTTTACACCTTTTTTTTAGCCAAGTTTTAAATTTATAAAACACGATATTTACTAACACTACACACACATATGGGCAAGTGCACCCATCGTGGACGTAGTATAGTGTTGGTAAGATACCGAGGTCGTCCAAGGACACAAGAGCTTTTAGTACCGGTTTATCCTCAACGTCTAATCAAATCAAAATGTTTGAAAAGATTTTTAAACTAAGAAAATAAAACTAACTAAATGCTGAAAAATAAAAATAAAACAGATAGACAAGATGAATCACTTGGATCCGACTTGTGTATAATGTAACCTATGATTATTTTCGCACTTTTGCACTTGTTTAAGAGATTATCTTAGTTATTGTTGTAGGCCCCTCTTTTGAAGGTGACGTTACCCTCAACCCAGTAGTTTGAGTCAGCAAGGATACAATCCTAAAGGGTCGGATTATTGAAAGATAATTAATTAAGTTATTAATGCAAATTATGGTAGGCCCCTCTTTTGAAGGTTACGTTACCCTCGACTAAGTAGTCTGAGTCAGCAGGGATACAGTCCTAAATAGCCGGGTTATAGTATCAATAGTAGTTAACTTATGAGGGGGTCAAAGAGTTTGGATCCCCGCCATCCAATACCTTTGGGTATTGAAGGAGATCCTACTAAATTTGACCCAGGTCCCTTGCAGGACCTCTTAACGCTGAACAAGGGCAAGACTCTTACCAAACCGTTCCCTTGACCCCCGACCAGGTAGCCAACATACCTCCATGTAGACTGTGGAGATATAAATGGTGAAATCTTTTATTTTATATAGACAGTAAAATAATGTCAAGACACCACGGACAAACGATAAGAAAGAATCACCTTCAACATAAGAACCTAGTTATTAAAGTCATTAATACAAAACCAAATAAAAAGTGCAAAAGATTAAAAATAAAAAGTATTACACTAGACACTTGTCTTCACCAAGTGATGTAAGAGACTTAGGCAAACATGGCCTTTGATTGTCAAGAACTCTTACGATCAATCTTGGATCCCGAGACGACTCACACACTCTATGATGGACAATGGATGATGGTGGTGGATGATGGTGTTATGGTGGTGGTGGGTGGTGGGTGAAGTGTGAGAGAGGTGGTGTGCCAAGGAATAAGTTGAAATGGCTCCAAGCACTCCTATTTATAGGCTGAACAGAAGCCTGGACACGGCCCCGTGCCCGCTGGGCACGGCCCCGTGGCCGTCTGACATTCTCTCTCTTCATTAATTGTAATTCGCAATTACAATAAATGCGCCCGCAGTACTCTGACCACGCCCCCGTGTCCGCTGGGCACGGCCCCGTGGTGGGCAATAGAAGCTTCTATTAGTTTGTCTTTTCTGCTGCTTCTTGGGCACGGCCCCGTGCTCGCTGAGCACGGGCCGTGTTCAGTCTTCTGCCTTCTCTGTTTTGCTTGGGAGGATGCTGTCGAGGGGTCGGGCAATCCACTTTTGTTCCTTTTCTTGTATTTATGTTAGATTTTGCTGTCTTTTTGCTTCTTTTGTTAATTTGAGCTCATTTAATCCTGAAAATACAAAAAGAAGACAAAAACACACTTTTTCCAACATTAGTACTAAAAAAGGGTTAGTTTTATGCCACAATTGATATAATTTATATGTTGCATTTTGCGCGTATCAGTAGCTTACTAAAAAGCATGGGAAACTTCTGATTGTACCAATGCAATGCATTTTAGATTAGCTGCCCCTATTAGATCAAACCCAATGCAATACATTTTGAATTATAAATTATCCGCCCCAATTAGATCAAAGCCAATGCAATGCATTTTAGATGCATTTGTGACATGAATGAGTTAGAGGAGAGATGGAGTAGAGAGAGTGTAACAGCCCAAGTAAACCGTGCCGCTTTGCCCCCAATGGGTTGCCCATCCAGGAACTCACGGTTTTCCACCCGACGAGTTGCTCGCCTAGGCAAAACGCGTCTTGGTAGAGAAGGTTTCCAACCCCTTAAGGAAGGCTTCGTTCTCCTCCTCAACCGATGTGGGACTTCCATCTCCACCCCCTTAGGGAGCTCAGCGTTCGCTGGCACACCGGCCCGACCCCTGGCTCTGATACCATAATTGTAATAGCCCAAATAAACCGTACCAAGATATTGTCCGCTTTGCCCCTGATGCGTCTTGGTCGAGAAGGTTTCCACCCTCTTATAAGGAAGGCTTCGTTCTCCTCCTCAACCGATGTGGGACTTACAGAGAGGGTAAAAAAGTTCTTGGCTAAGTGAAACAGATATACACCAATATCTTCATTTAAGACCTTATTAAATGGCTCCTTAAGCAGCATTTTTCACAAACATGCAACATGTTTATTGTCAAAATATTCAGAACCATTTATAATCATTCGAACAATATCATATATCTTCTCTAAATTTATAAAATATCATATTTTCTCAACACACAAGCTTTCAATTAATGAAATCATGCGACCGGAGTAGGTTCCAACATAAGAATCTTTGGGAAGTAGGGATTGCGGCGAAATTGTTGTGGGGGAAAGGGTTAGAGGAGTCCGGTGGCTGGTTTTGGGGTTTCAGAGGTGGTGAACGGTGATGGTTAGTGGTTTTGAGATGAAAAATGATGATGTTTTGGTGTTAATAAAAAAGGGCTAATATCACTTGTTATCAAGAAAGCATAGCCAACCACGCTGGTATGTGGCTGGTAGGTTCAACTATTCATTCAGTTGAATTGAATTGAATATATATCTATCGGAGCTCTGGAAGTAGGTTGCTTTGCCACATACACACACGTGTCTTGACACTTGTACACTTACATAAGAGCCACCTGCAATACTATTACAACCGTAGATCCAAATGGATGGCTTGGATTTACAAATCCACTATTCATTCACTTGGTGTATTAATAGATTTAGATTAGATAAACATTGTTTTTAAAACATGATTTTGAGAAAATATGATATCTCGAAAGTTTATAGTAAAGTATATGTGAAAATGCCACTTAATTATTCGTTCAATAATGAGATTTTTTTTATTACAAAAAGTTGCTATCAAGTTTGTATTTTTTTTTTTTTTGAAACTTAAACTTCATTCACAACAGCAACCCCTACCAAAAGGCAGGGAAACACTGCAACAAACCAAAACAAGACTCGATTACAAATCCATCATATACAAGGGGTAGTTACACCAATTGTTCCACGATAACGCTTTATGTTTAGACCTATGTTTTAACCAAATAAAACCGAAAGACCTACTGTCACCAAAGATACGGTCCGCTGCATAATCCTTCTTATTAAAAACTTTTTCATTCCTAGCTTTCCACATACACCAACATGCCATTATCATTATCCCGTGCAAGATGTCCGCTTTTCGTTTATCCATATTAGCAGTCTCATACAGAGTTAAAATGTCTCTGATAGAGAAAAGTATGAAATGCGGCAACTTGAACCATTTCCTGATGCTAAGCCAAGCCCTGTACGACACCTCATAAGAAGTAAATAAATGCTTTGACAATTTCGGACCATCATTACACATCGAGCAAACATCAGACTCCAGCATCACTCTCCGCTTTATAAGCGCTACCTTCGTCGGAATGCGGTCGAATTCAGCCCTCCAAATAAGGATGTTGCACTTAGCTGGAACCCACTTACACCATCTCATGCAGAAGTTTCTACTGTTGTCATAATCCTTGTTCATCTGAGTTTTGAGCGAGCCAACCGAAAAGGTTCCTGAAGAGTTCCCTATCCATTTCCACTTATCCTTCATCGTTGACAGGGACAACGAAGCCACCATGCTTTGACAATCAACCCATTCAGCTAACTCCTCAACCGAGGAAGGCTGCCTGACCCAACTCCACCCCCGTTCGAACTTGTATTACACCGATCGGCCACCGTACATTTTTTATCACTCTCTAAACTAAACTGACGCGGCCATTGAGATTTCAATGACACGTCCATTAGCCATGGGTCCAACCAAAAACGAATGTCCACTCCATTTCCAACAATACCTTTGATAAAATCGCTGGGATTCTTACCTCCAATTTTCTGTTTTTTCCGTTCTCACTAAAGCATTCCAGCAGCCCAACAACGCCTTCTTTGAAGGCAAAAACGACCACCCCCTGTTGCCCTTATGCCACGTGTCGATTACCCTTTTCCATAGGTCATTTTCTTCCACTCTGTATCTCCATATCCACTTCGCAAGAAGCGCATCATTCACATCTTTCAGTTTGCTAATTCCCAAACCACCTTCGGCCTTAGGAGTAGACACCCTTTCCCAAGCCACCCAAGGGATCTTCTTAGAATTATTAGCACCGGCCCATAAGAATCTCCTCATAATCGCCTCGAGCCCATTAGTAACGCCGCATGGAGCTTTGAAGAGAGACATGAAATTAATGGGAAGGCTTTCTAACACCGATTTCAAGAGCACCACCCTGCCTCCTATGGATAGATTTCGAGCCTTCCATGAAGCTAATCTTGATTCCAAAGTGTTAAAAATCGGCCTCCAGTTACATAACCTGTTCATATTGGCTCCAACGGTTATACCAAGCAGAGCCGTCCCCAAAAACTATTGAAAAAATTTAGGCCTCGGGCGACGAAAAGAATTAGGCCCAAAATTATGGTTAAGGGTAAATGAATTACAAAAATAAAAACTTAGTGATGGAGCAAAGACTCAAACTTGAGACCTTTAGATTATTTTGAGATGGTTTTTGCCACTACACCACCAATTTTTTTTGTATAATAAACGGATGAATATACTAAATATATAATTTAATAAATATATACAAGCTTATAAAGACTTTTCGGGCCCTTTGAAATTTTGGGCCTCGGGCGTCAGCACGGGTTTGCCGGGCCCAGAGCCGGCCCTGATACCAAGGTAAGAGAACGGATGCTCCCTAACTTGACAACCCAAAACCGAAACCATGTCTTCCACCTCCATCTGGCTAACACCCATCCCGCTCAGACTCAATTTGTTAATATTGATTTTTAGACCCGAACACAAGTGAAATACCCTTAGAATTCTAGCGACGTTTTTAATGTTCCTTTTCGACCATTCGCCCGTAACCAAAGCGTCGTCTGCATAGAAAAGGTGTGAAATACATAGATCGCTACCGAGTCTCACACCCTTGAACTCCCCCGTTGACGAAGCTTCGGAAAAAATACACGATAAAGCTTCCATTATGATGAGAAACAGGAAAGGAGAAAGGGGTTCTCCTTGCCTAATTCCTTTTTCCCAATGGAATTCGTACGTAGGGCTTCCATTGATCAAAATTGAAGACCTTGCCGATTTAAGAATCCTGTTCACCCACTTGCACGGAACCGGAGGGAACCCCATCTGAGCCAACATATCGACGAGAAAAGCCCAATTGACGTTATCGTAAACCTTTTCAAAATCAATCTTTAGGATTCTTGATTTGAGGTCGGCTTTATTAGTCAATTAGTTCTTGATAGTGACCGTTTGAATAAGTCTAAACACAAGAATTTCAAACGTTTGTCACTGTTAAAATCTCTACTGCAAAAGTTTGCATAGTAACCTTTGTCTCGTAACATAGGATTCTTGATTTGAGGTCGGCTTTATTAGTCAATTAGTTCACGATAGTGACCGTTTGAATAAGTCTAAACACAAGAATTTCAAATGTTTGTCACTATTAAAATCTCTAGTGCAAAACATTAGATAAGATATTAATGGCTTTCATAAACCAATCGTACTTTGGGTCAATATATCATTCCTTTTTCCAAAACAAATAAATTGGAAACTCCACATAAGTCATGCTAAAATACATGTTTTCTTTTTGTTTAACTTTATTTTCCTTGATTATCTATTAGATAACCGTAAGTTATTGGAATATTAGATTTTAATAACCTCAGCTATTTGTCGTTGTCTGTCAACAGTCCCAACTTCAAAAATAACCACTGTCAATCCCAACTATTAATATATTGGCCTCCAATGGACCCTGACTAACAGAAAGCTAACGCCGTTAATCTTTGGTTGCCGGAAAACGTTTTTGGCCGGAAAAATCAATATTAAATGTCCCAAACCTCTTTGTAACCTTAGATCGGATCTTTAGGAACCTTTTTCTAGCCAAAAACGTTTTTCCGGCGACCGGAGACTAACGACGTTAGGGTCCTGTTATTCAGGGTCTATTGGATGCCAATATATTAATAGTTGAGACTACTAATGGTTATTTTTGAAGTTGGGATTGCTAGCGGCCAATGGTGAATAGTTTTGATTATTAAAATTCAATATTCGTAAGTTATTTATGCCCATATACAGTAATTACGGCCTCTAATAAAGACAAAACAAAATACTGATTTTTCATTGTTGATGAGAAATGATGTATAGAATACAAATTTATAGACTGCTTAATTCACCAAATCAAAAGGCAAAGAAGTAACCACTCAAGGTGGCCTAGTGGTTGGCATCCCGGTTTCTCCGATGGAGACTTGGGTTGCCTCATACGAAGTTCTAAGGCAAGGGTGTCTCATGAAGTATCATAAGTTTTATTAATGCCACTTAGGTTATAGCCTAGTGGTCCAAAGAAATTATTTTTTGTGGAAAAATCAGAGTTTAATCCTTGAGAGGTGTAAATATTTAAGCGGAAAAATTAGCCATTAAAAAAAAATACAGTTTTATTAATATTTGAGGGTTGTAGGTGTAACATTTAAAAAATCTATACATGAGGGAGTGTTACCGGTCAAAGTGGCACTAAAAGCAACACTTATAAAAGATTAGTTTGAAGGGGACGTGCATTGACCAAATTATTTTGACCAAACCAAATTATAGATGAAAGATAACCCACCACAGTCCACACACACAATCATCTATGTTATAAATCACTTATACTTTTATCTAATTGTTTTTTTCTGGTTTAAAATATATTATACATATACCTGATTAACTTATCTCATATTTTATTTTTATATAAATTATGTACAGTTTTTGTTTCCAAATCGAATATTTTATTTTTATATAAATTATGTACAGTTTTTGTTTCCAAATCGAATACTCATTTGGGTTTGAGAGATGGCCTTAGATTCAAGTCTCATATACGATAAGATCGAATTAAAAGAAAATTTATGTTTATAAAATTAAAATAAAATAACAATATCATACTTTTGTGTAAGTTAATCATAATTGAATCTTAGTGATAAAAACACAAAAAAAGGAATACATACATCTAAGAATTAAACTATAATAAACATAAAAATTAAGGATATAATTAAAAATCCATGATGAGAATTAAGATGATGATTCAAACTTGTAGTGTTTATCGACGGCAACTGAGACATCCCAAGTGCAACTCAGACCCTTTGGCAAGATGACAAGGTCCCCGGCCCCAAATTCCGATATCATCTCCGACGAGTTTTTCAGGTACACTTTCACTTTCCCCTTTAGTAGATAACATGTTTCTTGTGCATCAAACTTCAACTGGTACTTTCCTGGTGAGCATCCCCACCTTCATAATATAAAACATAACCAGTGAATAACTAATATATGTATGAAAAATCAATTTATATATAAGAAACCCTAATTATTTGTTCTTGTATATACATGGTTGTAAAAGTCCCGTCTAGGCTCCGAGAGAGTACTCGCTACAAGGTAGGCTGCCGGGGCCCGAGTACTGTTCGCCAAGGCCAATTACTCCCTGAGTAATCTCCACCTAGGCCGAGTACTCTCATATCTGACTAAGGGGCGCCTAGCGACTTTTGCAGCCATGTGTATATATGGATGGTGACTACAATTCTCTATGCGCCCTACTAATCCTACGCCACCCCCAAACTCAAACAGGCATTTGTTTAAAGGTAGGGTGCTATGACGCAAGCCCTTTAAATGACCGTTTGACGAATCCTCAATCGACTGTTTAAAGATAGGTGGGCTATATACGACGCAAGCCTTGAAGGCCGTCTAGCGCAACCTCAGAGTCGCCTTCTCTACATGCACAAAGTACAGCTTCCAGGAGAGAGAGAGAGAGAGAGAGAGAGAGAGATTAATTACTTGGGCCAAGATTTGATACCGAGTTCAGAAAGATGAGATTCAGAAGGATTCCTGTGAACAATTATGCTTAGATTTGATGAAGATTCTCCTGCCATTAAAGAATTTCAAGAGTCTCTTTCTAACACACACAACACAGTTGTTTGATCAAATCTGAGTTTGCACACTACGTGTGTCTATAATGTATATAAGTGGATGTTGGTATATAGAGAGAGACAGAGAGAGAAAGAGTGAGATCGATGTATAAAACATATGCATTGAATGAGTTAATGTCATTTTTTTCGAGTGATGTGGTTCATGCACGTTTATAAAGAAATAAAATATAGTAATTAATAATCGAGTACATAGTGAAATCATGTTTGTGATTACCTAAAATGGAAAAAGTTTGTAAACTTTTTACTTTATATGAGTATACCAAGCTAATGGAATGAGATATATGTTGATACCGAGCCTAAGGGAAGTAGCTATAGCCTGTAAGGACTCCTTGCTCCCCTCTAGTTGAATTTCAATATGGGCCGTGTTAATGGAACACCAAAAATTATCAAGTTCACAGCCTAGATACGAGTCATACGACACATGTTGTATAGGGTTCGACACAAACTCTTAGGTCAGTTGACTGGTGTTAGACCATTCAATCACAAACCGTATACGTCACGTATAGCACTATACATGGCGTATAAGGGTGTGATTGACTGGTCTGAGACTAGCAGTTTGTAAACGTAATACACCGTACTTTAGACGCCATAGCGTCATGCATGGCGTATAAAGATGTGATTGAGAGTTGTTGTCTTGACTCACCAGGCCTAGGGTGTAGTTACATCGTACCTATATAACACGTAAAGTCCTATACATGTCGTGTTAGACAAGACAATATACCATAAATAAATAATTAAATACCTAATAGATTTTGTAGTTTTATTGTAAATATTTTTATTTTTTTTTCCACTAAAATACCTTAAATAATTAGATACCTAACGGATTTCAGCCTGGTGGTGATCATCGGTGAATGTTCGTTGGTGATATGTTAGTAAAAGTAGCAACACCTTATGTATCGGGGGTCGTCTTATTATTATAAAAGCGGTTCTAGAAAGTCTCCCTACATATTATTTTTCTTTATTCAAAGCGCCGGTGGGGGTAATCAGAAAACTAGAATCTTTAATTCGGAACTTTTTGTGGGGTGGTTCAGTTGACGTAAGGAAAACTAATTGGGTATCATGGGATAGGGTGGCATGTACTAAAAAAGAATGCGGGTTGGGATTATCAAAATTAGAGGTCTCTAATAAAGTGCTTCTTTTAAAATGGTTGTGGAGATATAAGACCGAACCAAAAACATTGTGGAGGAAAACAATTGATACCATTCATGGGTCGGTTCGTAGACGGGAAATGGTTCCGTTCAATAATGCTATTACGGGGGTATGGAAAAATCTTAGCTCCTTTAGTACTAAGATTAAGGTAGATTGGGATGGATCGAATGGTGGTTGGTAAAGCGGGGAATGGTTTGCAAATTCGCTTTTGGATTGATACATGGATTGGCGATGAGCCTTTAAAACAAAAGTTCCCAAATGTATTCAGAATTGAGAAGGATAAAATGTGTAGTATAGCCGATCGTTGTGTGAAGGATGGAGGAGTTAGTTATATTGCGTGGCATTGGAGTAAGTTACCGTCATCAGAAGATGAAATAAAAGAAAGGGAGAATTGTGAGAGGCTTTTGGAAGGCTTTTCGGTCACTAAGTTGGTGGATGTGTAGAAGTGGAACTCGATGAAAGAACATATATTCTCAGTAGCGTCAGCCAAAAAATGGATATCAGATAAAATTGATGTTAGTAGCAGGTATATGGTGGTGTAAATGGGTTCCAAATAAATGCAACATTTTTATGTGGCGCGCAGAAATGGACAGATTACCGACAAAAGTAGCGTTACAGAGGAGGAATATTATATGAGGAGGATGCGCGTGTAGTTTGTGTGAGGATGGAGACGAAACGACGGAACATTTATTTATGGCGTGTGGTCTTGCAGCCGGGGTGTGGCAATGTATATCTAGTTGGTGCGGAATTCCGATCATTTATGCTTTCTCAGTAAAAGATTTGTTAGACCTACATAACAATATTTCAGGATCTACTTTGAAGAAGACGGTTTTGCAAGGGGTTGTCATCATTACGTGTTGGAGGATTTGGAAGTGGAGAAATGAGGTTATTTTTCAAAAGAAAAGATGCAAGGTTATAGATATTGTGTCTGATGTCAAAACTTTGGGTTTTTTGTGGTATAGATATATATTTAAAAAGGACACGGTTGGATGGAATAAATGGTGTAAATTCGAATTGATGTAAGTGTTTGTTGTTGGGCTCTATTTCCATCTTGGAGATAGTTGTCCTGGTGTTTTAATGAAAGTATAATCTTCAAAAAAAAAAAAAAAAAGAAAGTAAAAGTAGCAACACAAGAACGATGTCTTGATGGAGTTATTGATGATTAGTAAGTAAATTACCAGTCACTAATACATCCCAACATCTGTCCCTTGACGATTGAGACGACGACGGGGCGGGGGAAATGGTGTGCAGGGCGGCGACGGGCCTTGACGAGGCGGGGACGATCCCCATACCGTCTAGCCTTAGAAGGCGTTAGCAATCCATGAATAATACTTATGTTGGTGACCTAAAATAGTAAGGTCATCGTAGTTGGGCGTTATGTTTGGGTTTTTTGTCTGATAGCGCCCCATAGCGCCCCGAACACCATGACGGGCGGCGCTATGGGGGAAGAAAATGGTGGGGGCGGTATGGTGATAGCGGCGTGATGGATGGGAGTTTTAAAACTTTGACCAATCAAAAATAGTTAAGTGTTTTTTAAATTAATTAATAAAAATGAAAATTAATAATTAGGTAATGATGGGTAGGTGTTTTATGACTACGGACTCTAGTGATATAACGCCACATAAAGCCCTTGTGTGACGTGGCACGACACGTGTCACATAACGCCCACAAATGGGCTTTATGATTACATATGGCCTAAGAGACAAGTGAAATTATTAAATGGGAAAATCACCAAAACAACCCATTTGACCAATAAATTTGTGAAAATAGCCTTGATTTTTTTGAATTACCAAAATAGCATTGACTTTTCGTGTCTTGTGTCATACAACGAACACATCACTTTCCTGCGCCATCTTTAATATACAATTTTGCTCCTTCGCCATAGTTTCATCTCCTTCGCCATATGGCGCATCACATCACCTCCTGCGCTGGTTCAAATTTTAACAATATATTGTTGGTTCAGTTCTGTTTATGCATGAAGAAAACAATATAAATCATACCTGTCACAGCAGATAGTGCAGAGGAGAATCCAGTAATGGAGTTCGACATGCCTGTCATCTTGATCTGGTTCCTCCTTAGGGTGCTGACTGATGATGGGGACTTAGAGAACCGAAAAGGGGTATCGGTTATGGAGAGGAGGTTTCGTGATGATGTTATGGCTAATGGGGTGTGTGAATTGTATATCTGAGTAACCCCTAAACCTCCACATAACTCTCCTTATATAAGCACCCAGGAGGAAACCTAATTAGTTACTAAGGGTAATATGGTCCATCAACAATTACCAACTAATTAAATAATAGGTTCTAATATATTTTGATCTCTATAATGTAAATGATTATGATGGCTATAGATTAAATATTAATACGTAATATATTTAATCTTACATTCTCCCACTTAGCCGAGTAATCATTTACTATGAGTATTAGATAAGCCTGATCAGGAGTTAACACTCATTTTAGCCTTAAACAAGTACTATAGCAGAAAAATACAGCCGTTGAATCATTATGCGACTCAGGACCCCCATTAATCATACTATAGCCTTAATTTAAAACCTAATCATCATGATCAAAATACGCGTAAGCCCTTTGTTTGATTTGTAACTTTTATTTGTCTATATGCCATTATACCGGTTGAACATATTCTAACAGACATACAAAATCAAACTTGAGGAAAATTAACTAATTCTTAGTCATTCATAGTACGATATGCAATTGCGCATGACTATTAATTAATACCCGTCTATGAGCTCTCTTAATAAGACTTATGGGTAATAGCCCTTCAGTTATAGGATCCTTAAGCATATCATGAATGTATTCGATACAAAACTTAGTTTCCTCAATTCGTTCATAAACGAATAATTAATTGTGTATCGAAACTTAATGCAGCACCTCTTGAACTGTTGCTGTTCAAGGAGTTATGGTAGCTGACTTTATCACACTAATTCTTCAAAACATTATATGGAGTTAATAAACTTATGAGTCCACTGATTAAATTTCCAACAACATTTAGTGACCATGTTATGTCGTTATAACTCAGGTTGTTTAGTATCAGTGCATTATGACTCCTCCATGAAATAGGTTTTGTCTGCTGACATAAAGATATACCCGAAACTGCATTTTATAATCTTCGAATATCTCAAAGTTAGAGTAATAAACCGGTTTTAATTCTCACTTCTTCTTTAAATTGTAGTCTCTCGTTTCTTTTAAAGATATTGTAATACTCCATTAGATGCTACACATTAATCTAGACATATCTAGTGTGTTGCAATATGAGTAATATCTAAACGAGTATAGACTTAAACTTACATAAGGCTTCTAATTAATGAAGCATAAATAAATAATCTCATTTATCCTATTGTCCTCTAAAGGAGAGCAATATTGATTGTTACATATGTAAGGACCCATTTAATGTTAAACTTATGGAACGAAACTAATATCGCATTGGGTCTATCTCAGTATGTTATGATATCAATCACGTAAGAGATATCTCTGAGTTTTATTATATCAAAGTTTGTGTTAACAATGCTTTGACTTATGTAACATATGCTTGTCAAAGAATGTCATCTATATAGACAAGTTTATTTTGGTTGCTCCCACTCATCTTGAGGTAGGTACATTAATCCACTTGATTCTTGATGAAAATAATTACGTTAGCTTTTCATCACATTATGATGTTTGCATTAACCCATACATGGATATTATTCGCTTACAAATAAAGTGTTCTTTAACCTTCAGTTTGAAACTTTAGGTTGTTATCTAATGAACATGTAAATGTGTCAGCCATTTATTAGAGAAAATCGTTTTAATGTTCATCTAATGTAGCTTAAAACTATTATAAGTTACTAGAACAGTGATGATCCTCAAAGAAATCTTTTGTTAGATATGCAATAAAGATTCTTTAATAATTTATCTCTTCCTGAGAACAACCTTTGACAACCAATCATGCTTTTGAGTGTCTTAACGCTTATATTAGGATTTGGTTTAGTTATGAACACTCTAAGGTAATTCAATCAAATCCCAAATGTTACACAAACACATAAAATCAGTTTTACTAGAAAACTGTTTTATTCCATTCATATGATTGATTTACACTAATGGCTTAATTTGAAGAGATAGGATCAGTAAACATTTCCAAAATCCATTTCAACTTCAATTAGGGAGGTTATGTAATCATCAAAGTTAGTAGGCTTTTAAACCTAGATGACCTCCTGAGTTGATTATTGGGTTCATTAGAACTTTCAATTTTATGGATTAGCTCTTGGTTAGGTTGCTATCATTTTCATTCTAAGTTTGTAAGAGTTGGTGCAGTATAGTGTACAAGAGGTGTAATCGGAGTTAAATTCGGAGTGAAATTTAATGACACTCTTCCCCCCGCCTCTTGCATTCCTTGCAAATCATGATAAGGACTTTGACTGCTCCCACCGAACTTAGAAATCTTTAGGAACTCAGCATGCGTAGGGTCAATTTGAAACGACCAACAAATTCTAATAGAGAAACAAGTTAATGACGTTAGTTGTTGTAGTTTCTCTTGTTGAGGATTATGTTAGTTTAGGTAAGAAATCTAAGTGTGCCCACAATTAAGAAACAATGAAACTTTTGTAAGAGTAGCATTAGATTTGAGGAGACAAGTATTGATGATAGAACAGTGTCATGATGGAGCGGTGTCTTGTACAAGAGGTGCAAACTTATAAGGTAATGTAAAATTTTCACTCCCCACCTCTTGCAACTATTGCAAGTTATTATTAAGACACTTAATGCTCCCACTGATCTTTAATATCTCTAAAATGCTACAAGAAAAGTTTCAATGAGCTACGTGACGCGGGAACCTATCACATATACGTTAGACTTTATTTGATTTCTTTAATGTCCAGATATCATAAGAAACTTTAGGAACATATTTAATAGAAATCTTATAAAGTATATGTATGAATAAATTTCTTCTAAGACCGTGGGCCATATGTGACAAAATTTAGATACAAGTTGATAGTCTGTTAAATGATAAATGAATTATGTCTGAATATTCCATTTGGAATAAGTTCCACAAATGTCAATGAATGACTTATGATGGACCCATGCTTATTCCCTAAGCCAAGTCATATTTTAGGGCTTTAACGTCATGATTTAAAATCACTTAAAATGAGATTAGATGAATAATCATCCTCATTAACCATGTCATGATTTCTCATGAATTTTGGTTCTAATGGATGAAATTTATAAGTCTCATTTTCCTTTTGTCAAATTCTCATTTGCATAATGACAAAAGTTGTGAAAAAAAAAAGGAATCATCTAGTTTCATCTTAGTAATGTTTCTATCCAGATATTTAGAACAAATAAGAGGAGAGTTTAAGATAAGTGTGACTTTATGATGACCATGCAAACCTCATAACCTTCATAACATTGCTTAATCATGATACTATATTCTGATTAATCAGAATATATAAGGTATCGAAAAGCGTTGTTGGAAGACTGTTCATTATGGTTCTTATAGTCTTAACATTTAATTTTGTCACTAACTCTCATGTTAGTTATTTGTGGAGTTCTGGTAAGGAAACGTATGGAACTAGAGTCAACTAATCATGTGTTAATTGGAATATTAAAATTATCAGACTTAAATATCATTAGTAAGTTTCTATCTAATTAATTTATCCAACTGTTCTTTAGAATAATGGATAGTCTCGTTGCTTATGCCTAGTCTAATGACATAATTATGCAGTGAGATTTTCCCTTGAAGAACCTTAACGTTGGGATTAGCACTTGTAATTTGTCTATGGACTTTAGAACAATCCTCTCTTAAGGTTTTAGTGGTTGTAAGGTGAATAACATCTTATTTTCCAGTTTCAAACATTTATTTCTATGTACATATGTTGCTTATCAACACACTCGTTATACTTTGGTACTTTTGAGTGTTATAGCTGATTTATAATGCATCAAATCGTACAAATGAAAACTTAGTATGTAATGTACTGGAAAATGTACTTATTTCCATGCGTAAGCCCTTAACTTTATGGGTCATGGTATTGTACATTATAATATATTCACATATACCACTTAACCTTATAATTTATAATTTTAAATGAAGACATGCGCCTTAGGAGTTCTTGTGATTATTCCACAATTATAGATTAGTCTTAGGAAAAACTGAATCTGGAATAACTTTAGTGATAGCAATTATGTTAGAGAGTTCTTGATTATCATAAGAGACATCATGTTCGATTTACCCTAATCATCATGCTCTACTTTTCTTCTGTAGTGCCTTATCAGAAGAGAGCAATAGGGTTACCGTGTCTTAAGAGATAATCAAGGATTTAATTTAAGAGCTAATTCTTATAGAAACTTTAAATAAAGCAAAACATTTTAGGCTTAGGAATTAGAGTGGATGAGATATAGATTTATAGAAGAAAATTATAGTGAGTAAAAAATATGGGTACTAAGAATAAGGCAGACAAAATGATCACAAAATTAATTGAGGATCATTAATATAAGGATCATTATGTGAAGAGGTTGTGATATGTCTATTACTAACATCAAAATAAGAGACTACTTAAAGTTCTACTTAAACGAAGACAAAACAGCTTTGGCCAGAAGTGTAATCATTTAAGCATATGTGCAAAGTGGTTGTAACAAATCAGATTTGGCCAGAAATTGAGACAAACACTTTAGTTATGCACTTGTTGAGTATGCCATCTATGAATGAATTAAATCAGCTTTGGCCAGAAATTAAGACATTCATGCTTATGATGCACACACAACATAGCTTTCGTAATACTTGGATGATAAGTAGATGCATCAAGTCAGCTTTGGCCAGAAATGATGCATCAGAAGCTCATTCAAGTAAAGCCATTTTGGTTTTGTAAAACATTATTTGATCCTCATTAATTAACTAAATAATTACAAAAACCAATCATTTAATAGCAAACTACCCGTTAGCGCGGATCGAACTAATGACGTTATGGTTGCGAGTCGCAACTACGGTCTCGACTAATCACGTTATGGTTGCGAGTCGCAACTACGGTCTCGACTAATCACGTTATGGTTGCGAGTCGCAACCTCGTGGTTGCGAGTGATGACGTTATGGTTGCAAGTGATGACGTTATGGTTGCGAGTAGCAACCTCATGGTTGCGAGTAGCAACCTCATGGTCTCGAGTAGCAACCTCATGGTCTCGAGTAGCAACCTCGCTAACAGCTGTTAATTGTGATATCATAACCGAAAATTCGAAATCTAAGGGATTAAGAGATATTCTTTCCTGTTTTAAGCTGATCTAATTTTGTCAACAGATTTCGAAATTGCAATCTCTTTATCTTTTTAACAGTTTTTCTAAAAAATTTAGAGGACAAAATAGATCAAAACCAGGAAAAACACTTAATAATCCAAATCATATTCCAAATCATAACAGAATACTTCGAATTTTCTCAAGAACATGATGAACCCTAAAACATAAAACATAAATTCTGGAACCCGAAACCTGAATTTTAATAGTTTTTTCTAAACAGATTTCGGCTAAACATAAACAAGTTAATTCCGAATGAGCATATCATTAATCTTTTTCCGAAAATCATGATTTCGAGTCGATCTTCATGACTCGAAACCGGCTGTGACGGTTTTGAAATTATAAAAAAAAAATAATCCGTTTTCCAAGTTTCAATCCCAGAATTATGGATACGAAAACAGAACTGACTAATCAACATATGCTCTGATACCACATGTTGGTTCAGTTCTGTTTATGCATGAAGAAAACAATATAAATCATACCTGTCACAGCAGATAGTGCAGAGGAGAATCCAGTAATGGAGTTCGACATGCCTGTCATCTTGATCTGGTTCCTCCTTAGGGTGCTGACTGATGATGGGGACTTAGAGAACCGAAAAGGGGTATCGGTTATGGAGAGGAGGTTTCGTGATGATGTTATGGCTAATGGGGTGTGTGAATTGTATATCTGAGTAACCCCTAAACCTCCACATAACTCTCCTTATATAAGCACCCAGGAGGAAACCTAATTAGTTACTAAGGGTAATATGGTCCATCAACAATTACCAACTAATTAAATAATAGGTTCTAATATATTTTGATCTCTATAATGTAAATGATTATGATGACTATAGATTAAATATTAATACGTAATATATTTAATCTTACATATATAGTATAACTTGACTAGGTGATTTATATACAAGACCTTATTGATTTTGCTTGTTGAATTATTAATATCGAATAATTTTTCATTGGAGTTACTTTTGTGGGTCGCTTTAGTCGATTATTCCGTATCTTTTATATCACCGTCAAGCAGATTCGAATCGAAGTGAGATCTTATGATCATATAAGCAAGACAAGGTCTTATGTTAACATTGATCCTATCCAAGATCATTGGCATGTTTTCATGAACAAAATCATAGGATATTCATATCCGGATCAGGATCTTAATTAAGAACCATAGATAATGTTTTACTTTATTTGTTTATTATAAATATATAGCAACGTTAATTTTCAATGAAAGATTTAGAAAAAAGAATCATAGAATTAAATTTTGACGTCAGAAACATATACTAACAGTCAAAATAATTTGACTTGCATAAACATGGAAGTAGTAGACGTTGAAAGCAAAAGGTTTTTGGCACAGTGGCATTAAGATGTTGGATAAAAACTTTATTTTTTTTTCAAGTGATAAGGGTTATTGTGGACTAAAAAGTATAGTTTAATAATAGAATTATAGAGTGTGCGAGTTCATTTAAAAAAAGTGACGAGAAAAAAAACCACTGATTTGCGAAGGTTGATGTAAACTACATAAATGTATTTCAGGTTTCCACAAGAATTTGAAAACAAAATGGTTGTATTTTATAAGACTCTTCATTCGTACAGAGAAGGATATCCTTTGATGTGGAGGTAAAGAAAGAAGAGACGTAAGAGAAGGTGGGTAATTCGTCTATAACTAAGGGCATAGAGAGAAAAGAGCGAAAGAGAGAGGAGTGAGAGAGAATGAGTAAAATGATGACTTGACACAAATCCTTCCATAATATATCTATCTCTCAATGTGGACACTTCAAGTTGTTAACTGGACACTTCAAGTTGTTAACATAAGCACAATTAACTAATTAAGTACAATTAACGTTTAATGTCTATACACTCTTTAAATTATTACTTCAACTCGACTTTATACCAATAATTCTAAAATACTCTTTTACTCATGATTGAATATTAAATCTCCCGTCTAAAGGGTCTAAAAGGTAACTAGACTACCAAATGGGCTAGCTCTACCATTTTCTAAGCTATAGTTATTAGCATCCAGTTTTGCATGAGTTTGTTGCGTGACTTGCGTCTTAAAGAAGGAAAAGGGAATTGAATGTGTAGGGTAAGGATGCCAACTTTTGGACTTTGTAATGTTTTCTTCTCTTTGACCTATCACATCTTTATTGTTCCTTCCTTTGTCATTGTAGTTATTACCCTATTTTCTTTTTCTTATATCATAGTTATTTTTCATAGAAGTCAATATGTAAGTTATTAAGTTCACACCAATCAAACCAAACCAAAAAACAAAGTGTCTGTTTCAGATTCTATTAGGCTGAAGGGTGTGGTATAAATCCCCTATGTGTTTTATCACGCTACCTCGGCGTCCTGTCAACGCCATGTCACACAGGAGGCTTTAAAGTCCCTTACTTTAACTTGTAGGGTGTGGTATAAAGCCCTCATCATCATTACCTAACTATTTATTTTATTTATATTTTTTTTAAATTAAATGCCAATTTTAATAACTAGAAAATTAAAAAAAAAACATAATTTTATTAAAATAAAAGAAAGCATTACAAAGTCCTTAAAAATGCAAAGTTAAAAAATAAAGTACTAAAAAATAAAAACTACATATATTTCGCTCGAATTTGTGCCTTACGAGCCTCCAAAATGACTCGGTCCTCCTCTGCTAGATGTGAAAAGTCTTTCGCGAGAAATTCCATGTCTTTCTGGATTTGTTTCTCCATTTTTAGTTCTTGCTCCTTTTCCTTCATCGAGACTATTTTGTTGAGTCTGTTGTCGAACTCGTCCAACCTTGACGGGCCATCCGATGACGTTGAAGAAAAACTCGTCCAAACCGGGAATCGGTGGAGTGGTCGGATGAGGAGAAGTTGGGGTGCTAGGTGGCATCGGATAATATCCAAGCTCGCCCGTCCGCAGGTCTCTTCGATAACGGTCTTCTTGCTCGTTGTTGAGATTGTCTGGTGCACTTTGCCAAAACGGATGGTTCGGATCCCACACGTTTTGGTTGTTGTGAAACATTGTGTGATTATTTAAAAAAAATGTAGCTATTTGGTATAAAGAGTAGAGGTAGAAGGGATGAAAATTATGGAAAAAAGTTGGGTATTTATAGGTGAATTATAAAGTTTAAAATTATTTTTTTTAATGTTACATTTGCACAAACTGTAACACCCCTAAAATATTAAATTATATATGTTTGTATACATGTATAATTATAAAAAAATAAAATAAAATAAAATAATAATAAATAATGAGATAAAAACTAGGAATAACTAACCTCGTTAAAATCCTGTTATAAGAGATGGGAAATAAGTGATGTTGATCATTTTCTATATTCTAAAACTTGAGGGATGTAACGCCCTAAAACGTAATACCTTAAAATGACGCAGCGGAAAATTTGGGCCTTTAAAATTTCTTTCTATCTTAGTCATGTATCAAATTTGGGGTTCGTTACTAGTAATATTTAAAGTTAATTAAAGGGTTTACATCGTTCGTTCTGAATTTTCACATCAATTACATATACGCGTTTGAGCTATGTGACTACTCTTCTCGTACAATTCTTGCCCTTGACTCGATCTTCAATCCTCCAATACTTTAAACCGACGATAGACCGTGTAACCTACATTCACCACAAACATGCACATCATTAAAATTTGATAATCTACATTCATAATCTATCATACATAATTAATTGACCACGCCGCAATCTTTCTATGTGTGCCAGACTTTTCGATTATCCTTCCGAGTACAATCTTGCATTCCAATTCCTCAAAACTTCACGATGGACTACCATAGCATACTTGCAAATCTCATTTCATTCTCAAGGCACATGATTAGTAACTTAGTGCTCAAACATATTAAGGCTATGTACACATATATACAAGCCCCATTCCCTCATGTACAATTAATACTACATCGTACCTACGCACATCCGTATGTGCACTTTTGGTCACATACTACACACACACATCATACGTACATACATACTTACATGTACCCGCGCATACCCCCATACCTCAAAACATACATGCCTACATTCATTCGTATCTTCATATATTCACCAATACACTTCTACACATGTACCTACTTTCATGCGTTCCTACATTCATGTCTACGATCACACGTACTCCTATACATACACTAATACATATTTGCATACGCATACACATTTCTATGCTTTCCCATATATACATACATACACTTCCACATACGCACTTACATTCGTACATCTCTACACACATGCATACATACACATTTACATACGAACATATCTCTCCTACATCTTAACATACAAGCATATTCTATATATACCTTTATACATACGTATATACACATCTACACACATACATACCCTTCCTACATTGTTACATACGTGCATATTCTCGTACATATCTATACACTTCTACATACGTACCTACATTCATGTCTCTACTTGCATGCATACATACACATCTACATATGAACATACCTCCCCGCGATCTTTACACACATGCATATACTTATACATATCTTTATACATACGCACATACTTTAACGATCATGTACTAGATCACACGTACCTCTTACATAATCATATGTTATTAATATGGGTCCTAGTCTTAGCTTTTTGGCCTATCAACATTTAAGAACCATCAGAATCATGTTTGGAAAGTCCGCCGTAGTCCACGGATATCAAACCGAAGCCCACGGTACGTCAATTAACTTAAATAACGAAGTTTCAGCTTTTGGGACTTGGGAAGGCCGTCGCCGACGCCCCTAGGGCCGTCGGCGACGGGCCTTGCATTTAACCGTAGCCCAAAAACCCGTAGACAGGAAATTAACCCGTCAGCACAAAAATGGTTTTTCCCTTGCCCGTCGGCGACGGCCCCCCACCCGTCGGCGACGCCCTCTAGAATCTGCAGTTTTCTGCAGATTCGTTTCATCGTCCGTACGCACTAAAACGTGCGTATCTTTTGAACCGTTTACCCGTTTAACCTCCCGTTTCTTCCTACATGCTTGTAAATTCGCATTCTACCATGTGGACTTGAAATACCATATCCGAATTAAGGAAATTCTTAACTTGTGAATTATCGACTTATTATTCATTTATGACTTGTTTGACCCGTTCATATTTCTTCAGCAACACATTCGATTTAGCCCAGAACTTACACGAACATTATAGCTATAAAACCTTTACATTATCCGCACTTCCACTCACCCATTAACGTGCTTATGCCCAATCCTACCCGTCACCCGGTTACCATTCCGTAGACACTTCTTATTCTTCATTTCATTATAACATCAAGACCTCATTTTTGACCCATTACAACTACTTAGAAAAATCGTTGGTTTCATACCACCCATCCATTATTTGTCTCAACCATTATGCTAATTAACTAGAACGTAACCTTACTTAACAAATTAAGAAGTGATTCCGGAAATCACTTACCTTGTGCATCCGTGTTCGAAGCCGCTTCCTTGCCTCATCTTGACCCGTTAGCCTTCCATGCTTGAGTATGTGTTAATGTAGTTCCTATCCTTTCATGTCACCACATCCATATTCTTTGTTAGCATACAAACTCATACATATCATCCATCATTTCTACTTCATACCTTACATTAGACTTTCATTAATCAAAATTTTAACAACATAAGACATAGATCAACAATCACATCTTTTCAAGCTCGTATAATTCTACATGTCATCATACACAACACATAATGATATAACATGTACCGTATGAGTTCTCAAGTCTTATATTCGTGTTAGGAAGCCTACCATACTATTCTCACATTCGTTGACTTTCTAGAAAGTCAACTATTAAACGTGCAAATTCTCATCCTTATAACGATACGGTTACGTTGATAAAGTTAACCATACTAATAACACTATATGCATTTCATACTCATGTTCTAGGACACACGTACGCGCATATAATTACTTACACACACATATATGTAATACATTTCATTCATACTAGCATTTTCATGTCTCTACAACTAACACTATAACACATATTAGCTAAACCAATATCGTTCCAATATTACTCCTTTATACAAATCTCATATGCTTCACATTTAGTGTACATTTACTCCATGATTTCCATTAAGAAATTATTCAAACATATGGTGAACATCATACCACTTCAGCCTAGAGTACAACCTTCTAATGCACACCTTTTACCAAATCATATAACCAACCAAAAATCATACATGTATTTCATCTAAAATATATTTCTCATGTTCAATTATAACCAATTACATGACATCCAAATATTATACATTTTCATCCATTACATGCATTCAATCTCATCTAGAAATCTCACCTAGACATTTCATCAAACACTTGGTGTGCATACCACTATCTAAGCATAATGTACAAGTATTTCATGCCTCACTTCCAACTTCATGATTTCATTCATCAACACCACTAAACATCAAGTAACTCATATCATGCTCAATTTATCTAACAAGAATTCATCATATACCACATCATACATCAAAATTACACAAGAATTGAACATGGATAATTCATTCATATCACCATCCTTACCACTACAAGTGGGTTTAATGTCAAAGCATCAAATGACATCAAAATCTTGTATAATTCATGTTCTATATGATGCTTATAACATATATTCAGACCCAATTCATACTAATTCGTGACTCCATCATACCCACTTCATACGAAATTACCAAATCATAAATTACAACTTACCAAGTGATTTATAGGGCTAGATGATCATGAATTCGTGTACACGCATTAGATCCGAGCTGAATTTCCCTCTCAATTTGATGATTTTTGTGAAACTAGGGTTGAACCCCTTTTTCTCCTTCCTGACCATCGACACACACACACACACACACACACACTATGTGTGTGTGTGGTGTTTTAATTTTATTTTTATAATTTCATGTTTCCCCACTTAACGGTTTTGGTCCCTCTAGTTTCATTTTGATTATGTGAGGAATTAAAACTCTTTTCTTTTTTTTTACCAACCGGGTTTTAATTTACCAAACCCGGTTTTGGGGTGTTACAAGTCTACCCCCCTTAAATTAGGTTTCGTCCCCGAAACCTTTCTCATTTTCGTTTATACACAAATCTATGTTTGACTTCTTCTTATCAAATCTATACTTTCCATGCCATACTTCCATGTAACCTTCTCATTTCCTTGACCGGTTATTAAAAGTTCATCGTTCCTATATATTCAAACTTATATTAATGCTTACTTATAAAGGCAATCATTACACCCTTTTATGTTTTAAATCCGTCCCACGGATTTAAACGTAACTTCCATACCCTTCATTCCTTCTATGTTTGAATCCATCTAGCGGTTTCAAACATATCATTCGTACCTTTTCTTTCTTACATGTGTTTAACAAAAACTTAAGGTTTTACCTACCTTCAGCAACTAGGTTTTAAGGTTAGTCATCTTAGTTGTCGAATCATAATTACTTCATTTTAGTTCTATCCATATATGAGTTTTCTTCTTCCTTACACATTCAACTACCCAAGTAAATGGGGTTCGGCATAAACACTCTCAATGAGAGTTAGGCATACACATTCGACTACCCAAATAATTGGGTTTCGGCATAAACACTCTCAAGGAGAGTTAAGCATACACATTCCACTACCCAAATAATTGGGTTTGGCATAAACACTCTCAACGAGAGTTAAGCATACATATTCCACTACACAAATAATTGGGTTTTTCGCTTTTAATCATAACTTCTTCTTTCAATCCGTATAACGGATTAAGCTTCTAGCATTCATTAGAGCATTCAAAATCACCCGTTCAAAACGGATGGTAGCTTATTCTTATTCGACTTGTTCGCTAGAACCGGTCGACTCGCATAACTTTTCATAACCTTCGTTAGCATAACCAAATCCGCAATGGATTTGCTATTTCGCATTCGCTACAACATAGCGCCCACCTGCTACCCAGTTCTACCGGACATACCTGCAATAATTGCCACGGTCTCACGAACGTCATATGCTTCTTGCGTACTGGCCAGGTGCGCAATTCACACACTAGTTTCGTGCCTTCGTGTAATCATCGCCTTATGCCCGAGAAATGAGTTTCAGTTTCGTGCACATTTCTAAAACTTCCCCAAGACCACATCATTGTCTTTCGTTTAATAATTACCCTCCCGAGGAGACCCCTTCCTTTTTCTTTTGACATCGGTACTCATACATATTAGTAGTGTGTACCTGGGGTTAATTTGCCTATTTGCACCTTTGCCCGCCTTAGCGTTCATCCTATTCTGTATTCACGGATCATCCTCTTCAAACTCTTAAGCTTACCTTGCACATAACACACTATTAGTTTCCTTCAAATACATAATCTAATACATACTTACATTCGCCTTTGCATTTAGGCCTCGATCGAGTCTTGGATTGTACGGGTTCTTGATTACGAGAGCACACCGGTTTGAGTTCAAGCATTTACTTTCTATTACTTGATTCTCTCAAACCGGGGCTCTGATACCAACTTGTAACGCCCTAAAACGTAATACCTTAAAATGACGCAGCGGAAAATTTGGGCCTTTAAAATTTCTTTCTATCTTAGTCATGTATCAAATTTGGGGTTCGTTACTAGTAATATTTAAAGTTAATTAAAGGGTTTACATCGTTCGTTCTGAATTTTCACATCAATTACATATACGCGTTTGAGCTATGTGACTACTATTCCCGTACAATTCTTGCCCTTGACTCGATCTTCAATCCTCCAATACTTTAAACCGACGATAGACCGTGTAACCTACATTCACCACAAACATGCACATCATTAAAATTTGATAATCTACATTCATAATCTATCATACATAATTAATTGACCACGCCGCAATCTTTCTATGTGTGCCAGACTTTTTGATTATCCTTCCGAGTACAATCTTGCATTCCAATTCCTCAAAACTTCACGATGGACTACCATAGCATACCTGCAAATCTCATTTCATTCTCAAGGCACATGATTAGTAACTTAGTGCTCAAACATATTAAGGCTATGTACACATATATACAAGCCCCATTCCCTCATGTACAATTAATACTACATCGTACCTACGCACATCCGTATGTGCACTTTTGGTCACATACTACACACACACATCATACGTACATACATACTTACATGTACCCGCGCATACCCCCATACCTCAAAACATACATGCCTACATTCATTCGTATCTTCATATATTCACCAATACACTTCTACACATGTACCTACTTTCATGCGTTCCTACATTCATGTCTACGATCACACGTACTCCTATACATACACTAATACGTATTTTCATACGCATACACATTTCTATGCTTTCCCATATATACATACATACACTTCCACATACGCACTTACATTCGTACATCTCTACACACATGCATACATACACATTTACATACGAACATATCTCTCCTACATCTTAACATACAAGCATATTCTATATATACCTTTATATATACGTATATACACATCTACACACATACATACCCTTCCTACATTGTTACATACGTGCATATTCTCGTACATATCTATACACTTCTACATACGTACCTACATTCATGTCTCTACTTGCATGCATACATACACATCTACATATGAACATACCTCCCCGCGATCTTTACACACATGCATATACTTATACATATCTTTATACAAACGCACATACTTTAACGATCATGTACTAGATCACACGTACCTCTTACATAATCATATGTTATTAATATGGGTCCTAGTCTTAGCTTTTTGGCCTATCAACATTTAAGAACCATCAGAATCATGTTTGGAAAGTCCGCCGTAGTCCACGGATATCAAACCGAAGCCCACGGTACGTCAATTAACTTAAATAACGAAGTTTCAGCTTTTGGGACTTGGGAAGGCCGTCGCCGACGCCCCTAGGGCCGTCGGCGACGGGCCTTGCATTTAACCGTAGCCCAAAAACCCGTAGACATGAAATTAACCCGTCAGCACAAAAATGGTTTTTCCCTTGCCCGTCGGCGACGGCCCCCCACCCGTCGGCGACGCCCTCTAGAATCTGCAGTTTTCTGCAGATTCGTTTCGTCGTCCGTACGCACTAAAACGTGCGTATCTTTTGAACCGTTTACCCGTTTAACCTCCCGTTTCTTCCTACATGCTTGTAAATTCGTATTCTACCATGTGGACTTGAAATCCCATATCCGAATTAAGGAAATTCTTAACTTGTGAATTATCGAGTTATTATTCATTTATGACTTGTTTGACCCGTTCATATTTTCTTCAGCAACACATTCGATTTAGCCCAGAACTTACAAGAACATTATAGCTATAAAACCTTTACATTATCCGCACTTCCACTCACCCATTAACGTGCTTATGCCCAATCCTACCTGTCACCCGGTTACCATTCCGTAGACACTTCTTATTCTTCATTTCATTATAACATCAAGACCTCATTTTTGACCCATTACAACTACTTAGCAAAATCGTTGGTTTCATACCACCCATCCATTATTTGTCTCAACCATTATGCTAATTAACTAGAACGTAACCTTACTTAACAAATTAAGAAGTGATTCCGGAAATCACTTACCTTGTGCATCCGTGTTCGTAGCCGCTTCCTTGCCTCATCTTGACCCGTTAGCCTTCCATGCTTGAGTACGTGTTAATGTAGTTCCTATCCTTTCATGTCACCACATCCATATTCTTTGTTAGCATACAAACTCATACATATCATCCATCATTTCTACTTCATACCTTACATTAGACTTTCATTAATCAAATTTTTAACAACATAAGGCATAGATCAACAATCACATCTTTTCAAGCTCGTATAATTCTACATGTCATCATACACAACACATAATGATATAACATGTACCGTATGAGTTCTCAAGTCTTATATTCGTGTTAGGAAGCCTACCATACTATTCTCACATTCGTTGACTTTCTAGAAAGTCAACTATTAAACGTGCAAATTCTCATCCTTATAACTATACGGTTACGTTGATAAAGTTAACCATACTAATAACACTATATGCATTTCATACTCATGTTCTAGGACACACGTACGCGCATATAATTACTTACACACACATATATGTAATACATTTCATTCATACTAGCATTTTCATGTCTCTACAACTAACACTATAACACATATTAGCTAAACCAATATCGTTCCAATATTACTCCTTTATACAAATCTCATATGCTTCACATTTAGTGTACATTTACTCCATGATTTCCATTAAGAAATTATTCAAACATATGGTGAACATCATACCACTTCAGCCTAGAGTACAACCTTCTAATGCACACCTTTTACCAAATCATATAACCAACCAAAAATCATACATGTATTTCATCTAAAATATATTTCTCATGTTCAATTATAACCAATTACATGACATCCAAATATTATACATTTTCATCCATTACATGCATTCAATCTCATCTAGAAATCTCACCTAGACATTTCATCAAACACTTGGTGTGCATACCACTATCTAAGCATAATGTACAAGTATTTCATGCCTCACTTCCAACTTCATGATTTCATTCATCAACACCACTAAACATCAAGTAACTCATATCATGCTCAATTTATCTAACAAGAATTCATCATATACCACATCATACATCAAAATTACACAAGAATTGAACATGGATAATTCATTCATATCACCATCCTTACCACTACAAGTGGGTTTAATGTCAAAGCATCAAATGACATCAAAATCTTGTATAATTCATGTTCTATATGATGCTTATAACATATATTCAGACCCAATTCATACTAATTCGTGACTCCATCATACCCACTTCATACGAAATTACCAAATCATAAATTACAACTTACCAAGTGATTTATAGGGCTAGATGATCATGAATTCGTGTACATGCATTAGATCCGAGCTGAATTTCCCTCTCAATTTGATGATTTTTGTGAAACTAGGGTTGAACCCCTTTTTCTCCTTCCTGACCATCGACCCACACACACACACACTATGTGTGTGTGTGGTGTTTTAATTTTATTTTTATAATTTCATGTTTCCCCACTTAACGGTTTTGGTCCCTCTAGTTTCATTTTGATTATGTGAGGAATTAAAACTCTTTTCTTTTTTTTTTTACCAACCGGGTTTTAATTTACCAAACCCGGTTTTGGGGTGTTACAAGGGACTACTTTTTTTACTTGTTTGAAAGTTGTTTTAAACACTAGATAACTTCAACATATACACACTTGTGTGTGTATTACTCTGATCGACCAAAACAGAGCCACCAAGCTCTTAGTCCCCACAAACCCTAATCTCAAATTCCCTCAAGTTTTCAAAGAAGAAATCCAGTTAGGAATCAAATTCAAGTGTTATACTTGATTACTAACCTTAGAGAATCAAAAGGTATGCTTAGTTTTGATCTTCGTGATGTTTTGATTCTTCTTGAATTCTCATAAATGAAATTATTGAAGAATCCATTTATGCTACGGCTAAATTAAGATGAGTATATGTCTAGAAACAAACTCTAGATGAAAAATCCATGATTTCATGTTATGAACTTATGATTTAAAGAATTACCATATGTGGGTTATATGGGTTTTGTGATAACTACTTGAATCATGGTGAAAATTTAAGTTATTTGATTGTTATGATGCAAGTTAAAGTGTCGGTTATGGTATTCTTATCATATGAGTATGAAAATGATGCTTTAATAGGGTTAACAAGTTAATCATGAACATGATAAAGGTAGTATATAGATTACGCCCTTAAGATGTTCGACAAAATGTCTAAGTGATCTTGAAATATTGATACATATAAAAGAATCACTTAACTAATTAGCTATAAGCTTTGGATGTCGAACATTGAAATTTGAATTCTAAGTGTTATGTTTGAATTGGGATCTATAGGCAATTTGAGTGGATCGTCAAGTAATCAAGGCGGAACGGATGCTAGTTTGAAAGGAAAGCATTAAAGGTACGTGGCTATGCGCTTCGTAGATTATCGTTATTATCTTATTTTAATTATTTGAATAACGTTAAATTGTTATGAAGTTTGGTTACTACTGAAACGAAGGATTTCCGTATGTATTAACCGGTTGAAATAACTAGAGTATGGTGCTAAATAAAGACATGGAAGTGGTGGATTCGACTTTAAGGTTTAAACGGGTCAAAGTGATCCGAATCATACATGTTTGGTTGTGTGAAAAGAATTCACTGATGAAACCAAACGGGTCACAACAACCAAAGTAATAAACTTTGGTGAAAGAAGGCGATGGATGTCGCTAAGAAAATTAAACGGGTCAATTTGACCCAATTGGTGATTGTTTGGTAAACCAAACAGGTTAGAACAACCAAAGACCTGAAGCTTTGGTGAACATAAAGCGAAGGATTTCGCTAATATAAGATAAACATGTCAAAAGGATGTCTTGATGCAAACCGAAAAGGTTGCGCGATTAAAGGCGTCGAAATAATGCCGAATTTTAAATTAATAAACCTTATAGTCGTTAGCCGAGAAAGGGTAACGTGGATTATAAGTCATAAGCCCAGGCGTGAGTATGATTAGAATGGAGAATTCAAAATAAAGGATTAGTGTTAAATTTGTTTAACTAGTTAAAGTTGAATGGGTCGAATAAAAAGATATACATATAGATAAAGGCGTATAAATTTCCCTTATAATGCCCCTTAAATATAGATATGTTCACATATGTCATTCTCATAGAAGTTTGAATGTTATAAATCAAGTCTATTATTCCTAAATTGGAATGGGTCGAATAAATTGAAATTAATCATAAAGCCGAGAGCATAAATTCAAGAAATTTGTAAATTCAGATGTCGGGTTTTGAATTCATGTTACAGAGTGTTGAATTATGGTCACGTAGGAAGAAACGGATCGTAAAATGGATCAATAACGAACGAGTTATGACCGTTTTCGTAATATTAAGAATTGCTGGAAAAATGCAGGTTTGAAAACCAAACCTGCTGTCGAAATGTACATGTCACGTCACGCGACAGAGGCAGTCAACACAGTCACGGCACGCGACACCCCTTGTGTGACAACCCTCACTAAACCAGGTATCTGTACGATTTAATTAATTATTAATTACTGCCTAATTACTGTGCTTAACTGAAATTGCTGATGAACTGCTACTTGATTTCTAATACTTGTATATTCCTGCATCATACTTTGATTTCCGTCACTACATTATTTACATACTGAACTCTAGTGACAAACATGATGCACAAAAGCACAGTAGCATTTGAACGGATAACCTATTGAACATGCTGATAAAGCCAGCATCAGGCAGACACTGCCTCTAAGGCCTGTATGAGCCAGAAATATTTTACTACACCCATAGTGAGTGTAGGGATACAAGGGTTGTAGAACTGCGTCTCTAGGAATAAGATATAATGACTGGATGTGTCTAAAACGTATTCTGAGCACAAAACACAGCACTTTAATCAAAGATTCAGCTTTTAGCTAACTAATAAAGTGCCAAAACATGAGGAAAATATTCCTGACACTTTGTAGAATAAGTTGTGTCACTAAAAATATTATTAACGACACTTAAAAGCTTATTTAAGCACTTTAACGGATTACTATCCAACCGAACAACCGGACTATACCCGGGACATAAAAATATTGACAGTAACATTATTGGTCTTTTTCTGAGCCAGTTAGGGTTCCTGAATACCCTAACACCTGCTATAGAGCACATCACACCACTAACCGAGTTAATCTCTAAACTAACTTGGTTTAACCTAATTAATACTTAACCTCTAGTTGAAATCGAACTAGCTTACCCCCCCCCCCCCCCCCTTGGGCCGATTCGGTTACCATGGGACTAATCTTGTACCATTTTTGAATTTTATATTCCATAGTGTCTCATATCAAGAGAACACTAGGACCTTTGGACCATGATCTTGATTTGTGTCTATAAGAAACAACACTTACACACATGATCTTACATTCCACACTTCACCACAAACTCACTCCCTCTTGCTCCCCACAACTCTCGGCCGAACACCCCTCCCCCTCTCCATCCGTTTTCGGCTTCCGTCTTGCAAGTTCCAACACCATACAAGTGTTAAGGGTCGCATACGAGGAGTCTTGGAGCTAACGGAAGGCGAAGGACCTCTCTATCTAGCTTTTATCCACCTCTTTTTCGCATAAATTCTTCCCTAGCCTGGAACTAGAGGTATAATGCTTAAAACACTCTCTTAAACTAATCTAAGGTGGTTAATATGTGTTGTAACGGTTAAAATTCGGAAACTTGCGTTTTGAAGCATAAAAGTCTACTAAAAACATGGAAAATGATGGTTAATAGCATATAAGTTGTGTAAATCTTGTAGTAATTGAAATTTGTGGTTATCTAGACCCGATCTACGTTGTGGTAGCTCGGATCACCATTTAACCCGGTTCGGCAAAGGTCATGGATCTTGACATAAGCTTGTTTTGAATGGTACAAGGGTTAAAAGGTGAAACTCTACCACACGAGAAGCATGAACTTGTGTAAAAGTATTTTTACTTGTAAAATAGTGATTAGAACTGGCGGATCTACGTATGTACAAATGGTATTTTCATAGAACCAAGCGTCAAGAAAATCATGTCTTCTAAAAAGACGGATCTTACACTAACAAGTATGATTTTTATAAACCACAAGTGTGTAGACACTTGTGAAATGAAAGGTTCGACAAAATAACAAACTTTGAAAAAGATGACGAGAAGTTGTAAAGATGGATTTACTTTAAAAACGAGGTTTTTACGAGATCGATCTACTTTATATAAAGATCCACAAAATATAATGGGATTTACACAATAGTTTTCGGAAAAACTACAAGTTCATGCGATTATGCGATTTACATACTTGTCGACTAGTTTGATGTGTCGGAAATTGTTTGATTGAATAAAGAAGTCGTTGAAATTGATTTTGTAAAAGAAAATGATACGCTTGAAAGCATGGCCACCTCCAGTTACAGAGGAAACTCTGGCGAAATTTTTCTAAAAACCTAACACTTAGAATTATTTACACTACAAGTGTTAGAATTATTTTTGATATGTTTTCAAAATATATTTCGCCACGACTTTATTACAAATATTCGGAGGTGGGATTTTTCACAAAAACTAAACGTGATAAATATATATTCGGTAAATATATTTTCACCACACTGTTTATGTTTATTTTGTGAAAAATACATAAATATTATTTTTAGAGTAAAAATAATATTTACGAACGTTAACAGATCCAAAATAATACGAACGCCTCTACGATAATTATATAAGTTACACCGGTAATTACTATTACCACACGAATGATAAAACGTAACTTACGCATTATACGAAAATATTTACGAACGCGTATTCTATCAACGTATTATTTTTGGGGAAAATTATGTGAAAAGAAAATATAATATTTTTGAGAAAAAATATTTATATTTTGGAATTAGAAGTAAAAATATATTAAGTGAGACTTAATGATATAATTCGAACGCACATGTATTAAATCCCCCATCCTTGGGAAGGAGATTAACTACCAAGTATATACGAAAAGTAAACCCGAAATAGTTGTCTAACTATTTCCCAAAAACTTGAACTATAAAGCTAAGGCACGGCCATCCGTCTAATAGAGTTAGCACATGTAGGTCGTTGCACAGCTGCCTGATTTGGAGTACTTGGTAGAGACGCACCGACTGTGAGTTCATGTCCCCCTTTTCTCTTAACTGTTTTCAGTTTTCTAAACTGCGGGGTGAAATACATGTTACTATGATTACGAATATTTCTTACATGGTATGGTCAGCTAAGGAAGGAACTGTTAGGTTATGTGATTTGGGTAGGTGAAACCTTAAGAACATTAGTCCTCGTAGTACGATCGAGGGATACAAGTGATAGGCCTATTTGAGCATAACAAACCCCACCCATGCGCCCTAAGGTTGGACCATGTGGTGACCTTGTCTTAACACCACCCATGCGCCCGCAGGTTGGACCATGTGGTGACCTTGTCGTAACACCACCCATGCGCCCGCAGGTTGGACCATGTGGTGACCTTGTCCTATCCCCTCCCATGCGCCCGCAGGTTGGACCATGTGGTTACACATTAACTGATATGTTTCCTTATTTGCTTTCATACCAGAGTTTACAAAATATTCACACTTACAATGGTTATAAAGGTTTATTCGCGCGCACATACTAAACACATGAACTCGCTCAACATTATTGTTGATTTTTCAACTTACATGTATTTCAGGGAATTAAAGGATCTGACACGGTATGGCACGTTTTCCCGCTGCACTAGTTTCCGAGGTCATCCGGGGTTTAGGGAATGTGACTCTTTCCTGGACAAGTCACAGTCCTTAAACTATTTTTATGTTTTGTTTGTTTGTTGAACAAGATTATGGTTGTTAGGGTGTATTCCCATTAAAACAATGGTAATGTATTTGGTTTTCAAAACTTAATGGATGATCTTGCATATTTTTAATTCATATAGCTTTGTTATGATTAAGCTATGGTATTAAGAAGTCACACCAAATTAACCACGCTTCCGCAAAGCCAGGGTGTGACAGCTTGGTATCAGAGCGCTGATCATAGCGAACTAGGATTCTTTCTCGAGTCTAGACTATGATCACTAGGGCTCTCACGAAAACATTTTTACTGCATACCACTTAAGTCCAGATCCAAAACGTTTTTACAAACACATGTTGAGCACATTTTATTATTTTAGGCTCAGTCTTGGAGGCTGAGGCTCGGTCTTGGAGACCGAGGCTCGATCTTAGAGATCGAGGTAGATGGCTAGTGAGACTAGGAAGAGTAGGCTCAGTCATGAAGGCTGAGGCTCGGTCATGGAGGCCGAGGCTCGATCTAGGAGGTCGAGGTGGATGATAGAGCAGTCTTAGAGACTGGGAGGAATTTGGCTAGTGGGACTAGGAATGTCAGCCTTGGAGGCTGGGAGGAATTTGGCTAGTGGGACTAGGAATATCAGTCTGGGAGGCTAGTGGGACTAGGAGAATTATTTGATTGCTTATTACTGACTAACATGTTTATATGTGGATGTGATTGATTGTTATACGTATATGTGTTTATGTTACAAATGTCATGCTTTCATCATGTACAAGAAAGATGGACACTACGAATCCCATGGCCATAGCATCAGACGACATAGTACATCGAAGCACGAGGTGCACATTTCCGATACTACCGGCACAGACAATGACGACATTCAGCCCTTTGCGCTGCCTGAAGTCGTAGCAGAGCCTACTGATGGCCAGCTTGTTGGGAATTTGCCACTCGCGGTGATCCCTGCTCCTGTGCCCCCTTGCCGCTTATCCCATTGTTGATATGCCCCCGACGTGGCCTCTGACGACGATAACGATCTACTAGAGGAGGACCCATTCGAGGGCGAGGCCCTATTGCTGCTGGTATTAGCCTACTTCTTGCGGACGCTCCTGCAGGGGAAACTCATGCCCATTCCCCTGTCCCAGACTCATTTGAGTTGCTGACATCCGCATTTTCGCATATACAGGGAGTGCAGCACCATTCACATAACGCCGACCCTGATACGGCATCATCGGCTGCACCGGTTCCCGCACATAGCTTTGAGTTTGATCACAGTATTGAGGGTGATCCTGTTCTTCCATCTGTTTTTTATCCAGACCATGACCTTGAGTTCATACGCTTAGGCCAGCCCTTGGAGGGTCCTGTAACCCCCTGTGATGGTTGATCCAGCTGATTTTGAGATGGAGTTTGATGATCCGGGGCCAGCCGTGGCCCCTAAGCCAGGCGTTGCTCCTAACACCGCATTGGAGCATGACCCTGTTCATGCCAATGCACCTGCTGTTGCTCCTTGATTGATCATCTGCTTGGACGAGAGGAAATTTGGGGTAACTGTGCAAGACAATTTATTATTACGGGGGCCCACGTAATAACGACTTGTAGTGCACAGAAATCCTGGTGGACTCTGCGGGTCAAGCTAATGAAAACCAATGTGGCAGGAAATAACTCGAACACGAATGACCAAGGCGATGAAGCCTCGAGTTCATCCTATTTCAAGCAACAAGCCAAATTGGCAAGCCTATGTGAAGACTCAGTAATTTATTTTCCCACCCATACATTGAGTATATTTACGTGTTAAATTAGGTGAGTACATGATGGCTTATGGTGCTATGTATCTCATAGACAATTGGGAAGTTGTCTAACCCACTTCATGCCATTTCGGCAGAAGAGAATGTCACCCAGGCGTGACACAAACACCGGTATGTTGCCAAGGATAGAAGCCGAGCTGCAAAAACGCATCTCACAGGCAAATGCATGACATGAAGCACTCCGCACTAAGCGTAGCGATGGCACTACTGGGAGTAACCCCCCCCCAAACTGACCGCACCTATATGCAGTTCCTGAACTGCAAGCCTTTGAACTTCGTCGAAACAGGAAACGCCATTGCATTTGTCGTTGGTCCGGAAAGATTGACTCCATTCTAAGAATGACTAACTGTTCACCCCAACAGAGTGTTACCTTTACCTCGGGGTCATTTCTAGATGGCACACTTTCATGATAGGATCTTCAGATTCAGACCCTTGGTACAGATGCTGCTTATGCACTGAGCTGGGACGAGCTCAAGGAAATGATTAAGGAGAAATATGGTTCTAAGATTGGAATAACAGAAGTTTGAGATGAAGTCCTGGAATTTGAAAATGGACGAACCAGAGATTCCTGAACATGTCCAGCGATCGCACGACTTGCCTAGGGTCGTCACCTACTAAGTCATTGACGTTGTATGATACAGTTGGGTACCTGTAAACCTTACATTCTGGTCTCGATTTGTGGCAATGCAATCGAAGTGATCTATTGCTTATGTACTATAACATGAGATGTTATGTGATTGATTTATTTATAACATGAGATGTTAGGTGTTGATATTGTTGCATACTTACGCACATTTTACTTACTATGACCTGACCCGTACGATCATCATAGGAAGATGCCTCCAAGACGGGATGTACGCACACCCACCAATGAGGCAGAACTTCAGGGAATCATTGCTGCAGTCATCGCACAATACGAGGCCCCTCACTCCGAGCGCAACGGAGGTACCTCAGGAAATAACCCACCCAACGGCTGCACCTACAAGCAGTTCTTAGGCTGCCAGCCCTTACATTTCGACGGCACTGGGGGTGCCGTAGCCTTCGTACGCTGGATTGAGAAGATGGACATTGTTTTGCGTGCGAGCAAATGCGCCCCAAGAGATCAGGTCACGTACATTTCCGGGCTGTTTCGAGATGGGGCTCTGTCATGGTGGAAACTTCAGGTTTAGACAATGGGCGAGGCTGCTGCGTATGCTCTATCGTGGGACGAGCTGAAAGAGCTAATGCATAAAAAGTACTGTTCGAGAACAGAAAGCCAGAAGGTAGAAACTGAGTTCTGGAACTTGAAGATGGAAGGTCCAAAAATAGCTGAGTATGTGGAGAAGTTCCAAGTTCTATCGCGTATCGTTCCTTACATGGTAGATCCGGAGTTTAAAAGGATTAAGCGTTTCATTTGGGGATTGGCACCCCAAATCATGAGCATGGTAACGGCATCAAAGCCTGCAACAATATCTGAGGCCATCAATCTAAGTGTAGCCCTGACGGAAGAGGCAATCCGGATGAACAAATTTTCAGCCACTGAGGAGAAGAAGGAGACTCGTGTAGAGTCATCTGGGGACAACAAGAGGAAGTTGGCGAATTTCAAACAGGGTACCCAGTCGAGTAGCGACGACAAGGCCAAAAAGAGAAAAGAGTACACGGGTATCCTACCAAAGTGCGACAACTGTCGACGTCACCATAACGGGCGGTGTAGATATGGAAAATGTGGTAACTGTGGCAAGGTGGGACATGTCAAGGAAACATGTCGACAAGGTACTGAACATGGAAATAGAGGTCAAGATGGTAACGGAAATCGCGGAGGAAATAACGACGACGACAACTATCAAGGCAGGGATGGTGACGATCAAGGCTGTGGCCAAGCATGTTTTAATTGCGGTGATGTGGGGCATTTCAGGAAGTATTGCCCTAAGAACACTTAGGCACGTGGATGAAAGCTCAACAGCGGGGATAGAATCCAAGCGTGGATATCGGTACGTCTCATAATAGTCAATGTTACGCTCTATTTGACAGTATTGTCAAATTTTAGCTTCAGAAAATATAGTTGTTTTAGTAGTAAGTAACCTAGATACCCGGTTCTCGATAGAACAAGCCTAACGGAAGCTTCGATGTGATAATTGGGATGGACTGGTTGTCGAACAACCCAGCGGAGATTGTCATCCGCACCCTGACGACGAACGGAGAAATGATTGTGATTCATGGAGCAGGATACGCTCCTACGGATTATCAGGCAAAGAAGACACAAAAATTTTCGCACAAAGGATGTGTTGCATTCTTGGCTCATGTCGTGGAAAAAGAAGCCGAAGAACCAAAACCCGAAGGTATCCATGTGATTGGAAAATACCCCGAAGTCTTCCTCGAAGACTTGCCGGAATCGTCTCCTCAACGATTAGTCGAATCCCGCGTCAATTTAATTCCAGGCACTGCACCCGTAGTCAATGCATCGTAGCAACTTACATTTTCGGATATGCAAGGATTGACAGAGAAGTTTTAGCAATGGATAGAGAAGGAAGATAACAGACCAAAATTTCCTTTTGGGGTAACCCCATTACCACTCGTCAAAAAGAGGGATGATGATTTTCAAATAAAGATCATCTACCGGGAGCTGAACAAGCCGGCGATCGAGAATAGATACCCTCTGCCAAGAATCGATGATCTGTTTGATCAACTGCAAGGTTCAAGCTTTTACTCAAAGATCGACTTGCGATCTGGATACCAACAGTTAAGGATACAAGAGGAAAGTATCCCGAAGACAACCTTCAGAACTCGTTATGGACACTACGAGTTCCTTGTTATGCCGTTTGGTTTGACAACGCACCTGCAGTGTTTATGGTCTTGATAAATAGAGTTTGCAAGCCGTACTTGGACAAGTTCATGATTGTGTTATCAACGACATCTTGATTTATTCAAGAACAAAGGCTGAGCACGAACAACATCTAAGAGCTATTTTGGAACTGCTAAAGAAAGAGCAGCTGTATGCCAAATCCTCTAAGTGCGAGTTTTGGCTACACGAAGCCCAATTCCTTGGGCACGTGGTAAATGGAGATGGAATCCACGTGGATCCCACCAAGATCGAAGCGATTAAGAATTGGGAAACGCCAAAGACGCCAACCAAGATTCGACAATTCTTGGGTTTGGCTGGCTACTATCAAGGGTTCATTGAGGATTTTTCTAAGATCGCTCAACCATTGACGCTCCTCACGCAGAAAGATAAGAAGTTTGATTGGGAAATCAAACAGGAAGAAGCGTTCCAGATATTAAAGGATAAGCTCTGCAATGCGTCAAACTTAGCACTACCGGAGGGTACAGATGATTTCGTGGTATACTGTGACGCTTCGCGTCAAGGATTGGGCTGTATGTTGATGCAACGCCAAAAGGTTACTGCCTACGCATCACGCCAATTGAAAGTACACGAAGAGAACTATACCACACATGATTTGGTGCTAGGCGCAGTGATATTTGCACTGAAGATCTGGAGACACTACCTTTATGGTACGAAGTGTACGATCTTCACAGATTATAAGAGCCTACAGCATATAGTCAACCAGACAGAGTTGAATATGAGGCAAAGACGATGGGTTGAGCTGTTGAATGACTACGACTGCGAGATAAAGAATCATCCAGGGAAGGCGAATGTGGTCGCCGATACCCTAAGTCGAAAAGAAAGGATCAAGCCCATAAGGGTTAAGGCTTTAGAAATGATTATTCAAACCGACCTTTCCTCACGCATTCGTACAGCGCATAAAGAAGCTCTCAAGGAGAGAAACCTTGAAGAAGAGTATCTCCGTGGGATGGAGAAGTTATTAGTACCAAACAAGGAAGGAACGTTGTGTTTTGAGAAAAGAATTTGGGTTCCTTTGTTTGGAGGCTTAAGGAAGGTTATTTTCGATGAAGCTCACAAGTCGCGGTACTCTATCCACCCTGGAGCGGAAAAGATGTACCAGGATCTTAAAGATTATTATTGGTGGCCTAGGATGAAAGGCGATGTTGCTGTTTATGTGAACAAATGTTTAACATGCGCCAAGGTTAAGGCGGAATACCAGATGCCTTCGGGACTTCTGCAACAACCAGAAATTCCCAAGTGGAAGTGGGAACAAATCTCTATGGATTTTATTACGAAGTTGCTAAGAACGCCAAGAGGCCATGACACTATTTGGGTAATATTGGATCGCTTAACGAAGTCAGCACACTTCTTACCTATCCGAGAGAAGGATAATACGAGCAAACTGGCCGAAATTTACATGAGAGAGATTGTTACACGCCATGGAGTACCTCTCTCAATCATCTCCGATAGAGATGGAAGGTTCGTATCGAGGATATGGCAATCCTTCCAGGAAGCTTTTGGCTCAAAGTTGAATCTGAGCACTGCTTTTCACCCGTAGACCGATGGTCAGAGAGAGCGGACGATTCAGACGTTGGAGGACATGCTGAGAGCGTGTGTTATGGATTTAGGCGGTAGCTGGGATAAGCATTTACCCCTGGTTGAGTTTTCATACAACAACAGCTACCACACCAGTATTGGTGCCGCGCCATTCGAGGCTTTATATGGGCGCAAGTGCAGATCACCGCTCTGTTGGTCTGACGCCGGTGATAGACAGTTGGTTGGTCCTGAAGTAGTCCAGGAAACCACTGATAAGATTGCACAGATACGAGATCGCATCAGTGCGGCTCGTGACCGGCAGAAAGCCTACGCGGATCAAAGCAGGAAACCTCTAGAGTTCGAGGTTGGTGATATGGTTTTGTTGAAGGTATCACCCTGGAAGGGTGTGGCACGCTTTGGGAAGCGTGGAAAGTTGAATCTGAGGTATATTGGACCGTTCAAGATCTTGGAAAGAATCGGGTTAGTAGCATACAAGTTGGATCTACCTGCTGAACTCCATTTAGTTCACGATACATTCCATGTATCCAATCTGAAGAAAAGTCCAACACAAGATACCATTGTCATTCCTACCGACGAAATTCATGTTGACGACACGCTCCACTTCGTTGAAGAACCCATTGAGGTCACGAATTGGAAAGTAAACAAGACCCGCCAGAGCAGTGTCAAGCTCGTCAAAGTTCGTTGGAATGCTCGACATGGTCCTGAATTCACCTGGGAGCGTGAGGACCGAATGAAAGAGAAATACCCCCACTTATTTCCTAAGAACCCTGCTTCTACAAGCAGAACTTAAAAATTTCGGGACGAAATTTCTCTAACGGGGGGAGAATGTGACAACCCTCACTAAACAAGGTATCCGTACGATTTAATTAATTATTAATTACTGCCTAATTACCGTGCTTAACTGAAATTGCTGATGAACTGCTAATTGATTTCTAATACTTGTATATTCCTGCATCATACTTTGATTTCCGTCACTACATTATTTACATACTGAACTCTAGTGACAAACATGATGCACAAAAGCACAGTAGCATTTGAACGGATAACCTATTGAACATGCTGATAAAGCCAGCATCAGGCAGACACTGCCTCTAAGGCCTGTATGAGCCAGAAATATTTTACTACACCCATAGTGAGTGTAGGGATACAAGGGT